>NC_136721.1:25151399-25643899 GCF_936440315.1 Barbus barbus
TTAGAAATTATGTATATATAATGAGTATTATAGATTATGAAGTTTGTATTATAGTTGTTATGAAGTGTTCAGTGGTTATTTAAGCTGTCTTGTATATCAGTTCTGTTTTCCGAGAAATGTAATAACGGCTGTTAACAGCATTAGTATGGTGTACTGTCAGTGGTTAACCGTCTTTATTTACAGTTTCTGCTCAAATGAGGAGAAAAGCGTCTTTAACCTCAGAAGAGCAATCACATGATCTGATCCTCCTCCATCCTCAGGCATGTTTAATCTGCTACACTGACTCTTTTGAAGAACAGCTAGTCTTCATCACGTCTCTTTCTGTCTGAAAGGATAATCGTTGGTCAGAATGAGTAGCAAAGTGAAGCAGATTGATGCTGATGGTCAGATTGATGATAGTGCTGAGTCACTAGTTAAAGCTGTGCTGTTTGTGATCTCTGTCCTGCTCTAAGATCGATGTCTCAAACTCACCTCAAGGGTCCAATCACCCCAAACACGGCGCCAGCACTCGGCCGATGAGAGGTTATCTGCGTTTGACCCGGTGTGGATTCAGAGTATCTAATAGTTACTGTCTTTCATACTTCTCGTAATACTCCTGCATGTTTCTACTGCTGGCTGAACTTCTTGTGATCCGATTGAGCAAGTGAACTTTATCAGCATCTGAGGAATTTAGAAATGTTACATTTGAGCCGGCAATAATGTAGCGCTGGAGGTCAGGAGGTCAGGAGGTCGTGACCTAAATACTGACCCTCAATTTCCAGTGATTTATGAAGCAGTCAGCTGTGATTCTGAGCATGATGGCATATTAAAGTTTTTTTTCTCAAATCTCAGGACACTATTGTATACGCTGAAAAAAATGGATGTAGAAGCAATTTTCACTCAGAAATTGATAGTAAATTTTACAAATATTTACGAAGAATTGGCAAGTGACATATTGAATTAAATATGTAAATGATATAATTTAACAACACATAAAACATGACAAACATCAAAATATGTCATATGTTTTTATTATAAAATATAACAGCATAATTTTGCAAAACAACATAAAAACATAATATAACAAAACAACATAAAACTTAACATGCTTCCTTTTATATTTTGTTATGTTATGTTGTTTTTATGATATACAACAACAGAACCATACAGGTGCATCTCAAAAAGTTAGAATATCATGAAAAAAGTTATTTTTCTTGAAACTTATTTCAAAAAGTGAAACTTTCATATATTCTAGATTCATTACATGTAAAGTACAACATTTCAAAAGTTTTTTTGTTTTGTTTTAATCTTCATGGTTAGAGTTTACAGCTAATGAAAGTCAAAAATCCAGTCTCTCAAAACATTAGAATATTTCCTAAGATCAATCAAAAAAAGGATTTGCAAAGTAGAAAAGTTCAAGTTCTTTATAGTATGTTTATTTCTGCACTCAATACTTGGTCGGGGCTCCTTTAGCACAAACTCCAGCATCAGTGAGGAATGGTATGGAAGCGATCAGCCTGTGGCTCTGCTGAGGCACTATTGAGTCTTCAGCTCGTCTGGATTGTTGGATCAACTGTTTCTCATCTTTTTCTTGAAAATATCCCATAGATTCCATATGGGGTTCAGGTCAGGCATGTTGGCTGGCCAATCAAGCACAATATCAAGGTCAGCAAACCACTTGGTAGTGGTTTTATCACTGTGGGCAGGTGCTAAAGTCCTGCTGGAAAAGGAAATCAGCATCTCCATAAAGCTTGTCAGCAGATGGAAGCATAAAGTGCTCCAAAATCTCCTGGTAGATGGCTGCATTGATTTTGGACTTGATAAAACACAATGGACCAACACCAGCAGACGTCACGGCACCCCAAATCATCACTGACTTCAGAAACTTCACACTGGACTTCAAGCAGCTTGGATTCTATGCCTCTCCACTCTTCCTCCAGACTCCAGACCTTGATTTCCAAACAAAATGCAAAATTTACTTTTATCTGAAAAGAGGACTTTGGACCACTGAGCAACAGTCCAGTTCTTTTTCTCCACAGCCCAGGTAAGATGCTTCTGACATTGTTTCTGTTTCAGAAGTGGCTTGGTAGCCCTTTTCCTGAAGACGTCTGAGCGTGGAGACTCTTGATGCACTGACTCCAGCTTCAGTCCACTCCTTGTGAAGCTCTCACAAGTGTTTGAATCAGCTTTGCTTGACTGTATTCTCAAGCTTGCGGTCATCCCTGTTGCATGTGCAACTTTTCCTACCCAATTTCTTCCTTCCAGTCAACTTTGCATTTAATATGCTTTGATACAGCACTCTGTGAACAGCCACACCTTTCAGTAATGACCCTCTGTGACTTACCCTCTTTGTGGAGGGCGTCAATGATTGTCTTCTGGACCATTGCCAAGTCAGCAGTCTTCCCCATTATTGTGGTTAGAAGAACCAGAGATACCCCAAATTTATACTGTAGGGATGGTCATTTAATGAAGGTCAAATGTAAATATTCTAATATTTTGAGATACTGGATTTTTGACTTTCATGAGCTGTAAGCTCTAATCATCAAAATTACAACTTTTGAAATGTTTTACTTTACATGTAATGAATCTAGAATATATGAAAGTTTCACTTTTTGAAATAATTTACAATAAAAAAAATGAACTTTTTCAAGATATTCAAATTTTTGAGATGCACCTGTATATACAAAACATACAGTAAACTGTTACAGAAGTATACCCAGGACGAAGAGAGGAATGTTAAATAGTTTATTCAAACAACACAGCAGAATGAGCAGGTGGTTCAGGTGAGTATTCAGAGCTATGTAACTTCGGATAACTTGAGGAGACGGGTGATGGTTGCCGTAGCTTACTGAACCAGGAGATCGTGGAAGGTTGAACTGGCGTGAGAGTCCACAACAGGAACTTAATCGGCGACTTTGAGGACGAGGAGACGATGGAGGACGAGGAATACACGCTGGAGGAACACAGGAGGTATGTACAGGAAATAACACGTGACGATATACACTCAATAGGTATAACTTGCGTAGAGAAGTGTCCAATATGTTTGAACGAGACTGGACGTTGAAGTGAAGTGATGGAACTGCTTATAAAGCCAACTTGATGAGTGTGCTGATGAGACACAGGTGCATGTGATTAGAATTGTGGTGAGGGAGTGCGCTGGGATTGGCTGGTGTGATACTCTGGCTGTTCTGTGTCACCTCGTCTTCGGGGAGCAGGGCGATCTGGATGGATTGTGGACCCCTCGTCCATCTGGATGCCATTGTGGTTGATGTTGTAACCAAGGAACTGCACTGAGTCTTGATGGAATGAGCACTTCTCGGCTTTGAGGTAGCGATTATGTTCCCTCAGGCGTTTCAGGATCTCCGCAACGTGGTGACGTTGTTCGGCCATGTTCCGGGAGTACATGAGGATATCATCAATATAGACGAGTACGAACTTGCGGAGAAACTCCCGGAGAACCTCATGCATAAATCCTGGAATACGGAGAGGGCATTGACTAGACCATACGGCATAACACAATATTCGTAGTGCCCAGTAGGGGTCACAAACGCAGTCTTCCACTCATCCCCCTCACGTATCCGGATGAGGTTATAAGCGCTGCGGAGGTCCAACTTGGTGAACACTTTGGCTCCGCATAGGTGTTCTAGCGCTGCTGGGACGAGGGGAAGTGGATAGCGGAACTTGACGGTAATTTTATTAAGTGCTCAGTAATCTATGCAAGGTCTTAATCCTCCGTCCTTCTTTGCTACAAAGAAGAAACTCAAAGCAACAGGGGATGTGGAAGGGCGGATGTAACCTTGTTGGAGAGCCTCCTCAATATACTCCTCCATGGCCTTCTGTTCCGGAATGGAGAGTGGGTATATTTTCCCACAGGGCACTGACTCACCCGGAAGCAGATCTATGGCGCAGTCCCATGGCCGATGTGGAGGCAGCTTTGAGGCTCTTTTTGGGCAGAATACGTCGCTGAAGGGGGCATAGCAAGTTGGAATGTCAACTGACTGTTTCTCCACAGGGCTTTCGATGGAGGTTGAACAGACTGGAAGGAACTTGGAGCTAGGAGCAGGAGGTTGAGATATCTGAGGGAAACAGTCAGGAAAGCATCTTTCGCCCTACTTCAGGACTTCACCAGATTCCCAGGAGAGGATGGGATTATGCTGCACTAACCACGGACGCCCTAATATTACATCAGCGGTGGACTCCAGAACCAGAAGTTGGAGTGTTTCTTGATGTAGTAGACCGACTGTGAGCTGGAGAGGACCAACACGACGGCAAACGTGTCTTCGACTGAGGGCTTTCCCAGTTATTGATTGGACTTGGTAGTTGGTTTGCATGGTCGTGGTTGGGAGGTGAAGTTGGCGACAGAGGGAGTGGTGGTGGTGGTGGATAATATCTGTAGGAGATTATCCCCGATCTCCTGGAACGGATCTGGGCGACTCATTCTGCTGGCGATCCTTCTCCCTGTAAGGGTCCGGTCTTCTGTTACAGAAGTATACCCAGGACGAAGAGAGGAATGTTAAATAGTTTATTCAAACAACACCGCAGAATGAGCAGATGGTTCAGGTGAGTATTCAGAGCTATGTAACTTCGGTAATTTGAGGAGACGGGTGATGGTTGCCGTAGCTTACTGAACCAGGAGATCGTGGAAGGTTGAACTGGCGTGAGAGTCCACAACAGGAACTTAATCGGCGACTTGAAGGACGAGAAGACGATGGAGGACGAGGAATGCATGCTGGAGGAACACAGGAGGTAAGTACAGGAAATAACACTTGACGATATACACTCAATAGGTATAACTTGCGTAGAGAAGTGTCCAATATGTGTGAACGAGACCGGACGTTGAAGTGAAGTGATGGAACTGCTTATAAAGCCAACTTGATGAGTGTGCTGATGAGAGACAGGTGCATGTGATTAGAATTCTGGTGAGGGAGTGCGCTGGGATTGGCTGGTGTGATACTCTGGCTGTTCTGTGTCATAAACATATAACAACAAAATATAACAGCATCACATAAAACATAACATTGTTTTGCTGATATGTTTTATGTTATTGTTTTGTATTGTATTGTAAAACAATGTAATGTAAATAATAACGTAATGAAAGGACATATCAAATCAATATAAAATATTGATCCAGAACAAATTAAGTTTATCAGCATCTGAAGAATTTGAGCCAGCAATAATGTAGCGTTGGCGGTCAGAGGTCGTGACCTCAGGTGAACCGGAATGACCTAAATACTTTTAGATTTACATTTCCAGTGCGATGAATAAAGCAGGAGTCATGTTGGCTGATGATGACATATAAAAGTTTATTTTGTCAACTCTCATGTACACTGAAAATCAGTTTTGTATTATCCCTGTTGTGTTGTGTGTTCAGGAGGTCACGCTGACAGAAGGCAGTAAAGTTTTTGCCTCGTGGAAGAATCCACCGCCTCCAGTCTACATTCAGTTCTACTTCTTCAATGTCACCAACCCTGAAGAGTTTGTGAAAGGAGAAGCCAAGCCTCGTCTTACTGAAATGGGGCCGTACACTTTCAGGTGAATCACACACACACACACACACACACACACACACACACACTCACCCTAGCAGGGTCACACAGTTGGTTTTCATGAAATAATAAAATCAGAGTTTTTATTTTTTGTTGGTCACATTGTTGGCTGTTTTAATGGCATTGCACTGAGTAGCTCCGCCCACAGCGAAACCTCATTGGTCTAAAATCCTACTCCACAACTGCATTACATGTGTCATGTTATCTTATGCTCTGTTATGTTATGCTAATCTAGGTTTTATATATTATGTAAGTGCATAATGTTATGTTTTGCTGCTATTTTATGCGTTTTGATATAAAGCAGCATAAAACAACAAAAAACAAAATATGACAAAAAACATAACAGCATCATATAAAACATAATATTTTGTAGGAAATTATCTCAAAAGGGAAAATCTAGCTGAGAGTTTACGAGTATGTTGATGCATCCAAACATTACCGTATTGTTTTTTTATGGCATGTTTTGTTATTTTGTTACAAAACAACATAAAACTCATTTTCTGAAAACAATATAAAACATAACATGCATTGTAACATGTTGTTTGGCTGTTTCGTTTCAGATTTTTGTTATAAAATCTAGCATAACAAAATAAAAATGTAATATAATATAACATAACGTTGTGTTATTTTGTTATCTTTTATGTATAAAACAGCATAACATACCGAAACAAAGCATAACAGCAAAAGATAAAAATACATAACAGTTTATTAACAAAAAACATATCAAAACATAAACCAACAAAACTCAAATTTAGTTTTTGTTATAAAATATAGCAGCAAAAATACATAAAATGTAATATATGGTAACTAAACAAAAAAACTCTTAAATTTCATTTTGTTAGCGTTTGTTTTTATTATAAAACAACAATGAAATAAAACAAAACAAAAGATAACAAAACACAACATACTATGTTTTATGTTATATTTTGTCATGAAACAACATAAATAATCACAAAAACTTGATATAACAAAACATAACAGCATCACATAAAATATAACATATATTTTGCTGTTCTGCTTTGTTTTTGTTATTAAATATGACAAAACAGCATACAGTAGCATAACTTAGCAAAGCATAATATAACACATAACATAATATAGTAAAACAACAAAACAATAAAAAATATAAAAAACATACCAAAACGAACAACAACAGGACATAGCATAACATAACTTGTTATGTTTGTTACTATCTCATGTTGTTTATTATGTGTTATGTATTTTATTTTTTGTTCTGTTTTATCATGTAAGAGAAAACTGACAGTAGACGTTATAGTAAAAATCTAATGCACATTATAAGTAATGTTTGGGAATGCAATGAGTCGTAAAACCTGAGCTTGGGTAGCTATAATGTGTTCATTCATGCTCTTGCACGTGTATGATTTAGGCTGTCGTCTTAAGATGCGTATCCCTGCGTAAGCCATTCACGATAGGCTGCTTTACTGAGTCATCTGCTGCGTAGGGAAGATTCAGACATCCGCTTACGCAGGACCGGAGAGACTGATCACCAGTGTGAAGCAGGAGCAATTCAGTCGCCTTCCAGCATTTTATTGCTCTCTAATTTAAGAAAGAGAGCAAAACTAACAAAACCTCATAATGTTACCAGTAGTTATGTTGTAAAACAGCTGCTATCTAAAGATGCTGTTGGGCTAATATCGCAACACATTTGTAATCGGAAATTACTCTGTCGGCATTATGTAACTCTTTAATCTTATTTCTTTAGCATCGATCCCATCATGCATCTGAACATAGATGTATTTAAAAGGGTTCAACATTGCAACATTAAATGTTCAAATATACATTAAATAATTTTATATATATATTTATATTTTTAGTTAAATAATTATATATCTATATATTAATAAATATTAATTAACACATTAATTAACAATATTAACACATATTAATATATGTGTTTTTAAATAAAAATAAATATTATTTAAATATCTAAAGTACATTCTTTAATTATTTGTAAATATAGGATATCATAGGATATGTTATCTTAATTAATTATATATATATATATATATATATTAGTGCTGCCAAACAATTAATCATGATTAATCGCATCCAAAATAAAAGTTTTTGTTTACATAGTATATGTAATATATTTAATATAAATTATATGAATAAAAATATATACATGTATGGGTGTGTATTTATATATACATAATAAGTATACATATTACACACATATATTATGTAAATCATGATTAATCGATTAATTGTATTGTATGTATATATATGTGTGTGTGTGTGTGTGTTATTTAATAAATAATTATTTATTAAAAATAAATAATTTTATCAATTTTTAATACAAACTTTTTAAAATAATTAATTTTTTAATGAATCATTTTTAAAAACATTTGCTAGCAATTAATGTCAAAATGTACTTCAACCCCCTCTGCTAATTTGCACATACTGAATGTCTCTTCTATATACTATATGTGTATGTGTGTATTATTAAACGCAGAGTTGTGCTGGTTGTCATGTTTGATCAGCATGTTTGCAGTCATGCTCTCCTCATGTCTGCAGGATCATTCATGTCACATCCTGAACAAATATCAAAGTCTGTGCCGTTAACGCTCTCCGCTGCTTAACCAAGGACAGTTCAGCGGCCTGACCTGTATTCCTCTGCATGGCTTGTTTGCACTGATCTTGGGTAATTCAGAGCAAACAGAAAACACTCCGGCAGGAATCGATGCGCTCTGGAAACATCTGATGTTGACCGTAGAGAGTGAAACATAAATAATTTTCATGCAAATATCATGTATTATGCATCACATCCTGTACTCTTACATTATTGTGTCTGTCCTACAATCATCATCTGCATTATACAGCCATTTGTGCCTCATGTTTCATTTGCCCAGCTCTCAAACTCACATAATGCCAATAAAAGTCAACCTTATGCCAAATAACTGTGTTATTTGCACTCAACTAAATAGCATTTTGGTTGGTTTATATACATATATAAGAAATGTGTGTGTGTGTGTGTATATACATACTATATATATATATATATATAAATATATATATATATAAGATTTATATATCATCTGAAAGCTGAATGAATTAATAATTATATAATTATACAAATAATCTCTCCATTGATGTATGGTTTGTTATGATAGGACAATATTTGTCTGAGATATAACTATTTGAAAATCTGGAATCTGAGGGAGCAAAAAAATCTAAATATTGAGAAAATCACCTTTAAAGTTGTTCAAATTAAGTTCTTAGCAATGCATATTACTAATCAAAAATTACGTTTTGATATATTTACGCTATGAAATTATAAAATATCTTCATGGAACATGATCTTTACTTAACATCCTAATGATTTGTGGCATAAAAGAAAAATTTATAATTTTAACCCATATAATATAATATAATACAATACAATACAATACAGTATATTATATTATATTATATTATATTATTTGCTTTATCCAGCCATTTGTGTCTCATTTTCCTGTGTCATGATTTTCATTGAAGTGCTGTTTTACTGGTTTCAAGCTCATTTTCATTGATGGGTTCTGTACACAATGCCATCAAAGATGTAACGTTATTATTTGCACTCAGCTCAGTGGTGTTTTGTCTTGTGTTCCAGACAGTACAGGCCCAAACACAACGTGACGTTTGTGGACAACGGGACGAAGGTCTCAGCTTATACAGTCAAGAGTTTCGTCTTTTTGCCTGAGAAATCAGTTGGAGACCCAACAGTGGATATGGTGACGACAGTGAACATCCCGGCCGTGGTGAGTGTGTGTGTGTGTGTGTGAGTGAGTCAGAGTGAGTGAGTGTATCTGTGTGTGTGTGTGTGTGTGTTTTATTTTCCAGCTGGTCTGATTGTCAGGTTCTGGTTTCTTCACTCAGGCCGTGATGAATCGGCTCAAAGGTGTGAGTTTCTGGGTTGCCTCTGGTATCTCTATGTACATGAGCTCCATCGGCACGACTCTGTTCATGACACACACCGTGGAGGAGATGCTCTGGGGCTTCAAGGACCCGCTGCTCACTCGACTGAAAACCTTAAGGCCAGACACAGATGAGTACTTCGGTCTCATGCTGAATGTAAGTCTCAGATCACACACGCATCTGTGGATCCTTCTGTAGAGACACATTACACATGCTCTCTCTCACACCCACACACACACGCAGACACACACACACACACGCACACACACATGAGGAGACGTCACTCTGTGTGTATCTGTATGTCCTCAGAGATATTTATATATATATCGTGCGACTCCACCGGGCAGGGACACCGGCAAGGGATAGAAGTATCGCTTTTTATTTTAGTTTTTCCATTGATATGTTTATTATTGAAATGTTGTGATATGCATGTGTCAATATTATTTAATTTCTTTATTTCCTTAAATATGTGGGTAGATAGTATTTATAGAGTTGTAACTTTTAGTTTTAGTTACTTTTTCTTATTTGTAAGTCGCTTTGGACAAAAGGTAAGGAAGAGATGGTTCTTTAAAGAATCTTTGACTGAATGGTTCTTTGTGGAACCAAAAATGGTTCTTCTATGGCATCACTTGAAGAACCTTTTGAAGCACCTTTATTTTTAAGAGTGTAAGCAATTTCTGAATGAAAATTAAATCTTAATTTTCATTCAGAAATTGCTTGTAAATGTCACAAATAATTATATAAAAAATAGCAAATAACACATTGACTTAAATGCATATTTAATATTTAATATCAATTAAAAAAATTATATTTGTGTTAATTATCAATCATTATTTTATTATTATTATTTTATTACAATTTATATTTAATATTAATTTATACATTTGTATTGAAAAAATATGTATTTTAAAAACTATAAAAGTAATGTTTTATTATTTAGTAATAAAAAATATTTTTTATAATATATTTATATTTATTATAATTTCACCTTTTGTTGTTACATATATATATATTATTTAAAAATATATATATTAAATTAATAAATAATCAAATTAATGCAAATGAATAAAATATAACACAATAAATAAATAAATTAATTAATTGTATTATACTTTATTAATTTGCATCAATTTGATTATTCATGTTATCATTATAAATATTTGAATTATAACACTTTTTTATCAAATGTGTATTTTATGATTTATTTTATAAAATAAATAATAATTATTTCATAATATAATATAATTAAAATATATTTAGAATTGTTATTGTCATATCTGTCTCATATCTGGGCGGTTCTTGTGTTGTCAGAAAAACGGCAGTAATGACGGTGAGTTTGTGTATCACACCGGAGAGCAGAACTACCTGGACTTCGGCCGCATTTACACCTGGAAGGGAGAAAAGTAAAGACTCTGATTCTCCTGAATATCATATTTTCACGAAGCAGAGCTGGAAATGATTGATTTCATTGATTGCTTTGTGTCTCAGGATGCTGTCCTTCTGGAAAACCGACCAGAGTAACATGATCAACGGCAGCGACGGCAGCGCCTTCCACCCGTTCCTGAGCAAAGAAGAGCGGATCGACGTCTTCAGCCCTGACCTCTGCAGGTACAGTCACAATCATCAAGATCTGTCATATACAGTGTCAGGCTATTAGACAACTAGATCAGCAATCAGTGAGCGATTCAGAGCCAGAATATTAATGCAATACAACAATCGTCTGTGATATTAGTCAATCCTAGCAGTGCTGTGGCGACATTAGTTCTTGTGCTAACTGATTTGTGAAAGAGCTCATGTCCATCCAGTTGGATTTCATAAAAAGCTGAACCTTTGTACAGGATGACCTTGCGTCTGGTCACATTAAGGACAATAAAGCATGAAGCTGTTGTTCTCGTGTGTGGGCGGCTCTGCTGTACCTGTGGTTATTTCTGAAGGCTGACCTCAGTGTATTTTTGGCAGCACATGTGTTTTCTGTTGCATCTTGATAAGAACCGGATCATAAATCATACACCATCCGGACCGCCAGAACATGCTGTAATATAATGGAAAAGGCATCTGTTCAAGCTTTTCAACATGCCAGTGTCTCCACCGCTGCTTATAATCATTCATATTTCATATATTTATTTATAACATTACATTTAAATATTTTTAGAATTTATATTTGATGTATATTGATTTATTGAAATTAAATATATTTTATTTATATTTAAATAACTGATAATTATTTTATAATATAGAATAGAATAGAATAGAATATATTACTCGAGTACACCATGATGGGTTTTATATGGATTTTGATCCACGTATTATTCATGTTATATATAATACAAAAAAAAATATTTTAATTTCAAACTTTCATTTTTTTTTTTTTTTCAGTTTTAATTTTACTTTTAATTGTTAGTATCTTTTAAAATGTGCTTTCATCGTTTTTGTTAGTATTTGTTCTTTTTAAATATTCCTACTTAGGTTAATTCATTTTTTATTTCATTTTTTTTTATGCTTTAACATAAATTTACTGAAGTTATTTCTATTTTTTGTTTATTATTAATTTGTTTTGTCCATTTAATAATTATATTTTGTTTTATTTCAGCAGTTAGCAAAAAATATTTGTAATAGTTTTGGTTTTAGTTAACAATAACCCTGCTGTGCATCATTATAGAAATTCTTATTAAAGGACACAATCAGTTCTTTGAGCTTCTAGATTTTAATCTTCAAACAGTCCTTCTATATACATGTGCATTATTTTAACATAGTTTATGTTTGTTTTTCATTCCTGAAAAAACCCAGTTTAGAATTGAACACACTATAATTGTCAGGGAACTGTCGTGTGTGTGTCATGTGTTCCTGCCCCTTGTGTCCATATTTGGTTTGTTTCCTGTCATATCATTAGTTTAATTCTTGTCCAGCCTTGTTTGTCTCATTAGCTATGATTTACCTGTGTATATTAGTCCTGTCTGTTGAGTTCCAATTCGTCTGGTCTACTCGTTACTCCCCGGTGTTCCTGTTGATGTCTGTGTCTTACCCTGCCTTGCCTTGTCTTGCCCTGCCTTGATGTCCTCAGTAAAGACATATTTGAGTTTATATCCTCGTCTGCGTGTTCCTGGTTCCTCCCTCGTGTGTGCACTGTGACAGAAGACCAGACCAAAACAGTAAGCGGCGCCCCTTCACCTCGTTTTGTTTTCCGTTTTTTAAAAGTCTTTTGTTTGTTCCTGTTTGTCTGTCCCTCGCGGCATGGAAGTCGCCGCTCGTCATCCTGCCTTAGCCCGCGTCAAGTGGGCGTGGGAGTTTGGTGGGATCACCACGAGTGCCGCGAGTCCGCTGGCCGCGAGCCCTGAAGTCAAGCCCGCGGGATCGCCGCTGAGTCAAGCCCGCCGATCGCGGGAGATGTCCGCCGCTGCCCGCGGCTATCCCAACCTCGCCGCTCACACCGAGCCCGCCGTTCGCGGGAGTTCACGCCGCCGTCCGCGGCACACCGAGCCCGCCGTTCGCGGGAGTTCACGCCGCCACCTGCGGTTCACCCAAGTCCGCCGTCCGTGGGGAAAGCCAACCCACCGTCGGCGGCTTCACCGAGCCCGCCGTTCGCGGGAGATCAACACTGCCGTCCGTGGGGAAAGCCAACCCACCGTCGGCGGCTTCACCGAGCCCGCCGTTCGCGGGAGATCAACGCTGCCGTCCGCGGGGAAAGCCAACCCGCCGTCGGCGGCTCCCCCTGTTCACGCCGCCGTCCGCGGCTCCCCTGTGCACGCCGCCGGTCCGCCTCTGACTCAATGCCCGCCGGTCCGCCTCTGACTCAATGCCCGCCGGTCCGCCGCTGACTCAAGCCCACCGGATTGCCGCTGACTCAAGCCCACCGGATTGCCGCTGACTCAAGCCTGCCGGTCGCCGATACCCTCTCCGTGGATCAAGTCCACATGTCACGGCCAGGAGAGCCGTGTTTGTTTGTTTGTTGTGCCCACAGGAACATTTTAAACTTACCTTGTCGTGTCATGTCTTGTCCATGGAGACTCGTCTGGGGCAGGCGGCTCCTTGAGTTGTGGCCATGGAGGCCAGTCGCAGCCGCTTGCCCCCCCTGTCGCAGAAGTGGAGGAGGTCGCTGAGGGACCCTGTGAGGGCCCCTGACTCCTCGTCATGCCCAGAGGAAGACTCAGCTTCCTAGCCAGCCCAGGAGGGCTTCTGGTTCCTGTGGGATGTCTTATTGTGTTTGTCTGACCCTGGAGGGTTTCATGTCGTGTCTTGTACTGTTTTGTTTGTCTAGCCCCGGAGGGCTCCTGATACCCCCTGGATTCCCCATGGAAATTTTGGGGGGGGGTAGTAGAGCTCTGGGTGGAGTGGGTGGGCCGAAGAAGGATGCCATGGCCACAGTTACCACCTGCCATGGCCTCCTGAGCTCCCTGCTCCGCCATGGGTCCTGTCTGTCTGTTCCGCTCTGGAGGTCCCCGTCCTGTGGTCCGTGTCTGTCCTGAGAGGCCTCCAGAGCGCCCACCCCCCCTCCCCGATGGAACTGTTAAGGCTCGGGACGAGCCTTTCGGGAGGGGGGAGTTATGTCAGGGAACTGTCGTGTGTGTGTCATGTGTTCCTGCCCCTTGTGTCCATATTTGGTTTGTTTCCTGTCATATCATTAGTTTAATTCTTGTCCAGCCTTGTTTGTCTCATTAGCTATGATTTACCTGTGTATATTAGTCCTGTCTGTTGAGTTCCAATTCGTCTGGTCTACTCGTTACTCCCCGGTGTTCCTGTTGATGTCTGTGTCTTACCCTGCCTTGCCTTGTCTTGCCCTGCCTTGATGTCCTCAGTAAAGACATATTTGAGTTTATATCCTCGTCTGCGTGTTCCTGGTTCCTCCCTCGTGTGTGCACTGTGACAATAATACACCAGTTGCTTCTTTATAGAATATTTTGACAAGAGATCTGCATTGTCTTATCAATATCTTAGTTAAAATGTCTTTTTAAAGCTAAGTGTGGCTGTTTTTAGAACAAGAAGTCGCTGCTGATCATTTTGGATTGTTTTTAGCCACAGTCACTAGATTGACTGTAAACGTGTGTCATGGAAGCGAAAGGTTTTTCAGTCATTCTTTAATTGAATACATATTTTTAAATAGATTCATTTATGACATTTTAGACATTTACACATAGACTCATTTATAACATTAAAACATTTAGTCAGAAACTCAAGTAAATTAGATTGTTTGGTTGTCTAATGTTTGTTTTCAGAATCGTGGGAGAATCATGGCATAACAATACATAGACTAACATATGATGAACTAATAAATAATAAATAAATAAATGCATCATTCATTCATTCATATGATTAACTAATACCATTAGTACTGTTTATATTATGTTATTATGTATGTTTATGAACTATGTATGTATTATGTAGTTCTGCAAACCTGCAAACTTCTTTTGGTTCGAGCTGTAAAACCCACCGTGTGTGGAAATGCAGAAGTTGTGAGTCAGTAGATCTGTATTCATCTGCTCGGCCTCTCCTCCACTGATGTGAAATCAGCATCAAAATGAAGCAAAGGTCTGAACCTCCCGAATTCCTGCCCGACATCATTACAGGAATATACTGCGGGATGGGACATTTTACAATATGCATGCATTTTAAGCAAGAAAATAAATGGCTATGGAGCTCACGGCTGGACACTTTTCATTTACCTTATACATGTCACAAATATTCAAATGATTATCAGTAATTTATTATTTAAATCAAATTTCAAATTTATTTTTAATTTATTTGAAGTAATGCGGCGAAGTTTTAATCCCCCTGTATGTTAAAATATTTTATGACCAGTTTCTTTATTTTTTTAAATGAATAATTTCATAAAATGTATAGACACTTAATTTATGGAGGGCCACATTACTCAAAATTGAATAATTCAATAAATGTTGAAATATATAAATAAATCGTTAAATAATTGAATACATTAATATTTATATGAAATACATTCATATTTAATAATATTTATTCATACAGTCGTTTGTTTGTTGATTTATTTATTCATTTATTTATTTAATTATTTATTTATTTCCTCCACATTTAATTTTCAGGGTTACGGTTGTCGGCACGTAAATATATAAATATATAAATAAATCACAAGTATGGATTCCATTGTTAGTACATGAGTGTGAATCAATAAATGCATAAATAAATAAATGATTGATTGAATAAATGAATGAATTAATTTATTAATGAATGAATAAACAAACAAACAAGCAAATGACTGTATGAATAAATATTATTCAATATTAATGTATTTAATATAAATATGAATGCATTTATGTAACCATTTATTTATATATTTCAGCATTTATTTAATTATTTAATTTTGAGTAATTTGGCCCTCCATATTAATTATGTAATTCTGTATAATGCATTATTTATTTATTTAATATTTCAGTTTTATTTTTTATTTATTTAGAGTACTGTTGTTAACTATTTAGTTTCCCCTCTGTTCCTTTTTTTTTACAAGTACTTTTTACATAAAATTAATTTGTAAATATATAATGTGTTTTATGTATAAATATATAAACATTTAGTTAATATTTTTAATATTATTTCAAATTTCAAGTCTATTATATTTATGTATGTATGTATGTATTTATTTATTATTTATGTAAAGCGATGCAGTTTAGTTTCTAATTTCCCCTCTGTATTTTAGAGGGTTTTAAAATCTTTTTTTTTATGTTACTATGACCTTTTTTTTTTTTTTTCTTTTTTTTTGCATTTTATAAACTCTTTAAATAACTTTATAAAATGTATATTATATTTAATGGTATATAATCTATTATCAGCTACTTGTATTGTTTATTTATTTATTTAGCACTTTAATTTTATTTTTAATTAAGAGTAATGTGGTTCAGTTTTATTTTCTGTATGTTTAGTTTTTGGAATCTTTTCTAGGAAATATGTATATGCTTATTAATATAATTTTATAAAATGCATTGTTATCGATTAATTTCATGATTTAACATTTGTAATGTATTTTGAGTATTTCGCCTCAGTTTCCTCTCTGTGCGTGTCAGCTGATGATGTATGGCGAGTGACGCACATCGCTATTTTAATACACCATATAATATATGTTCTGGTCGTCCTTTCACCTTTGACCTGGAGTCCAGTTGACCTGTCCGTCTCACTCTGATCTCTATTTTCAGTGGGAACTCTGCCCTAAACCGCCCGTCTTTGTTCGGTGTGGAAAGAATCCCACATGTTCTGCCACCACACATGGTTTCTTGAGAACACACTCCAACCAGGAATGTTTTCAAGCCACTTTTAACCTAGTTGAGCGTGATTGTGCTGGCGGGGACAGCTGTCCTTGTCCTTTTCCACTGACTCCTCACCCAGATTTTTTGGGAAAAGGCGGCCGCTGGAGCGACGTGTGTAACCTTTGTACATGGATTAATCAGGCTGGGGTCAGTCTGGAAAACTCATTTCCCCTGATCAGAATCAGCTCAAAACAAACCAGAGCAGGTTTCCGAATGCTTTCTTAATAGTGAACACCTAATAGTGAAGACACGCTCAGGGGTCAAAGGTTGTGCTCAGGGTCACATCTGCCAAGTTAATCTGAATCTGCTGTGTTGTTATGTGATGGTGTTGTCTGATGACTCCTCTGCAGGTCCATCCACATGCGCTTTGAGAAGGAGGTGGAGGTGAAGGGCATCCCAGCGTACCGCTTCACGCCGCCCCGAGCCGTGCTGGCCAGCGGCAAGAACAACCCGGAGAACGAGGGATTCTGCCTGACGCCAAAGAACTGCCTAGACGACGGCGTGCTGGATGTGTCTGTGTGTCGGAAAGGTGCGCTAATGTATATGTAATTTACACATGCATGAACACATCTTACATTTATATTATAGGATTACAATTAAAGATTAAACCAGTTTAATTTAATATTTCATTTGATTCTAATTTCCTTTAATCGTTCATTTAATTTTATGCCTTAATTATTGCTCATTGGCTTTCTTATGCAGTTGTTATTGGAGTTACTAGGCTGTTTTGAATATTTTAGGCAGGTTCAATGAAGTTGCTAGGGTGTTGTGAGTCTTTTAGTCTGTTGCTATGCAGTTGCTAGGGCGTTCTGAGTGTTTTAGGCTGTTGCTATGCAGTTACTAGGGTGCTCTGAGTGATTTGGGCTGTTGTTATGCAGTTGCTAGGGTGTTGTTAGTCTTTTAGTCAATTGCTATGCAGTTTCTAGGGCTTTCTGGGTATTTTAGGCTGTTTCAGTGCAGTTACTAGGGTGTTCTGAGTGTTTTAGTCCATTGCTATTGTAACGGGTGACACACTATGTAGTTGCTAGGGTGCTCTGAGTGATTTGGGCTGTTGCTATGAAGTTGCTAGAGTGTTGTGAGTGTTTTAGTCTGTTGTTATGCAGTTGCTAGGGTTTTCTGAGTGTTTTAGTCCATTGCTATGCAGTTGCTGGGGTGTTCTGAGTGTTTTAGTCCATTGCTATGCCGTAGCTAGGGTGTTCTGAGTGTTTCTGTCTGTTGCAATGGAGTTGTTAGGGTGTTCTAAAATGTTTAGGCTGTTGCTATGGGGTTGCTAGGGTATTTTAGACTGTTTTAGGCATTTCATTTTCTACTTTATTGCTCATTGCCCTGTGTGCTGGAGCATTCTAGGTGGTTTCTTCATGTCTAGTGTGAAGATATATTTCTGAATCTTATTTTTTCAGATTTTGAGTATTAGTTTGATCCATAAGGTGAAACATGCACACATGATAACTGCTGACCTTCCTCTCAGATCTGTTTGTGTAGTTTTCTGTCATGCTGTGCTCATGTGAGCTTCAGCACATGATTACAATATTGCCAAAGCATTCGAGCGCTCACATATTACAGGTGTATGAAATAACACATACACACACACACACGCACAGAGTCTGTTGCCAAACATGAGGGCTGGAAAACTCTCACCTCTGTCCCAGTAACGCAGGAGTCTAATTTCCCCCGCTGTATTGAGAACAGAGGCATTAAATCATCTGGGTTACTCCCGGTCACTCCTGATTGTTTTCATGTTCAAGGTCAGAGTTGCTTTGGTCTTCTCATGAGATGATGTTCCTCTTTAACGTCACGACAGGATGGAACTCTACAACTATCAGGGGGCTCGTAACAGAAAAGTCATTGTTAAGACAAAGCGAGGAGGAGACGTCATTTCTGCAGTTAGACGACAAAACATTCGTAAAGACTTATGTTCTGTCAGTTTAGAGGACATCCCTTTCTATCTGACGAGGTCACTGACTTGTGAATGAAACAGTAGCCTATGTGCATTGCTTCACGCATTGCTTTGTTTAATTCACTTAAGTCAGTTATCATCCTGGCAATGAATAGCGTATTTTGCATTTTGAGGAGGTCATGCAGAAGGTCATAGGTGATTAATCATATCACACGCTGCAGAAATCATGCATGTAATATGTTGTTCTGAACATATCCACTCATGTTAAAATGTTTGAGCTTGTAGTTCTGTAGTGCATGAAACTAAACACAAGATTTCACTCTAAAAACACATTGAAATTTTTTTTATATAATTTTTTTGTTTATTTAATAGGAACAACACGTTCATGAACATTAGTTAAAATATGTAAACACTGGGTTTATATAAATTCTCTTCCGTATATAGTAAAAACAGTAATAGTGTGATCGAATTTATATATATATATATATATATATATATATATATATATATATATATATATGTGTGTGTGTGTGTGTCTGTGTGTGTGTGTGTGTGTGTGTGTGTGTTTAATTATTTTGAATAATCATTTTTTAAAGAAGTCTCTTCAGTAAAAATATTACTATTTAAAATAGCTGTTTTCTAAACAGAAATATATTAAAATGTAATTTATTCTTGTGATGCAAGTTAATTTAATCATTTCATATTTATTTGTATTTAATTATTAATTTAATCATTAATTTATACATTAATTATTTCTTCTTTATTATAATAATAATAATAATAATGTTTTGCTGTGCATGTAATAATAATTTTTACTGTGATGTATAGTACTGTATTGAAAACAATAGTGAAAAAAATCTTAAAGGTACTACAAAAAATATCCAATTTTCCTAATGCAGTGTATAATTTTTGTCATTTAAAAAAAATATATTTTTATGTTGGGAGCCCATGAACTGATCAAATGAATGCCTTGATTGCAATGCAAGCCTCTTTGGATAAAAGCATCATAAATGCAGTGATTTTGTGGTGTAATTGTCGCCTCAGGTGCTCCTGTCGTCGTGTCGTTTGCTCACTTTCATCTGGGTGCTGAGAAGTACACCAAAGCCATCGACGGCATTTCTCCGGTGCACGAGCATCACCAGACGTTTCTGGATCTGAACCCTGTAAGATCTGCAGTGTTGTGATAAGACGCTTTGAAGTGTTCATTTTCATGATCAGTGTCTCTTTCTCTAATATATTTTTTCCTGTCTGAAATGTTTTTGTGATGTAATTGGTTTGATTGCTGCAATCTGGCTCAGATCTTCTGGTTTCTCCTCAGACTATGGGACTGCCTGTTCGTGCCATGAAACGAGCCCAGATCAACATTCATCTCGAGAGAGTGAGCGGCTTTCCGTGAGTACTGCTTTCCTGTCTGATATATTTAATCGGGCTGTTTTGATAAACAGCCATGAGTGTGTGTTGTTATTGCTTTTTCTAGCTGAAGGTCTTTGTCGTTTTGTCCTTCGTTTCCTCAGTTTGACCAGGAATCTCAATGGCACCATCTTCCCCATTGTGTTTCTGAATGAGGTGAGAGTCGGAGGTGGATAATTTAGTGACCAATGGTTTCGTCTCCTATAAAACCGCTGGATGTTTGTCTGCTGTGTTTTTGCAGTCGGTGGTGATTGACGACGCTTCGGCCGCGAGGATTCAGAAGCTGCTGCTGATTGTGACTCTGGTCTCTCATTTCCCGCTTGCCCTCATGGCTCTGGGAGTCATTCTGCTGCTCGTCTGCATCATCCTCGTCATCCGCTTCTATCAGAACAAGGTAATACAACCACCCTAGCAACAAAAGCAACCACTTAGCAACCACACAGAACACCCTAGAAGCTCTGGTCTTCTCATTTCCCAAAACATCTTAATAACCGCCTAGTAACACCCTAACAACTGCCTGGCAACACCCAAGCAACTGCCTAATAACCATCCAGAACCTAACAACCACTTAGCAACACTGTAGCAAGTCTGGTCTTCCCATTTCTCTAGAACACCCTGCAACCATCTAGTAACACAGTAGCAACCACCCAGAACACCATAACAGCCACTTAGCAACACCCTAGTAACATTAGTCTTCTCATTTCCCCAGAACACCCTAACAACTGTCTAGTAACACCCTAACCGCCAACCTTGCAACACCCTAGCAACTTTGGTCTTCTTATTTCCCCAGAAACACCCTAAGAGCTCTCTAGTAACATCCTAGCAACTGCCTAGTAACACCCTATTAACCACCCAGAACACCATAGTAACTTCTTAGTAACCATCCAGAACACCCTGACAACCACTTAGTAACACTGTAGCAAGTCTGGTCTTCCCATTTCCCTAGAACACCCTACAACCACCTAGTAACACGGTAGCAACCACCCAGAACAAGATAACCACTTAGCAACACCCTAGCAACAATAATCTTTTTATTTCCCCAGAACACCCAAACAACTGCCTAGTAACACCCTAACAGCCACCTAGCAACACCCTAGCAACTTTGGTCTTCTTATTTCCCCAGAAACACCCTAAGAACTCTCTTGTAACACCCTAGCAACTGCCTAGTAACCCCCTAATAACTACCCAAAACACCCTAGTAACTATTCAGAACACACTAACAACTGTCTAGCAACACCTTAGCAACTTTGCTTTTAATATTTCCCCAGAACACCCTAACAACACCCTGGCAGCAACTCAGAATACCCTAGAAACCAGTCAAAACACCTTAACAACCGCCTAGCAACATCCTTGCAACTCTGGTCTTCTTGCCCTATTAACTACGCAGAATACCCTAGCAACCACCTAGAACACCTTAACTGCCTAGCAACACCCTAGCTATGCTGGTCTTCTCATTTCCCCGGACCACCCAAACCCAGAACACCATAACAACCACTCAGCAAGCCCTAGCAACACTTTGGCAAAAAATAAGGACACAATAGCAAATGTATGGCTATGTCTTTGCTCTCACACAGAACGCCTTAGCAACCACAGTGATCAGTCTGTCTGAGAGACTTTTCAAACTACTTCAAACTTCCAGCTATTTAAATGTAAAGTTTGTCTCGAAGGTCACAAAGTGTGTGTGTGTGTGTGTGTGTGTGTGCATGTTTATGTGGTTTATGAGGACACAAATGTGTATAATGACATGGGTATGACAGAGGTATTACAATATGAAGGTGGTTTATGAGGACACTGCCTATGTCCCCGTAATTCAAAAGGCTTAAAAAACATACTAAATGGTGTTTTTTTGAAAATCTAAAAACTGCACAAAGTCTCCTGTGAGGGCTAAGTTTAGGTGTAGGGTTGGTGTAGGGCAATAGCACACACAGTTTGTTCAGTATAAAAACCATTACGCCTATGGAGAGTCCCCATAAACCACAAAAACCAACATGTGTCTGTGTGTGTGTGTGTGTGTGTGTGGGAAAGTTAAGACTTTTCAGAAAAATCTCCATTATTCTCCAGCTTATTCTTCACTTTCCCACTAAAATTTGAAGTGATCCACAGAAATGTGGCATTCTCTGTCAGCTCGGTTCACACGCACTAAAGCTGCCGTCAGACCATTTGTTCTGAGTGGGTTTGTTTTGGAAGCCAAACGCTATTCTTCCAGTTCAGCCTTTATGAATCCACCTCATTCACATGAGTCGCTGCTGTAGAGCAGAGAAAACTAAAGGATGTGTGGAGCTTGAGAAAATTAACCAGTGCTGAGATGAAACTGATATGATTGTAACTCAATCTTCACCCAGCCAACAAATACATGTTATTTTTCTAGCATTCCCATTATTTTATGAAAACATTAGTTCTGATTATTCACAATGCAAAAGCATTTTAAAAGCATTTCTGTCCAGGTTTTCAAATATTTAAAAACATTTTTCTCAGTTATGCAAACATAAGAAAACATAAAGGGAACATTCCATTTTATAATTTTGTAAACATCATGGGAGTGTTCTCTGAACGGTTGGTAATGTTTAGATGAACATCCGACTGAAATGTTACAGGAAAAATAGTTAATAGCAGATTAAAGCACGTTACAAAAAGTAAAACAGTAAATATGAGAAAATATGATGAATAAAACAGAATATTCTTAATAATTATTTTTTTTTTTTAAAAGTTTTTCAATTGTTTTAAACGTTTTCATTTACACCAATTGAATATACTGTATAAAGTAAAGACCGGTGGTGTGTCTGTGACTAGTTTTCTGTATCTGATGGAGTTGAGGTTTCATCCAAAGCTTGCTGTTCTTCTGTTTGTGGTTTATATGAATGAATTTATTTCCTGTCATAACTCAGGATTTCCTGAAGTGACTAACGGCCACTTGCTGCTCTCATGATCACTTCACTAACCTAGTAACCATTCTGTGCTGTGTTTGCTTGCTAATATTTTGGTTAATAATATCTATATGATGATTTTATTTGCAGCAGCCATGTATGTCAACAATATATATTATATTTTTTATATGCAACTTTATTAAAACAATGTTTTTGTAATGCTTTTCTTATATTTACTTATATAATATCATCATGTTATGACAGGTTTCAGAATGAATATACATGTACATGATATACATATGTCCAAAAATGTATTACACACATAAACATACATATTTCGTTTTATTTTAATAAGTTTCTAACATGTTTCCTATGTTTTTACTTCATATGGCAATCTATTTCATATATGGAAATATAAACCAGTTTTATTGTCTTTTCTTTCTTTCTTGCAGCCGTCTGTGAAGAAAGACACGTCATACGCTCCTGTGAGCGCCAAAGCGGACGATCAAGACGAGAAAAACGGCACTTATATCGGCATGACACCCGTGGACAAGTCTTAAACAGCTGTGTGTGTGTGTGTGTGTGTGTGTGTGTGTGTGTGTGTGTGTGTGTGTCTCACAGATGCTGCCACTCTCAGTAGAGTAGTGTGTGTGTGTCAGTCGTCATGATTCACACACTGACTCCTCCTCAGGATTGACACCGTGAGCAAACGAGCATCTGGATGAAGGACTGAAGAACACACACACTTCAGGCTCAATCAGCATCTGTTTCCTTTCATATCTAAACACTTTGAGTGACATTAAAGCTGCTGTCAGTGATTTTTTTTAGGAGCATCACACATCAAATGTTGAGAGATCACATCACATTCAATTCTGACCCAAGTGACACCCACATGTCCGTCTGATTACTCAGCACTTAGTGAAATCAAGATTTATGTGTTTGAATTCAATGTCAAATTTGGCTTACATTGTTTTAACATAAATTAATAAACTTAATGTGATGCATAATTTGTCAGTCACACATAATGTGGTCAGATTTCTAAATGCAAAACAACAACAACAACATAATAATAATAATCAACTATATGCATTTATTTGATTGTATTTAAATAATCATATTTTCTAAATGCATTCATACAAATGGCTTAGAATCAGCATAAATCTGTTTATTGTGAAAACAAGTTCAAAAGTATGAACATAGCTCAGATATGACTATAGCTGTGGAACAAGCAATATTCAGTTAGTTCAAATGCATGAGTATTAAACAAGTTGGATTTATTGATGTTAAATATATAAAGCTGGTTATTTGTGTATTTAGAACGCATTCTGTTTATTAGTGCTTTTACAGAAATCTGACCGCTTTCATTTATACGCGATGGACAAATATGCATCACATTAAGTTTTTCAGGTTGGTAATGCAATTCATATACATAAAAATTAAATGTAGGCCTTTTTTTTTTTGGAGTGAAGGGGAGCGGCCTGTTTTTAGCCAATCAGAAACCCTGTCAGTCATTTTGCATGTTTTGATTTGCAGACCTCAGTTTGGTGGGCGGGGTTTGATACAGAGGGTGTGTCTATCTTAGTGGGTGGAATTTGGCATAAAAGGTGTGTGTTTGTGTCTTTTAGTGGGTGGAGTTTAATAGGGGGCGTGTGTGTCAGTGGGCATAGTTTGACAGAGGGTGTGTCTCAGGGGGTGGAGTTTCTCATATAGGGGACATGCATGTCATTTAGTGGACGGGGTTAAGCACAAAAAGGTGTGTGTGTGTGTGTGTGTGCGATTGAATCTGAAAAAGCTCCTGAAATCACTTGCAGCACCTTTAACAATCAGACACTATGTTCAGAGTTTATAACCTCTTAAAAGGCCAAACAAAACAACTCTATATTTGTGTTACCAAATGGTCTGTTCACACAGGATGTGTTCCTGCATTTAAACACCTGGACTGAGATCAGCGCAACAGAACAGAAGCGGTAATACACAAACAATAACGCAACCGTCCTGTGTGAACGACCCACATGTGACTGAACCTGCTGTGCCTTTAGTTACAAACCATTGCGTTGTTTTATTTCAGTCAAGAGCTGACATCACATCACTGTGCCTTGAATTCATAAGTGTAAAATACTAAGTTAACATTTAATAATTCAGTATTTGTTGATGTGATGTTGTGGAATGTGTACACGACCAGTCAAAAGTTTTTGAACAGCAAAATTATTCATGTTTTTTTTTCAAGTATTCTCTTCTGCTCACCAACCCTGCATTTATTTGATCCAAAGTACAGCAAAAACTGCAAAATTATGAAATATTTTTACTAATTATTTAAAATAACTTTTCTATTTGAATATATTTTATAATGTAATTTATTCCTGTGATAATAAATTAGTATCATTACTCCTTCAGAAATCATTCTAATATTCTGATTTGCTGCTAAAAAAAAAAAAAAATTGTTATTGTTGAAAACAGAGTAGAATTGATACTGTATAAAGTAACAAAAGCTTTTTATTTCAGATAAATGTTGACCTTTGGATCTTTCTATTCATCTAAGTATCCTGAAATAATTTACTCAACTCTTTTAAATATTGTTAATAATAAGAATGTTTCTTGAGCAGCATATTACAATGATTTCTAAAGGATCACTGAAGACTGGGGTAATGATGCTGAAAATTCAGCTTTGATCACAGAAATAAATTACATTTTAAAATATATTCAAATAGAAAGCAGTTATTTTAAATAGTAAAAATATTTCACAATTTTACTGCTTTTGCTGTATTTTGGATCGAATAAATGCAGGCTTGGTGAGCAGAAGAGACTTCTTTAAAGACCTTAAAAATCTTCCCTTCAGAATGGTTTGACGGGTAATGTAATCTCACGTCTGCTGTCTGTAGATGTGATCTTTGATCCTCAAACACTGATCACAGACGCCTGTCTGAATGATTTTAGATGAGAGTTGTTCTGAATGAAGATCATCTTGTTAGTATTATTAGATTGCGGGATTGCAATGAGATTGCAGTTCTTTTAGTGTTACTGAACTAATATTTCAGGAGGTTTTCTGGAATATGAACAGAAGTATTTTCAGAGGTTCAATCTGTATATTTTATATGTTTAGCGGACAGGATCACATGTTACTGTTTAATGTGTTTGTGCTGCCTTTCCTCAAACTAGATGCAAAATCATAACAAAATAACCTCTTATCATAACTCAAGGTATATATTATCATATTGCACTAAAATACATAATATTAACTATAATTCTGAAGCTGCACGTTTAACGCACTGTGTTTTTCCAGATGGTCACTGGTTTCAATATCTGTTATATTGATGTGCCAGACATGATTGAAATCAATCAAGAAACAAATATTGCACTAAATGAGTTTGATTCGCTTTGATGTCAATGAGGGGGGGGGGGGGGGATGTTTGAGCTCAAATGACAGTGCATGAGACTGAATGTAACGTGGTTTAAATGCCTTTGGTGTCGTTCAGCATTTCAGATGTTAATGATGCAGAATCTTGCCTTCATCAGTGTATAAACTAGAAAACTCAGTGGCCTTCCATCTTTCAACACAGACTGTTTAATGTCTTCTGCATCTGTCCGGCTCTTAGATTTCTATATTCAGACTGCACAAATAATTATACAGTTTTGTATATAAATTAAGCCTTTCTCCTGTGGATTTATAAGAAAATACAATAAAAGTCTTTTTGAAAGGCACTTCTTTGGTCAGTTTGTTTTCTATTCCATGTGTTTTATAATAGATTTTTATCATAATCATACCAACCCCAGGAAGCACTGTGCGGCCGAGTTAGTGGATGTCTTCACTTCCATCTATAATATGTCACTGCCCACATCATGGGTCCCTGCCTGCTTTAAGGCAGCCACAATAGTACCCATTCCCAAACAGTCTAATGTCAAGTGTCTAAATGATTACAGACCTGTGGCACTTACCTCCGTCCCAGCCAAATGCCTGGAGAGGTTGATCATCAAACACATTAAGGAAGCAAGACCATCAACACTTGACCCATACCAGTTTGCAACAGGTCGACTGAGGACGCCATTGCGATTGTGATTTCCACAAAACTGGACAATGCAAACACTCTCCACTCTCTATCGGCAATGAGGTGTGGAGAGAGTGACAGATTTGACATTTGTGGGGGTGACTGTATCGGAGGACCTGTCCTGGATGGAGCACTAATACTGCCTCAGTTGTAGGAAAAGCCCAACAACACCTCTACTATCTGAGGAAACTGAAGAGTGCCATAATTCCCAGGCAGCTAATGGTGAATTTTTACAACTGTGGCATTACTAGTGTTTTATCTTATGGATTCCTAGTGTGGTTTTCCAGCAGGCACTTCAGCGAGTGGTCAGAATAGCGGGACGATCATCAGAACTACTCTTCCAGAAATGAGCACTATCTTCCCCACTCGCTGTCTAAGATGTGTGCAAAACATCCGAGGCTGCTAAACAGACAATCTCCCCACATTCTGCCCATATCTATAGGCACACATTACATCCCACCACAACAATAACTGTGACTGGACTGCATCACTTTGCACTTGGTTACCATTGCTATGCAGTGAGGATGCTCCAACGATATTTCATTCTTAATTACTATGACAATGACAATAAAAAAATTTAATTGAATTGTAATTATTTACAATAACTCCATTTTACTTATGTTTTTTTTTTCTTGTAAAACATAAATAGTATCCTTAAATGGTAAATCTTAAATGAACTGGTTTTATTTAAGTCACACCATGCACTGAATCAACCTAAACACATTAATTTGTATCAGAAAAACTCATTGTTATGGGTTAAATTGGGTAAAAATAACTCTTTAAGGTAACAGTTGCAGGTTATCACTTATTACAGGTTACACGAGACTATTGTTCAATATTATTTTACTGAAAATGTGTTGGTGATGAGCTACTTTTTCCTCATTTGTAAGCTGTTTTGGATAAACATTAAAGTAATAAATGTAATTATAGGTAATGCTAATGTGTCCCAGCAAAGACCTAAAAATAAAATGTTTGATTTCATTGGTAACACAGTGTAATAACTTTGTATAATCAGATCAACTAAAGATTATGCCTTTGTAATTACTGTATACAGCCAGAACTGTTTGGCAAATTTTATTTTATTTTATTTTTTATGTTATTTTATTTTGTTTTATATTTAATTTAATTTAATTTAATTTTGTTATTTTATTTTGTATTTTATTTTATTTAATTTTATGTTATTTATTTTTTTATTTATTTATTTTATGTATTTTTTAATTTAATTTTATTTATTTTGTTATTTTATTTTATTTATAATTTATTTTATGTGCTTTTATTTTATTTTATTTATATTTTATTTTATTTATTTATTTAGTATCTTATTTTATGTTATTTTTTATTTATTATTTTATTTTAGTCTATTGTATTTTATTTTATGTTATGTTATGTTATGTTAATGTTGCTGTTCTGTGGGTGTCGTTGCTCCTCCGCGCCGCAGGGTGGCGCCAGCAGCAGTAAAGCAGCGCCAGCGGCGTCTCTCTGACAGTGACGCCACAAACTCAGCGTCGTTCCGCGTTACTAAATATTAGTTCAGCTCACGCAGAACAAGGTGAGTTCTACACAGATTTACTGCGTTTTAGCGTATTTTTTAATTAAATACATGATCTTCTGCTCTTATATATGATAAGAGCATAAGAATGAAGCGTGTGTGTTTAATTCTAGATCAGATTTGTGATTTGTAAACAGGAAGAGAGCCGCGAGCTAACACCGAGTTAATCATTTCTAATCATATTTAATATGATTGTGAAGATTCAGATAAAAATGTATAAAAATCAGGCTTTATATATTCTGATTATATACGTCAGGAAATATAACATAAGAAGGTTATACTGCTGCTGCTATGTTTTTGGTCAAATACCATGTTAGGGTCATGTATGTACACTATATTACCAAAAGTATTGGCACCCCCTTCTAATGAACATGTTTGACTACTTTAGTAATTTCTATGAGTACAAATCTTAATGTTTAAGCATATAATGATATTCTAGGGAATTGTGTGCTTCTAATTTTATAGCAACAGTTTGGACAGGACTCTTTTCTATTCTAACATGACAGTGTCTCTGTGTATAAGACAATCATAAGCCTGGGGAATAATAGAGAGAATGACAACTTGAGTTGAACATTTCAAACTTGTCAACACAAAAGCATTTGAAAGATTGGTGCATGCGCTGAAATCTGAATAACCTGTGTTTTGTGTTCAGTGTGCTGTCAGAGATGGTTTGTATTCCCTGCATCGTTATCCCTGTGCTGCTGTGGGTTTATAAGCGCTTCCTGGAGCCCATCATCTATCCGCTCATCTCTCCCTTCATCAGCCGCTTCTGGAGTAAAGCAGCCGTGCAGGAGACACAGAAACACCACGACACTGTAAATCAGTACAGTACAATACAAATATCATATAGTTAATCATATATTATTATATGTAAATAGTAATACAAATATTATTTTAAATAATACATTTATATAGTTCATAATATAAATGCATTTATAGACCCCTGGGTTCACAGACAAGGCTTAAGTCTAGTCCTAGACTAAAATATAAATCTGAGCTGTTTCAACTGAAAGAAACTGACTGATATTAAATTATATCAGTGCCTTTGTTTTGTCTCAAGACACACACCAGTAATGTTTTTTTTTCTAAGGTATGTTTATAAAAATTACTTCAATGTCCTTATTGAACTACGGCCTAATCCTGGCTTAGTCTAAGCCCTGTCTGTGAAACCAGGCCATCATGTTTTATATTAAATAATAATTATTATTGAATTAATATTAAATATTATTTTAATATATACATTTAATTATATACTGTTAACAATGAATATAAATATTAAACAATACATATATACATATATAAGCATTTAATATTATTAATATTATTTTATTTTATATATATATATATAATTATGTAATAGTATATTATTTTTAAAAATGTAATTAAATTATAAAAAAAACATCATTTACATTATTAATTGTAAATATAAATTATATATTTAATAATATAAATATTATTAGAATAATTAACCCAAAACTGAAACTTCTCTGATTATTTACTCTCATGTCATTACAAACTTCTTGTTTTTTATTTTCTTCTATGACGAGCAGAGCTAGTTTCTGATCAGCAGTAAGTGTTGTTCTGTTCATCGCTGTGTTTCAGGCTGAATGTAATGGAACGGCAGACGGATCCACGGCAAACAGGCCGAAGACGGTGGCTGATAAAAAAGCCGACTGACAGATCTCTGCAATCATCTGATTGATATCTTAAAATGTAAACTAATATATAGACACACACTCTGATCCTGTCTCGTTGCTGACATGAAATACTTGAATATGTTTAATAAAAAGTTGTAATCTGTAGATTTAGTTTTTATGATTCCATGATCATTCACTGATGTTTCTCTTCCACTCGGACCAGATGTTCTGTGTATAACTTATGATGCTTCATTTAAAATAAATGCTGAATTATTTATTTGTGGCTGCTTGTTTATTCTCATGAGGCTTTCAATGGAGAATCATTTTAATGACAAATAAATGCATGATTACGTATCCGGAAACAATGCAGATATAGAAAGCTGTTCACAAGCTGGAAGGATCATGTGATGCTGGAGACGGGAGAAATGATGCTGAAAATACAGCTGCACTTCACAGAAATAAATCACCTTTTAAAGTACATTAAAATAGAAAACCTGTATTTTTAAATCGCAATAATATTTCACAATATTACAGTTTTCTTCTGTATTTTTTGTTCAAATAAATGCAGTCTTGATGAGCAGAAGAGACTCCCTTAAAAACATTAAAAATTGTAAACTTTTGATCAGCAATGTGCATTTTGGACCTTTTTAATAACAAATAAAATAAAGAAATATAGTGCTAAAATTGCTTATTCTTTTGAACTGAATCAAAACCAAGCTTTTCACATTCATTTAGTTTACGAATATATATTTTTTCACAAGTATTTTATATTTTTTATACATTTGATCTGTTTATAATTGTAGCTATTACATTATTTTTTAAAGCTCTTGTTTATTTCTGTGAGAGTTGCTCATGTTCACCGGCAGGAGGCGCCGGAGTTCTGAACCTCGAGCTGAACGCGTTTATTCCAGCTCCGAGGAACTGACGTTACGTCACGAACATCAGAAATCGAGCGGGACCGAGAGCACGCGACACACTTGTTATGATGATAATAACTTCCTTAAAGCTAAAACAAAATCAAAATAATTTGTATGTCTTAATATATATATATAAGGTCAAAATATAAACCAAAAATTAAAATAAAATTAGGCTTATATAGAAATTTCTGTTTTTAAAAATAATTTCAAACCCTGTCAGTCCGTTTTAAATGAGTTTTGCCGTTAACCGCAATGCATTATGGGCCGCGTCGCGCCCCCTACCGGCGGTAACGGTCATAACCGCGCGTTTAAATACCGTTCCCGCTCTAAAGCGTTCAGAAGCAGCGCAGATCGGGATAAATAAGAGACTAAAGATGGCGACGGTGGAGGATTCATGGGACGAATTCGGATCCGAAACTTCTCTTTGGATTACAGAGACCAGCGATCCAGTCGCGCAGTGACACCCGCTTCCGCTTCCGTGGCTCCGTTACAGGGCTTTTCTTCTACACTGTCTCGCTCGCAGTAGTAAATAAAGCGGGTTTTGCATCCGAACTGACACCGGATCCCGCTGATATGATCCCGGACTGAGCTGTAGTGTGCTTCTGGTGAATGGAGGCCGCTGGAGGGAGTCTGTCCGCCCCGGTGTCGCAGTGATTTGGGTCGGAACCGGATCGTGATGTATTTTCTGAGCGGCTGGCCGCGGAGGCTCCTCTGTCCGCTCCGGAGCAGCGAGCGGCCCTTCCTGATCGAGCCCAGCGCGCAACGGTTCTACCTGGCGGTGCTGTCCGACACCCAGATCAGCATCTGGTTCAGTAGGGTGAGAAACTCCTCAAACTCACCCGGAAACAGTGCTTTCAATCATTAGCTGTTGGATAGTTGACCCCAAAATGAAATTCTGTCCTTAATTACTCCCCTCATCTCGTTCCAAACTCGTAACACATTCGTTCATCTTCAGAACACAAATTAAGATATTTCTGATGAAATCTGAGAACTCTCTGACCCTGCATAGACCGCAACGCAACTGAAATGTTCCCAGGTCCAGAAACTAAGTAATGAATAATTAATGACAGAATTTTCATTTTTGGGTGAACTGATTCTTTAAATGCTGGGTAACCGGAAGTGGCTTAGGAAGGTTTGAGTTACAGAATTGATGGATGATGTGGTTTAGTGGTAAAGGATCTGTTTGTGACACAAAGATTCAAATTTAAGAATGGATGATTCAACAGAATCAGGATTAAGCTGACTTTAAACCAGCTGGTTAAGAGTTTAAATGCTTATAAACTGGTTAATCTAGTTCACTTGCTGCAAGGACTGCATTTTCATTTCAACTGCAGGATGCTGTGGTTTAGTGGTAAATGATCAGGGTTGGTGAGCCAAAGGTTCAAACTTCAGAATATATTAATCCTGCTTTGTTTAGTAGCGTTAAAGATTATCTGATTAATCTAGTTAAACAATTGCTTAGTTTTAAGTGTGTGGTTTAGTGGTTAAAATGAGAACCCAGTGGATGTAGGTTTGAATCTTATCTGTTTTAGATGGCTGTAAATATACAAAATAGCTCACTTGTGAAGTGCTGTGGTTTAGTGTTTGAGCATCAGTGTTTACTCGGAGTCTACAGGTTCAAATCCCAAAATGGGTGATTCTTGTGAATCAGTTTCAGCCGGGTGGAAACATAAACTGGTAACGCAAGGTTGTGGGATTTAGTCCATGATGCATTAATCTTAATTTAACATCTGGTTCATCAAGGTAAAAAAAAATACAAAAAAAACTGTCCCAATGTCAGCATTTAGGGTGTAATGTTGGTGATGTGGCTTAGTGGTTATAGTTCTGTGGTGATTGCCAGGTTCGAACCTTATAATGATCTTATTTTGTTTAGTTTAAAGTCATACATTTGCACTAATTGAATCTTAAACAGCTTTTTTTCAGTTTCGGTTTAACTCGTCTTGTTGACTTGAACATTTGAAGGTTTGTGTCTTGCGGCGTCATGGGGCGTCTCACCTGTGTGAGGTGATGTTTGATGCTAGAGACTCTCACCTGTGTGTCTCCAGCGGTGCTGGTGTGGAAACTAGGGCACTAGGAGATTCAAAGGCACTAGGAGATTCAGGAGACGAGAACATCGGTTTGTTGCAAAAAGCAAACTAGGACTGCAAATGCCTGCATGCATGTGCCTACTTTTGCTTAATTTTCACATGTAGAGTAACAGTTTAATGACAATTGAAGATTTAATTATGTCCTAATTAGCTGAAAATGTGCTCACCCTCAGGCCATCCAAGATTAGGATGAGTTTGTTTCTTCATCAGGTTTGTAGAAATGTGTCTCTGCATCAGTGTCTCAGCAATGGATGCTCTGCAGTGAATGGGTGCCGTCAGAATGAGAGTCTGATAAAAACATCACAGTAATCCACACCACTCCAGTCCATCAGTTAACATCTGGAGAAGACAAAAGCTGAAACAAATCAAGATTCTTTTTACTAAAATTGAGTTCGTTATAACGCTTCCTCCAGTGAAAATTTCCATCTCGTTTTGTCTTGTAAACGCTGCTTGATCTGTGCAGATTTCTCTCCTGATTCAGACCAGAACACTTTTTCACTGGAGGAAGAGTTATTATGGATTATGGACTTGTATTTTAGTTAATGTCTTGATGGATTTGTTTCATCTTTAGTCTTCTCCAGATGTTAACTGATGGACTGGAGTGGTGTGGATTATTGTGATGTTTTTATCAGCTGTTTGGACTCTCATTCTGACGGCACCCATTCACTGCAGAGCATCCATTGCTGAGACACTGATGCAGAGACACATTTCTACAAACCTGATGAAGAAACAAACTCATCCTAATCTTGGATGGCCTGAGAGAGTCAATTTTCAGCAATATATTGCTCCTTTAATATCAATTACATGTTTTATGTCGAGTTTATGTAACTTATGCAGAAATAGTTTTTTACAATGCATGTCCACTGTTACATGACCTCAAGTGCCTCGTATTCATCAAGTGCATTAGCTGTTTTCATCATATTTTCATACAGTGCTGATTGTTTTGTGTTCAGTTCCTGGGTAAATCAATTTTACAGTACAGTCTGTACATTCATGCTCAGCAGAGGTGGGTAGTAACGAGTTACATTTACTTCGTTACATTTACTTGAGTACATTTTTTGGGTAACTAATACTTTTAGAGTATATTTTAAAATGGGTACTTTTACTCTTACTCAAGTATATTTTTAGAGAAAAAACGGTACTTTTACTTCGTTACTGTGGGCGACTCTCCTCTCGTTACTGTATCTTAATGCAATACAAGTTAAAAATGCTTCAGTTTATTCCAAACGCGCCGTCTACTTTTCTCTGGGCAATGAACGATGCCCATTCGCGAATGATTCATTCTTTTGAGTCGATTCTGTTTAAAGGCTTTATCAAACCAGTTGGCAAACCAGTGAATCGGTTCGCGAATCAGTTTGAATGATTCGTTCAGTTCCCTGCCGCACGCGCTGAGTCTCTGAAGAGGTTCTCAGATAACAGAGAGTTTAAGAACATCAAGAGCGCTGAAGACGTGGCTTTGGATCTACAGTCGAAAAGTCGAATTAGTTGAAAGCAAATCTGCAAAGGCTTGTTTTGCTAGAGCTATATGAAGATCTTTTATTAGATGAACACCGCGTGTGCTGTCTACTGTTCCACAGGTATAGGCCACAATACCACTAAGACATTACCAGTTTGTTGTACATGTACCTTACATTAAATACAATGTATCATTTATACATTAAATAAGCTGTCACAGAGTATGAAATGAAAATCCGCGGAAGCCGCGTTAGCTCTGTGCAGCGGCGCGCTGCCTGTTCTAGACACAATTAATATTCATATTTTTACAATATTTACGCTTGCAAAAATATAGGCTACATGTGTTTACATTTTGCAGAACAGAAGATCCGTCAATATGCATTTGTTTCGTTATGTTCAGAGCAGTCATGTGAGGCGTTTTCAGAGGTTATAGGATAATACATAATTAATTTACTTTAAAATATAATTTACTTCAGTGATGCAAATCAGAATTTTCATCAGCTGTTACTCCAGTTTTCGGAGTCATATGATCCTTCAGAAATCATTATAATATATCGATTTATTACCAGTGTTGGAAACAGTTTTGCTGCTTAATATTTTGTGGAACCTGTGATATTTTGTTCAGTATTCTTTGATGAATAGAAAGCTAAAAAGAGCAGCACTGATAATAAATCAACATGATTTCTGAAGGATTATGTGACTCTGAAGACTGGGGTAAAGGCTGATGAAAATTCTGATTTGCATCACTGAAATAAATTACATAAAAAAAAAAAAGAAAAAAAAAAATATATATATTTTTTTTTTTTGAACGGCTGTGTGTGTGTGTGTGTGTGTACACACACACATTACATAAATTAATCTATATATTTAAATAAAAATAGACTATATTCAGTACCTATATGATCCAAAGTAACTAGTAACTAACTACTTGAGTAGTTTTTTTATCCGATACTTTTTTACTCTTACTCAAGTAACTATTCAGACGATTACTTTTACTTTTACTTGAGTAAATATTTCTAGAAGTACTTTTACTTTTACTTGAGTACAGTTTTTGGGTACTCTACCCACCTCTGATGCTCAGACAGGGTTTGACTAATCTCCCGTGAGGTCAGACTTTTTGCTGCTCCGGTATAGTCAGTCAGTCTGGGAGAATACGTCCAGGTGATCCTTTATACTTCCTGTCCAACAAGAAGCGCCCCCCATGTACTTCCTGCAATTTAATGCCAGGCTGTTCTGTAGTGAGCGTGTAGTGTGTCTCAGAAGATCTGAGGGAAAAGACAGGAATGTGTGTGTGTGTGTGTGTGTGTGTGTGAAGGTAGAGTTACGCAGCTGGAGAGGAAGAGTTTGTTTTACGACACACACACACACTCATCTCAGGGCGTCTTTAGCATTGAACTGACACCTGGTTTGATTCCTGTGATCTGCTGCTGTTCTTCCAGTCACTGTGAGATCACACAGCAGCACATTTAACATCACACACATCTGTTTAACTTACAGATTTTGTTTGTCACTCACAACAGGACCAGAAACAAGATTTAAAAGGATCGTTCAGCCAAATAAAAAATCATTCTGTCATCATTTACTCCAAATCTGAATGACTTTCATTCTTTTGTGAAACATAGAAGATAATTTGAAGAACTTTGGAAACTAAACGACACTGAACCCCACTGACTTTCATTACATGAGCAAAAAACACAGCAGAAAGAACCAAACTCCTAGAGGTTTGAATGAGATGAGGGAGAGACGACAGAATGAGCATTTTTGGGTGAACTATCCCTTTAAGGAAGTCAGTAGAGTTGACATTACTATATTTAGAATTTTCAGTATTTTGGCTAATTTATGTAGAAACAAGATTTTCACAGATTTTTGAAATTGTAATTAGCTTTGGATAAAACCATCGGCGGTACTGTTTTCGAACGTTCTGACTAGGGGTGGGAATCACAGGGTACCTCACGATATAATCATATATATATATATATATATATATATATATATAAGCATACAAACAAATATATATTTTTAAATATATACATATGTGTGTATTTATACATAATAAATATACACAGTACACACACATAGTATGTGTAAACACACTTTTATTTTGAATGCGATTAATCGTTTTGCAGCCCTGAGTAATTCAGATGATTGAATGAGTGTCATTTATTTGCACGTGTTCTGCGCTGCACCTGTGGCAAGATTTCAATCACACGTATGTTGATTATGTCATAGGACAGGAAATAACGTTCTGTGAGTTGGATTCAGATCTTGACTGAATGTTGAGAGTGAGTTCAGTTCATCTGCTGTATGAACAACAATCATAGTGGACTGCTATTGGTCTGTGCATGTACATGCATGATTCTTGGTGTTTTCTCTTGTTTGTCAGGGCTGCAGTTAGTCTGTACGTCATGTGAGCTGAGTGGCCTGAAATTCGTCTGCTAAATGTGCCACTTTTAGTGTCAGTTATCTGTAGTTTTACAGAACAGCTTAAAGTAAATAAGAAAACATTAAAGTTTAAAATGGGAATATCTCTGAATGTGGCCGTTGATCGCCGCTCGTTCCTCTCGTGTGGACTCTGAAGCCTGTCTGACCTTTCATGACCCCTGAACAAAACGCAGGCTTTCACAAGGAACGTTCTTCTCACACACACGCTGAAGGTAAACGCAGTGTGATTCTGTGACGTTAGTGTTAGATTTTCATGAGTTTTACACACACGTGTGTGTGTGTGTTGAGGTTAGCTCCCCTTTGGCTGAATGAAACCAGCACTTTGCTTCCATTTTTGGGTGTTTGTCTTTGTGGCCAAGCGCTGTTCTCATCCGCACATCCGTCTCTTTCCTCCTGATGTGTTTTCCTGCTGCTCTTCATTTCACTGGGAGAATGTTCTGCCTTCTGTTGATCTGTAAAATAAAGACAGAAATGCACGTTGAATGACATTAAACTTATTTTTCTCCATTAGTTATATTTCAGCGTCTTATTAAAGGAATATTCTGGGTTATTCTCAACATTATTGTATGTAATCATCAGCATGCCAGATTCTTTCATGTATATGCAGTGAACTTCAAACTAAAATGACTTGAATAGTAGTAGCTTCATTCTGGACGGTCATATTCCTAAACTAGCTGAGACATGCACTAATCTAGTGTTTACTGCAGCTGAGAGTTAGTTCCTCTGTCATTTGTACTGTTCATGACACTTTCACTTCTGTGATTTATAAGACGATTCCGTTTCAAACTGAAATATGAGTTCGGTTTTTGTATTTACTGAAAATGTATTTGCTGTTTTATGTTTTTTCTATAGTTATGCGGGTGTTTCTAAGTGGTTGCTAAGGTATTATGAGAGGTTAATAGCTATGCAGTTACTAGGGTATTTTGAGTGTTTAGGCTGTTGCTATGCAGTTGTTAAGGTGTTGCAAGTGTTATTTGAAATTATGGGATTTAGTTATAGTTTATAGTCAGCTGTTTTCTGGTCCAGAAGGTGAAAATGTTGCATCTGATCACTTAGTAAGCACACATGATCTGAGCAATCGTTGAAACGCTGCAGGACTCAGTTTGAACTCTTAGTGCTAGAGGTGTCAGCACATCACAATCAGCACTAGTACTAGTGATGATTGGCTCGGTACATAACTAAACCACACTCAAATGAATGTCTAATTCTCACTCTCTCTGTCTGTCTGTAGCCCAGCGTGTTGATCGCCAGTTATATCGAGTCTGGGAAAGCGGCTGCACAGTTCGGCTTCTATCAGCAGGTGGAATGGAAGCCCGACAACTCCATGATCGCAGTGGCGGTGAGTAAAACACGTCTGTTTCTCCTGTGAGTGCACTTTGAGGAGGTTAATCGTCTGTCTGTTATGTAGTGAGAACTTATCACATTATATCATCGTCCAGCAGGTGTAACTACGATGCCAAACTGTTACTATACAGTTGCTAGGGTTTTCAGTGTGTTTAGACTGTTGCTATGCAGTTGTAAGGGTGTTCTGAATGTTTATAGACTGTTGGTATGCAGTTGCTTGGGTGTTCTAGGCATTTCAAGATGTTGCTTTGCAGTTGCTAGGGTGTTCTAAGTGTATTGGGCTTTTGCTATGCAGTTGCTAAGGTGTTGTGATTGTTTGAGGCTGTTGCTATGCAGTTTCTAGGGTGATGTGGAATGACTTGGTCCCATAGTTTTGCACACTTCTAGTCTTGTGTGTGGAGATTTGATTGATGGATGGTTGTCACCACATTTGCCTGAATGTTCTCCATGCTGACCGTTCCTCTGTCGTTGTGCAGAACAGTGTTAATCTTGGCGCTAACAGCCCTAGCGAGTCGCCCACATCAGCGGTATTTTAAGGCATTATGGGTGAAGTTAGGCGGCATAATTACTCCAGTCACGCATGTCCTCCTCAGAGGAGACGACTGTTTAAATGTTAATGTGCAGTCGCGCGTCCGTCACTGCGTACAGTGAACAAAACAACGCTGCAGTTTCTCTTTTGTTTGGCTGATGAATGCTGTCATTCTGCTGTGTGAATGCAGACAGACAGACAGAGATGAGCAGAGAGTCTTCACTCGCTCACATCTGTCAGTCGCACTCCTACAGCGTTCATCACAGCATCCTCCAAAATCTGGAAGCCCTTTCTTGATTTGGCTGATTAACCCTTTCCAACATCTGGACAGTTTATGTAGAAATTTGCTTGTGCTTGGTGCACTTACATTTTTGTTTATCCTTTGTATATTAAAATATGTTTTAAATAAACTATGTTTATTATTATATTATTATATTTTATTTTATAGTATATTCTCTTTATTTTTATTATTATTATTACCTCCCCCTTTATCAAAAAACGAATTAATTAATTTGTTTATTTATTTAATAATTTAAATTTTATTGTATTTTTAATCTTTATTGTAATTAATTTATTGTATTTTAGTTGGTCTTAAAATAAACTGATTATTTGATTCTTTGTTTTTATTTTAATATTAAAAATAGTTTAGTGTTAAATTAATTTATCCTATTCATTTATTGTAATTTATTGTATTTAAATAATACATTTAATTATTTGTTTTAGTCATGATGTATTTTTTTTTATTGTTCTATTTTTAATTTCCTACCATTTGTTTTATTAAATTTTTTATTTTAAATTATTGTAATTAATGTAAAATAAATAAATAAATACATTTTAGTTAGTATGTAAATAAACTGATTATTTCATTTTTACATGATCTCTATTTATACTTTTCTCCTATTTATTTAAATGTTTATTTTAATATATGGTAATTAATTTTAATTATATATTTTTTAGTTTTTGCACACCCTCTTATGAAAGGCATTTTCTGCCAATTTTAAATAAATCAATTTAATTATAAAAATGAAAATAAATAAATAAATTGTTAATCTGGTCTTCATTTTCATTTTTATATTTAAATTGATTTATTTAAAATTGGCAGAAAATGCCTTTCATATCTTGTATGTATTCCATAAAAAAACCAAAAACATAACTTGGTCTATAAGGGGCCGTTTCTAAAGCTTTTTTACTATGTTTTTAAATATTTTAATGCACACACATGTAAGAGAGATGTTTCTGGCCATTGTCTCTCAGTTTTTTCAGCATCTTGCGCTATAAGCAGCACATTTAAGATGCTGTGTCCGTTTAGAAGTACTTCTCAGTATGTGTCGTGAAGCTGTATTTCCATCTGTGTTGTTGTTGTGGGTCATGTTCTGTCTGTCAGAAAGGGTCAGAATCGTCACGTGTGTTCAGACACCAGATCTCTGCGTTTCCACTGCAGGACGTCACAGCGGTGCAGAATTACAGCACGACCGCAGGCTAGATTTCACAGCGTCTGAATCAACAGTCAGTGTTTAGTCTTGATAGCAGTGGGTTTGGCTCATCAGGGAAGGACAGGTGACGGCCGGCTATTGGCTTCATGCAGGTTTAACTAGTCGACTGACAGGGTTTGATTCTCCATCCTGCAGCTTCATTTACACGAGTCACTGCAGGGCTCGACAGTGCGAGCATTTCACTCGCATTTGCGACTAAAAATAGATGTGTGCGAACTGGAAAATGTATTTAGGAGCACAAGTGCGAATACAAAACAGCCTAACTTATACAGTAGCCTATAACAAACGTATTAATTTATTCTGTTTATTTATGGAAAAATTGCGATGCAGCCTCATATGATTACTTTAGAACTTTAAAAAGGCAACGGTTTAATTTAAATGAGCACAGATGAGAAGAAAAGCGGAGCGAGTTAAAGTGAAGACGCGCTGAATGACGCACATTCGCCACTAGAGGGCGCTGCCGCTGCCGTTACCCCGGTAACCCAGTAAACAAATCAGCTGCGCTACTTTCCTAAAACTGTGTAAATAATGTTTCACACTCACAGTCATTTAGATATTTATATTCGCTTTAATCTTCACAATAGCCTCAAATAATTCTTACTTAAAGACTTAATGAGCTATTTATTTTCAAACATTTTTTCTAAGCTAAAACATGGCCCATCCACTGATCTATAATAGAGAACAGCGGGCCTATCTATATATCAACGACTGATTCGTTATTATTGTTCAGTAACACAAGTTACATTAGTTAACATGAAAAAAACAATGACTGCATTTATTAATAATGCTATCTTAATTACAACTTTTAATAATACATTATAAAATCAAAAGTTGTCTTAATATAATTCAATGGACATAGTTGTATTTTTTATTAATCAACATTAACAAAGAATATTAACTACTGCAACAATTAGTTATTGCACATTTTTAGTTAATGTTAACCTGCTTTAACTAATGTTAACAAATGGGACCTTACTTATATTGTTCTTTCGTTCATTTAAACAATCTTTTGCACTCTAATCTTGAAACACTTGTTTACTTTATATTTTTATGTATTTTTTATAAAAGTCTTTTAGTAAATTATCTTTAATAAAGTTATTTAACCTGTTAGGAGGACAACGCTTTTTTTCCCTTAGAAATTATATATTGTGATTTAAAAACAAAAACATATACCGTGACAAAAGCTTCAATGATTATTGTGAAAATTTTATACTGACACAGTTTAATAGGATTATAACTAATTACATAATTATTAAAATATTAAATAGTGTCTGAAGTAAAATTATTTAAAAACCTTGTGTACTTTCTGTATTCTGATAAATTAAATAATTGTGCTTGTAAATGTCTCTTTGTATCCTCTTATTAAGCTAAAACACCTCATTTGAAAAATTTGCATTGCACCCCTACATTTTTTTAATGCGCTCCTAAATGTTTTGACTTGTGCTCCTTGGGGAAAAGGTAAGCGTCAAGCCCTGCACTGATGAAGGTGACATTAACACGGATCTGCCCGCTTCTAAATGTCATGAATATAAATCACGCTCACAATACAGCCTCAGCAGAATAGACATTTATATATTCATTGTGCATTACAATAAAAGATGTGCTGTTTGCAGTTATAGTTCAAAAGAAATGTTAAACCTATAATTAATGAGTTTAACACTGATTTTGTTATCCAGGGTAGTAAATACTCCAGAGTATTCCAGAGAGAAGTGCTCTGATTTCCTCTGTTTATACTGTAAACGAGAGCACGGAGGATCATGGGATGTCTGTGTTTACCAAATGATTCTGAAGCCGTTTTTCCTTTTTATCAAGAGCCTGTTCCAGATCACTTTTCACGGAATATTAAAAGATAAAAGAATAGATAAAGAGAAGATAAAAGAATGGTCCTTTTCAGTTTTTGACACTTAATCATGTTTTCAAAATGTTCTATGAAGAAAATATAAAATCAAAATGATTTTGATTATTATTATTTTTTAACTTTTTCCATGTTTGTCATGGAAGTGTCATATATTGTGTGTGTGTATATATATATATATATATATATATATAAAATATTAGTTTCTAAATGCTGCTTCTATCTGAATGGAACAGACAGACGTGTGCTGTAGCCAGTGTTTTATCAGTGAAGTTGTAGATGAAACGGTACAAACAGTTTCTTTGAAGTGCTCATAAGATCTGATGCTCCACACAGAGAACGTGATTCTGAGTCTCAGAGGATTCTCTCTCTTGTGCTTTAATCTTTCGCTGGTGTCTCGTGAAAATCTCTTCTCCGTACCGACGATAGCAGCGGCCCGCAGTGGGATGTTTAGTCTATTCTCCGACACACCAGACGCCTCCACACTGCCTGTGAGCTTCTGCTGCACGCGGCTGATCGATGGAGCATCATGGGTAATACCGGCATCTCTGCGTCCCAAAATGTTCCCAGGAGTTCAGTGATTGGCTGGAGCCTCAGTGAACTTCATTCGCCTCAGAAAAACGTCCCATGAACAGAGCTGTGTGGGCTGCAAGTGATCAAACCTGCAAGAAGATTCCCACAATCCTAAAAATAATCGATGGCTTTCTGACCGCCTGCAGCGTCTTCATCTGCTGTCCAGTCTAGTCTCTATCTGTTCTGATATTGTGGTAGTGCTCTTTTGGGCTGCAGAATTTGGCCAAAATTTTGAGAGTACATGTCAATATGGCGATAATACCTTTTTTGTATAATAATTACCTTTGTATAATATAATTATTATTATTATTATTATTATTGCTGTGATGACAATCTCACCTGACGACACACTTGAATCAAACCCTGTGTGTTTCTGCTCTGGATTATTTCCAGAGGGTTATTTCTGGGACTGGAACACTCGACACGCATGTGAAATGTGTCTGACATCAGACACGGATCCAGTTTAACAGCACTGTTGAGCTGCATCGGTGTCTGTGTTTGTGTTTTGGACTCATTTGTCAGATTGGAGTTTGTTTGCATGCGAGGAACACAAAAGATCAGCAGAGAGGAAGTCAGAAACATGCAGCGGTTTGATGGAGATCTCATCTGGTTTATTGTCACCACATCAACAGCCTGAGAACGGATGACTGCAGCGTTTTTAATGTGTTTTGATACTTTTATCTTCCTGTCTGTATGTAATGTGCTGAGCGCTCAACCTGATGCCTTCCTAAAAACCTCAAACGCTTTATGATTATTCAAATGTGACCGTTGAAGCGCAGCGTAATTGTTTTAATTATTATAGCTTTTTTCTTCAAATATGAGACCACTGCCATGTGCAGCTTCAGAGTTGTTGCTTTATTTCATAAAATCTCCCTTTGTTTCATAACCCCCCTTTTAGCATTATTTTTATTTTTAATATATTACTTTTATTTTATTATTGTAGTTTATATTATTTCTTAAAAATATTTAAATTGTGTATTTATATAGAATGTATGCAGATAAAAAAAAAAAGTTGCAACACGTATTTATTAATAAATGTACTGGATTACAAACAACATGGATTACATTGATAATACTAATGTTTTTAGTAATATGAATCTAGAGGAATTGAACAGCAAATATCATAATTTTTCTCTTATCTAAAGGAAAAGCGACCGCCGCTTCTCTTGTAAAACTGCTGAATGTTTGAGGGTGAATTATTTCAGTGCATTTCTCCTGCCGTGACAGATGACTGAAGACTGTAATCATAATTCATAAAACGCTTGGAAACGATCCATTATCCTGTGTGTGCGTAACGGATCAGATCCGCTGCTGGTCCGGTTCACTCCTGCAATCATCCTTCAGCAAACAACGCAGTTAATGACAGTGTTGTGAAGTGTTAGACAGCAGCAGAGTACAGTTAAAGCCTGTTCACAGAGGGGTAATCAGAACACTCTTACAATGATGCAAGCTTTTCCCCCTCCACAATAGTATTTTATTTTATTCTAGATTTTTATTTTAGAATTTGTTTTTTTTGTTAGATATTTATTTTATATTCTATTTAATATTACATTCATTTTATTAGTTTTTTTTTTATTCACTCTATAATGATTCTAGATGTTTCTTTTCAAAATGTATTTAGTTTTAAGATTTTCTTTTTCACTTTTATTCATTTTTATTCTAGATTTAGGTTTATCATTTCTAGATTTTAGTTTTAGTTTAGAATTAATTTTCAATTTGATTATATTAGATTCATTTTTATTCTAGATTTATTTTATTTTATTTTTATTCATTTCATTCACTTATTTATTCACTTTTATTTGACTTTTATTCCTTCTTGATTTTATATTGATCCATTTTATTTATTAGATTATTTTTTTTAAATTAGATTTAGTGATCGACCGATATTGACTCATTCATGACTGCATATTTAATTCAGGCAAAGTTACGTCTTTATTGGGACAGACTGACGGATTATCTTGCGTGACTCCGTGAGTTCGTCTCTATTTCTTAGAGCCAAGCTGCATAAACTGCATATCAGGCATTTATGTAATGCATCTAATTTGTGCATTTAATGCCTGTTATGTTAAAGTTTACTAACTACAGCAAATCAAGTACCTGTGCACGCTGTTGTTGTCGTCTCATCTCCACTCAGACGCGCTGCAATGGCCATCCTGTGCGCAATTCTCAAAACAACCATAAGATGGCAGCATTTATCGGAGAATCCGATATTACAAAACCGATATCCGATTATGGTAAAATGTTTAAATATCGGGAAAAATATCGGTAAATCGGTAAATTAGATTTTTTGTATTAGATTTTATTTTTATTCTTTTCATTGTCACTTTAGTCACTTTTATTTTACTTTAATTCCTTTTTATTCTACATTTTGTTTTTGTTTTCAATTTTATTTATTAGAATCATTTTTATTCTAGATTTGTTTTATTTTAGTGTTTTATTTTTATATTAGATTTTATTTCAGATTTTTTCCATTTTTGTTTTAGTTTTAAATTTCTTTTATTGTAGATTTTAAACAACCCGTTAGTTATAGATAAATTTTTTTTATGAAATTAGAAACTGTTATTTAAGGTCCAGAATCTGTACTCCACACATTGCTCTATTGATATTGTTTGTGTTTGATATGAACTGATGTGTAAAGCACTTTCACGCAGAGATGCAAATGTTTCTCTGCTCATTTGATGGCAATTCAAATCCTGTTCAGTGTAAATTGATGCGATGCAAAACTTGGGCCGGCGTCTCTCATCATGATTTGCGTTACGAGAGCGTTTTCTTCAGCTGCGTTCTGGAATGCTGCTGTTTGAACAGAGACTTCCGTGCGATTTTCTCTTTCGCTAAGCAACCAGCAATAACAGGAAGGAGTGGCATTCCGAGAGGCTTTGTAAGAGTTTGTGGCTGCGTTCTGATCCTGCGCTGCTTCATCTTATCAGACGTCTGATGACAGATGTTTGTCTGCTCTCACAGTGCTAAATCATAAAGTCTGTCTAGTTAGTTTGTTGAAATAAACATCTGTCTTGTGACACTAGAATGATTGCGTGTGTTTGAGATGGTGTAGATCTGCTCAAACCATAGTGAGCTGTCTTAATGTCTACTGCCTACAGGGACCCTTACACAGATTTTTTTTATTTTATTTAATCTGCTTGTATTTTATTATTATTATTAATTTTAGTCTTTCTACACAAATTCCGTATTTAGTTCAGTGTCTAATTTTTATTTTTTTGTTATAAATTTCTGAAAGAAAATTATGTAAATTATGTATGGGCCATTTATTTTTAAGTATACATATACATACAATTTGTACTATATAAACATATTTTATTTTAAGATTTATTTATTTTTTTGGAGCAAATAATTTACTATATTAATTGTGGTTATGTATTTAATGCAAATATTTATATAGTCCAAATATATTTTTAAAAATACATTTTACATGTGTTTTATGATTGGAAGTTTTTTTTTTTTCCCCACTCAATCACTAATATATTTAGAGATTTGTAACAATAAAAAATAAAAATACCTTTTAAAATGTATTTTCTTAAGCTGTGCTATTTCTGACTTATTTTTAGCACATATTCCACATATATTTAGTGCATTTTGCTCTGTTCAGTCTGTATGTTTGTGCTTGGCTGGTGACGGGTGTGTTTAGTTGAGCAGTCTGCAGCCGCTCACAGGTTCAGGCCTGCAGGAGTGGAGTCTTGTGCTGATCTCTGTGATCTCTGCGGCGTCTCTGTGAGATCTGATGTTACTCACCGTTACGTGACTCGTTAAAGTCAAGAAAAGACTGAGTCTTGATGATCTCTCTCACCAGTTTGTCTGATGACAGCTGTCACTCAGAGATGCATCATCAGTATCCATGATGACAGACTGCATTGATCGTTGATTTGGTGTGTGTGTGTGTGTGTGTGTGTGTGTGTGTGTGGAAGATCACAGCAGTCATCAGTGATGCATGACAGAGGATCGATGTTTGGAGAACAAGCAATAATCAATAATCAAACATATCGCACTCATGGAGCATCTAGACCTTACTGTTATTTATATGCTTTTATAGTTTTATTATTTTGAAATAGCTTTTATTATTAATATTATATTTATCTATTTTGTTTTGTAGTTTTATTGTTTTTTTTTATTCATTTTTATTTTTTCTAAATGATTTTAATTATTATTTTTAGTTTATTTCAGTTACAGTTTTGGTTGCATTTCAGTTAATTTTACTTCAGTTTGAACTTACATCTGCTGCCGAGGCAAAATTACTTATTATTAACTAACAACACTGTTTGTGATTGTAATTGATATAACTCAGTGTTTCTAACTAATTTGTGACTAATTTGAAATAATTAATTGAATTATCAGAGTGACTCAGTTCACTAATTGATTTGGTTGCAAAGCATTTGTGAGCAATTAGTATTGTTTAGAAACAAGTGCAATTTTTATTAATATTTTGATTAAGCTTTTAATATTTGAATTTTCATTTTAGCTTGTGTTTTAGTAATTGTATATGCTCTTGTCATTTTTTAAAATTATTTTTGTAGAAATATTTCTAAATCATTTTAATTAATTTCTTTCAATTTTAATTTAATGTTTCATTTCAATTAATTCAACTTATTTCAGTCGATTGCAAAGGCAACTTTTCTATTTTTTATAGTTTTTCATTAAATTAAGTTCATTAGGTTTCTCATCTACAATTTGTAATTTTTCAACTTTGTTAAAAAAATGTTTTAATAGTTTTTGTTTAACTGTAACAACATTGCTCATTACTTTTTATTTTTTTTTATTTTCCTTTTGTTTTTTTTGTTTTTTCAAAAATGTTCAGTGACTCATTTGAAACAATTCATTGAGAATGTGTTATCTAAATGATTCAATCCATTAAGAACCACTTTAATGGAGCGATTTGTTCAAAGCCTAGACAGAGTATGTTTGTTTTTGCATCTATGAATTTTCTTTCATTCTTTTAATGAAGTGAACCATCTGAAGGAAGCGATTCCATCAGACATCTCGACTCAATGCAGAAGCAGAAACTGATTTATCTGCTACATAACTGTTTTAAGGAACGCATCACTTCCTCTTCTCCACTTCTGGCTGTCTGTTGTGAGCAGAGTAAAGCGGCATCAGGAGGAAGAGAAGAGCGTTGCGCTCAGCGCTTTCTTCAGACGCATCGCTGCGTTTGAGGGGGGTTCAGCGAGTTTTGGCTGCGTCTCGGTCCAGCTGTGGAGAACAATCCGTCCCGAGCGCTGAACTCTACAGGAAGTTCTCTCTCTCTCTCTGTGCTTCCACATTCTTCACTGCGTCTCCTTCCAGTGTTTCCATCATCTGTGCTGCCAGAAGCTCTCGCACGCAGCCTTTTCCACTTGTTTTGAACCTCTCAGTCTTTCCACGTGTGTCTGAAGTATTTTGAGTCCTCCGTGTCTGCAACATTCAGACCATCAGTACATTTAGAAAAATACGGGAAAAGAGAAAGAGACCTGCTTTTCTTAAGTTGTCTCAAGAAAGCAAGTCTACATATTTGCTATATGGTCTTTTTTGTTCAACAAGACTGCATTTATTTGATAAAATGCCGTAAAATTATGAAATTTTTATAATTTATACTAGCTGTTTTCTATGTGAATATGTGTTAAACTGTAGTTTATTTCTGTGATCTGCAGCTGTATTTTCAGCATCATTACTCCAGTCTTCAGTGTCACATGATCTTCAGAAATCCTTCTAATATACTGATTTACTGCTCAACAAACATTTCTGATGATCAATGTTGAAAACGGTTGTTCTGCCCAATATTTTTGTGGAAACCGTAATACGTTTTATTTTTTCAGGATTCACGGATGAATAGAAAGTTCAGCATGTCTTTGAAATAGAATCTTTTGTGACATTACAAATGTCTTTACTGGCACTTTTGATCGGTTTAATGCGTCCTTGATGATCTACAGTACATCAGAGCGACGTCTTGTATTGAACGGCAGATTGTAAATGTTCTTGATTTCCATCTGGATCCGTAGGCGTCATCTTTGTTTCTGTCGTTCTTTCAGATGTCAGTGTTCTTTTAATGAGTGTCTCACAGTTTTCCCTCCTTTCTTGCACGCGGTCGTCATGGTGACGGCTTTTCCATTCTGTTCGTCTGAAGTGTTTTGAGCGTTCTGTCATTTTTGGCATTTCTCTGAGTACAATTCATGACATTACTGTGTGCGTCGACAGCCTGATGGAAAGCCGCTTCTGCTTCAGGACTGAAACGCATGATAATTACACACCTGTGCTTTACCCTTCAACCCTGTTTAACCTGGCTCCTGTTTTCATCTGACTTGTGTGGTTTTGTTGATGAGCCACCTGTCCATGTTTCATCGGTTTAATTTCAGTAGGTGAATTTGTGCCGAATACTGTAGGGTTTGATTGGACACACAATCTTTGATAACTACAACAAATGTCATGGGATGTGTTGCCCACTGAAGCTAAGCAGGGTTGAGTCTGGTCAGTACCTGGATGGGAGACCTCCGGTGAAAACTAGGTTGCTGTTGGAAGAGGTGTTAATGAGGCCAGCAGGAGGTGCTCACCCTGCGGTCTGTGTGGGTCCTAACGCCCCGGTATAGTGACGGGGACACTATACTGTAAAAAGCACCGTCCTTCGGATGAGATGTTAAACCGAGGTCCTGACTCTCTGTGGTCACTAAAAGTCCCAGGATGTCCTTCGAAAAAGTGTAGGGTGTAACCCCGGCATCCTGGCCAAATTTGCCCATTGACCTCTGACCATCATGGCCTCCTAATCATCCCCATACGCTGATTGGCTTCATCACTCTGTCTGTTCTCCACCTTTAGCTGGTGTGTGGTGGGCGTTCTGGCGCACTATGGCTGCTGTCGCATCATCCAGGTGGCTGCTGCACACTGGTGGTGGTTGAGGAGATCCCCCTCACAATGTAAAGCACTTTGAGTACCCAGAAAAGCGCTATATAAATGTAACAAATTATTATTATCATTATTGTTATTATTATTATTATATGAATTGTTTGATTATTTACATTTTAGCATTATATTTCCCTGCTGTCTGTTATTTTTCAGGTTGTGAATTAATTTATTTAGCTACAACTTATTTTGTTATTTATTTTATTATACTTATTTATTTTTATTTACAGGAACTTTGTGACATTAAATAAAAAAAAATATATAAATTTAAATAACAAATAATTTCAAAAAATAACTAATTCCATAAAATTCAGTAACAATTTGTCATTTACGCTTTATTACCAATTAATTTTATTACATGGCATCTTTTTTTCTTTTTTTCACTCCAAATTAGCAATATCTGCCTAATAAAATATTTTATAGCTTGCCATAATTTGAAGAATTAATACTCATCATAACATTTCCATGACCTTTTAAAGTTTTATAAATTTTTATGACTTTTCCAGGGCTAAAAAATTCACAAGTATAGATGTTTACAGAAAAAAAGAAAAGAGATTTCCTTTCATATCCAGGTTTTCCAAGACCGTGTGAACCCTGTTTTTTAAATATTAGATTTTTAGCCATTTTAGTTTGTTTGATTTGTCTTGATTTTAAGTCATTTTGAGGCCTGGTTTTTAAGAAACACTGCTCTAGATCAGTAGATCAGACTTCTAGAGTGCTGCTTCATCAGTCTGAGAGGAGAAAGCATGTTTTTGTGTTGTTTGGTGTGTGTGTGTGCATTTTTGTGACAAATGAGGATACATTTGTATAATGACACACAGGGCTGTAGCGATACACTAATCTCACGATACGATACGATACACGATATTCAGCTCACGATACGATATATATCACGATATTTAGCCAACGATACGATTCGATATAATTCGATACGCTTACATCATTTTCTGATAGATTTAAAAGAGACAGTGTGATTTTGGTGACATCTTGTGAGTGTTTCATTTACTTGGATTGAATTAATTGAAATAAACTCAAAAAACATCAGACAGCTTGCAAAATAAATGCTGGACAAAATTAATCAAAGATGTGTTGAGAAAATTAGTTCCATTTATTGAAACAGTAAAACCCTCCGCATGAGCATTTGCTGTGCCCTCTTCATCCACACTCCAAAGTGACTAAGTCAACATCATCGCGTTCACCATGCGCCTAAAGCCGGGGTTTTCCACCACAGTCTCAAATCATGACAAATAAAGTAGGCAATGGACTCTGTAATTTTCTGCGACCTTGGTGAAGCAGATGGAAACTTGTGGGAACAACCGCCATCGATGTCCAGCATAGTTTGTTTTGGGTCACGCGGCCGCTGCTGCTTTGGGTCCTCCGTAAGCATAAACTTGTCCAGGTGGTGACGTTTTAGGTGCGCTCGTAAATTTGTGGTATTGCCGGAATATTTAACGTTAGTGCCACATAGCTTACAAACCGCGATGCTTTTATCCAAGTCGTTGCTTTCCTTCTTTTTTTTAAAACCAAAGTGCTCCCACACATCTGCTTTTAAGCAGGCGGGTGCTGGATTTATATTCGCCGCCATTCTCTGAATATCCTCGCTCTGACTTGGTAAACAGGAAGAGGTAGACATCTGCGTCTGTGTAAAGTTAGTACGGGTAACTTGCTCTACAGCAACACTAGCGGCTGGCTGACCAAATCGCTCTTCCTGCAACGCGAACGGGGGTAAACAACACGGGGGATTTGAATGGGACGTATGTATCGATACTCGCTGCTAAAAAATCGATACTTTCTTTGGGAAAAAAATATCGATTTATATCGCAGAATCGATAAAATCCTCCAGCCCTAATGACACAGGTATGGCACAGGTATTACAAGGAGAAGGTGACTTTTCAGGACATTGCCCCATGTCCCCACTTTTCAAAACGCTTATAAATCATACAGAGTGAGTTTTTTTGGGGGAAAGTAGAAATGCACAAGTAGAAATGTCTCCTGTGAGGGCTAATATTAGGTGTAGGGCAATAGACCCTTTTCACAAAAACAAACGTGTGTGTGTGTCAGGATCAGTGTGTCCAGCATCTATCAGGTTGATCAGTGTGTGTTACTCTACACTGCTGACACCTGATCACCTTCATCAATGTCTCTCTCTCGCTCACGTTCAAGTTCAAGTTGCTTTATTGGCATAACATTTGTGTTACAGTGTTGCCAAAGCATTTTAGATGAGTAAAATACCGAATATAATTACACCACAAAATAAAGACAATACATGATTAATAAATGAGAAAATAAGTACAATAAAACTAAAAATAACAACTCTCTCTCTCTCTCTCTCTCTCTCTCCAGGCTGCGAACGGTTACGTTCTGCTGTTCGACATCATCGGAGGCTCGGATGAGAAGTACCTGTATGAGCCCGTCTATCCCAAGTGAGTGACCCTTGACCTTTTCTCTTTTAGCTTCAGCAGATCCACACGCCCCAGCATCACTTCCTCTTCCTGTTACTGTTCCTCAGGCATGCTGTCATTGTTCTTTCTCCTGTTGATGTTAATCTTGAGAAACACTGATGTGACGTCTGGTGCTCAGGAGAAGAACAGTGGCCGTCATGTTTTGTTTTGGTTTTAGGCATGTGTGTTTTTCCAGAATTCCTCATGGTTGCCGAAACACAATCATGATGCATCTTGATGTTTGAACGACAGAATCAGACTCTGGAAATGTTTTTTTTTTTTTCTTTTCCAGAACAATGAGATGATGTGATCTTTCTCTAGTAGAACATGCATTTGTCGACTTTCCTGCATAGACATGCCCTCATACACACCCACCTGTAGTTTAGTGACACACATATTGACCTCAATTAGACTCTTTGAAATTCCAAAACACACTCACTCACTCACACACTCACTCACACACTCACACACACACACACACACACCCACCTGTAGCCCACAGCAGTTTAGTGACACACACATTGACCTCAATTAGACTCTTTGAAATTCCAAAACACTCACTCTCTCACTCTCTCTCTCTCACTCTCTTTCACTCACTCACTCACTCACTCACTCACTCACTCTCTCTCTCTCACTCACTCACACACTCACACACACTCACACACACCCACCTGTAGCCCACAGCAGTTTAGTGACACACACATTGACCTCAATTAGACTCTTTGAAATTCCAAAACACTCTCTCTCTCACTCTCTCTCTCACTCTCTCTCTCACTCTCTCACTCTCACTCACTCACTCACTCACTCTCACTCACACACACACCCACCTGTAGCCCACAGCAGTTTAATGACACACACATTGACCTCAATTAGACTCTTTTAAATTCCAAACTCTCTTTCTCTCTCTCTCTCTCACACACACACACACACACACACACACACACACACACACAGCTGAAGCTGTCAGATCTCTGCGTTCAGGTCAGTGTTGGTCATGTCAGGACGTGTCTGACACGTATTCTGTCTGTTGCTGCGTCCTAATTTACCTGCTTATACTATGCCCTAAAAGTATGTACTCTTTTTGTGAAGAAAAAGTACATACTTTTGAGTAGTAGACACACTTTGGGACATACTACTTCATCATCATAGCTGCTTCTTTAACGGACGCTCTGTTGCTTAGTTACGTGCATCCTGTCACTGTTTAAACTGCCCTGTCAATCATCTTAACATCCACATTTCGTTTAATTTGGATTTCCTACCGTATTGGAGAGAAATAAAGAAGCGCATCGCGGGTCTTTCATGCCGAGAACTCTGCTCATGTGTTGCATAATGATGCATTTCAAAGTTAATGACCATACGTATCATTATAAAAGTTCACAGTGTTGCTGCAGATGAAATATAACGTGGATAACATGAAATGAATATTTTTTCATCAGGTTAGACATTGGTTATTTATCACTCAGATCCCTTTCTCCACCTGTCCGTTGGTCTGCATATCCGCCATGTTTGTAGATTTTATACACTTTTTATGCATGTTTGTAGTTCTAATCGAATCCTCGTCCACCTCGCAATGATTTGAGGGCAATATAGCCGTTAGAGTGTGCATCGATCTGCACTTCAAATTCTACCCGGAAGTAGTAGACCATCCGGGAATCTTTGGCATACTTTTTTTAAACATACTATGATTTGGGACATACTAATTCTATTTTCGAATACTATTTAGGACGGCTAGTATGTGAATTGGGACGCAGCAAGTGTCTCTGTGTGTTGATGTGCTCTTGTTGTTTTCCAGGTTCCTGTAATCATCTATCAATACGAGTGAGCTGGGAGTGATTATATGTGTGTAATGAAGCATTATGAGCTCTCAGACTAAACGGATTATGTCGTTCTCTCTCTCTCTCTCTCTCGTTCTCTCTTTCTCTTTCTCTATGTGTGTGTGTGTTTTAGGGGCAGTGCTCGTGTTAAGGTGACTCCGGGTTATAAGGAGGAACAGTGCGCTCCAGCTCTGACCCTAGAGATGAAGAAACCTGTTGACCTGGAGGCTCCAATCAGCTGGTACAGAAACGCACACACACACACACACACACACACACACACACACAGCTGAAGCTCTCAGATCTCTGCGTTCAGGTCGGTGTTGGTCATGTCAGGACGTGTCTGACACACATTCTGTCTGTTGCTGCATCCCAGTTCACCAAGTTAAACCAAAAGAAAAAAGAACATGGCAAATTATGCCTTTGGCAACATGCCGAAAATAACATTATTTCAGCATTTTGTGTATATGCTATTATAATATGTATTAATGTTTTGAATTTGTGTTTAGTTTTACAATTTTTTTTTTTTTTAGAATTTATATATATTAATTAAGGGTTTACCTTTTTTTTTTTTTTTTTTCAATTTTTATTTTTTTTTTTTTTTTTTATTATTAGTTCAGTTTTAGTTTTTATTGTTTCAGTATTAAATTTCTGTTATTTTAATGCTAATCCTAAACTCATTTCAGTTTACTGACAGTACAGCATTTCTAATTATCATTAGTTTTTATTTAATATTTAGATTTTCTTTTATTTGAGGAAACAAAATAATTGAATAGTTTTAGTTTTAGATCACAATAAGAATCCTGGTCTGGAGTGAGCAGAGCTGGAATTGAGACGAAGCAGCAGCTCAGATATGAGAGTTATCATTTGTGTTGCTTTCACCTCATTGTTCCTAATTGGTCTTGTTTTAGAGTTTACATTAATGTACTGTTATGTGGAATATATATTTTTATAAATGTGATGTGTCTGTGTGTGTGTGTGTGTCAGTCTGCAGACGCTGCAGGAGGATCTGTTAGTGGCGACGGCAGACGGTTATCTGCACATGCTGCACTGGGACAGTGTGAGTAACGGCCGGAGAGCAGTGAACCTGTGCACCATCCCGTTCTCCCTCGACCTGCAGTCCTCCAGAGGTCAGACACACTTCTTAATCACTCTCCAGACTAAGGGTGGGCGCTATCTTATCGTTTGCGATTATACCTGTAAACTTATACCTGGAACTGGTTTGGTTAGGGCTGTACAGTGCGAAAAAAAATCAGTCTGTGATGAATAAATGTACTACAGTAGCACGTGTGCAGTACAGTTTTGCATGTGTATGAGCCCGTTTACAAACATGCTGTCCAACATATATGTGACCCTGGAGCACAAAAGCAGTCATCAGTAGCACAAGTATATTTGTAGCAATAGCCAACAATACATTGTATGGATCAAAATGATACATTTCTCTTTTATGACAAAAATCATTAGGATATTAAGATCATGTTCCATGAAGATATTTTAGTAAATTTCCTGGCATAAATATATCTTCATTATTGATTAGTAATATGCATGGCTAAGAACTTAATTTGAACAACTTTAAAGGAGATTTTCTCAATATTTAGATTTTTTTGCTCCCTCAGATTCCAGATATTCAAATAGTTGTATTTACTTTACTTTACTTTTACTTTTGTCATTTAGCATGATATTTCAGTCAGATATTGTCTGTGAATAGTGAATAGTTTCTTCATATTGCTTTAGTAGGCTATACATAGCAGCAAATTAGTAAAAGAATAAAAATTGCACTACGAAAGATCTCAATGATTAGCCTGTTTTTGCAATTCCTGTTTTCCCTGCTTGATCATTTCTGTCCAATGAATGGATGACCTTGGCACGTGTGTGGTTTTGTTTACAATTTCTGGTTCACTTGCAAAAAGGGCCGTGTGAAAGCGAACCGCACCAAACAAAAAAACCCCAAACATTCTATTAGACCAAAGCAAGTGAACTATCGGACTTTCCTGGTGTGAATTAGAGGTCTGCACGGGCTTTAAACTGAAGCCCGAACCCGGCCCGTACCCGCGATCATTTAACCCGACCCGACCCGACAAATACATTTACATGTTAAGCCCGAACCCGACCCGAACCCGAGGTCCACTCTATTTCTCACAGCAAATAAATACCATTTTTGCAATATGTTGTATTTTCTCACGGCAAATAAATACAATTTTTGCAATATGTTGTATTTTCTCACGGCAAATAAATACCATTTTTGCAATATGTTGTATTTTCTCACGGCAAATAAATAATGTCGTCTCTCAGTTGTTGAATTTCGCGCAGACGTTGCCACAACGTAAATGTGTTTGCTCAGTCCGATCTCATGAAAGTGCGAATACCACGAATTATATCTGTAGTGCTTATGATGCGCAGTTTTCGTGTGCATATGGCACTAGAAATTAATTTGTGGTATAGATACGCACTTTCATGAGATCGTGTTTCATAATCTGCTACTGGGCAGATTATGGTAGAGCCTGTGTGTCTGTGGTCTGTGTAGCAGATGCACATTGCACATCTGCGCACGCAACTTTCTCTCTCGCGCGTGCCGGTCACCACAACACAGCAAGCAGGCAAAGCACACGGCACGCAAACTATATATAGCCTATTTAGTTCGTCTTAGTTACAAACCCGAACCCGACCCGAACCCGACGCTGTTCAATAAACATTAACCCGAACCCGACCCGAAACCCGCACATTTTTCGGGACCCGTCGGGCTCGGGTCGGGTAGCAGACTTCTAGTGTGAATACACCATAAAATTGACTCTTATGACTGGTTTTGTGGTCCAGGATCACATATCATTTATTGGCATACATTTTCTGCAAATTAACTTTATAACATCAGTCGAGTGTTTGAAATAACTTTTTGTGATCAGACGTGGTTTCATATCACAGAATGAGGCAGAAATCAAACTATTTTCTAGTATTATATACAGTAATAAAGGCTGTGTCGATTAGCATTGCATTAGAAATATACATTTATCCTTATAAAAATACCCAAGATTGGTTTGAAGAACACAGATAAACCATATACTGTCGCAATCGTATGTTTATTGTCTTCGTTTCATCGGTTAAAACTTCTCTAGTTATATTAAGGATTTCCTGGAGTGTCTTCAGTGCTTCTGTGATGCATACGTGGCACCCTCAGGCTTCCAGTATGAATTAAACACTCATTACATTACATGTGTTCTCAGTAATACACTCTCAACACCTTTCTCATAATACCTTTCTCTAAAGAAACAGGATTTTTTTTGTCTCTTGGTGAATGCATAAGATTCCCTGAATTATCATCATTGATATCGTTATTGCAATAAATACCAGAAATGACCGTGATATATTAGCCCATATCGCCCATCCCCACTCCAGACGCTCCTGACTGATTAACATGTGTTTGTCTGGCATGACGTGTCTGTGTTTGCGTTAGGAGGGCCGTGTTTGGATCTGGACGGTGTTCACATTCGGGATATGGAGTACTGCACTACGCTGGACGGATTTGCAGTCGTGTTTGATGACGGGCGAATCGGATTCATCACACCAATCGCAAACAGACTCGCCACAGATGTAAGAGAGAGTTTATTATTAAACCGTTATTATTCTGGTAGCTGCTGCTGTATAAACATGTCAGCCAACTTGAACGATTCAGTAAGACGCTGTACTGGATCTGACTGTAGAAGAAGAGTTCATGCTGTCTTGTGGCAGCACTGAGAAAGTGACACGTGGTTAGTTTGCGTAATGTTTGTGTTGATGTGGTAATATTGTGTTTGTGTGTTTCTGTGCAGCAGCTGCAGGGCGTTTGGGCCGCAGATGTCTCTGATGGCACGTGTGTCGCCGTCAACAACAAATACAGACTCATGGCATTCGGATGCGCAAGGTGTGTGTCTGTCAAAAAACACGTAAAAAAGTCAAATATTAGTTTTATAGTTTTCTATGTGTATATCTGTTAAACTGTAATGTATTTCTGTGATCTGCAGCTGTATTTTCAGCATCATTACTCCAGTCTTCAATGTCACATGATCTTCAGAAATCATTCTAATATACTGATTTACTATCAACAAACATTTATGATTATTAACAATGTTGAACACAGTTGTGCTGCACAATATTTATGTGGAAACTGATACATTTTATTTTTCAGGATTCACAGATGAATAGAAAGTTCAAAAAACATCATTCATTTTAAATTTAAATCTTTTGGAACATTTATAAAGGTTCCAAAACTGATCAATTTAATGCATCCTTGATGAATAAAAGTAGTAATTTCTTTACAAAAAAAAAGATAAATCAAGATGATACCCAAACTTTTTTTTGAACAGTCGTGCATCTATAGTAGTATTTTTGTGTAGTTATTCTCAAACTTTGTGTGTGTGTGTGTGTTGCAGCGGCTCAGTGTTGGTGTACATGATTGACAGCTCAACAGGATCGATGCAGCTCTCTCATAAACTGGAGTTAACCCCGAAACACTACCCAGGTGAGACGGACACACACACCACTCCTGATGTTTACACTTTAAACAGCAGCCAAACCACAGGAAGTGGTGTAAGTCCAACCCACAATCCACAAAAGCCCCGCAGCCTTTGGTGCTCACAGGATGTTCCTTTTATTTACTGTTAGTATGTTTAACCTCAGACCCACAATCCTCTCTGATTGAGTGTTGTGTTCTGGTCCTCTGACGCCCCCTGATGGCTGCTGTGGGAACATGAGCATCTGACACACATCTGACGAGTCAAATCAGTGACTAGCTGCTGTTTTTAGTTTTTTTACCCGATGAACTGATAGAAACCACCGTAACAAAGCAGCCAGTTAGATTCCAGCTAGTGCTGTTATATAGATAACAAGTATCGTATTTTTCTCTGGGTCATCTTTCAGACAGTTTGAATGGTCCTTAGATATGATGTCTAAGGCTGAAACTGTTTTCCTGCCATATTTGAGGGTTTTTAACTAAATTCCAGATTATTTTAACTCTTTTAGAACTTCTGTTGATTTTTTTATTAAGTGTTGTCTGATTTAGTTTTAGATTTTGTTTAATAGTGATGAAGATTTATTTATTTATTTTTTAATATTGCTTTTCATATTTTACTAGCCATGAAAATATCTACGGTAACTGGCATGGCATTAAATTAAATTAAAGAAACAATAATTAACTTATAAATTTAGTAACCCTTGTTTTACACTTTATTGATGAATATTCAGTGCATTGTTATTTTAGTATTAGGCCCATTTATTATAGTATTTATTACTATTTTGGATTTGTGTGTATAATATTGTAGCAGGTTTTTTTATTCTTTGAATGTATTTTTGTTGTTGGGTTCAATTAGCATTTGTGTCTTTTTGTATATTTTTTTTATGTGTTCATTAGTAATAAAGATATTGGGGAAAAACAACACAAAGAAACCAAAACTCCCAGAACATTTCCCATGATTCAGTCTATCTGTGTGTTGGCAGATATCTGGAATAAGACGGGTGCTGTGAAGATGATCCGCTGGTCTCCGGACTGCAGCGTTGCGATGGTGACATGGGACTGTGGCGGTCTGTCTCTGTGGAGTGTGTTTGGAGCTCATCTCATCTGCACGCTCGGGGAGGACTTCGCGTGAGTCGCACAAACACACTCGCGTCGCTGCTTTACTGCCTCAGCAATACCATTAAACAAAGTTGACAACGTTCAGTGTTGACGTTTCTGCTTGTTTTCCTGATGCAGTTATCGCTCAGACGGCACGAAGAAAGAGCCTCTGAAGATCAGCTCTATGGTGAGTGTGCAAACATGGTCTTTTATTCGCAATCAGTTTTCAGGAAATTAAAAAAAAATAGGCCATGCCTTACATTAATTTAGTTCAAAAGGTGACAGCATGAAATAAAACAAGTTCTAACGGTGTCTGGTTATGCATTATGAATCAGGAGTATAGAACAGGAGAAGAATTGGAGATGCATGCTGTAATCTGTGATGTTTTATGAACAGATGCACACTTAATGTTCAAATGTTTGCAAGTGTTGTGTATTCCTTGGGGTCAGTTGGTATCTTTTACAACATGTACAGAGACTAAAATAAGACTTTTACCACAGTAAAGTGACTTTTAGTTGTGATACTTGAGTGTTGTGCTTTTAACCAGTTTTTCTCAAAATTCTGTTCCTGAAAATCATAGTGATCAGCCAAATTCAGATAACCATAACTTAACTTTTGTTACGTTCAAGCTATGGATGAAATAAAATATGGTTTTGGAAATGACTTGAACCCAGCTTTTATATATAATAGGTCAAATTTCACCATGTGGTGGCTTTTCCTAGATTGCATCACATATGGAAGATTCAAAATCAGCACTTTTTTTCTTGATTCTGCGTGTTTATTGTACTGTATCAATCTTATTTTAGGATCATTTGCATATTTGTTAATATTTTGAATTAGATTTTATATTTGTCTTCTCATTTTAATTTTTGAAGTTTTAGTCAGTGTCGTCTATATAGTTTTTATTAAGTTTTAGTATATTTAGTTATTGTTATTTTAGTATTTCAACTTAAACTAAACAAAAATGAGAAATGTTGCTTTGGAACTAGTATTTAAAAATCAGTAAATTTTTTTTTTGTTTCAAGTAATGAACGTGTTTTTTTTTCTTCCTGGTTTTAGTTAATGATGATAACGTGGTAGTGGTCAACCAATATGTTGCCAAGGCTGGTATATCATAATCATTTTTTTTAATTATCAGCATTTTAAAGTTGTCCAAATGATGTTCTTAGCAATGCATATTACTAATCACAAACGAAGGTTTGAGACATTTATGCTAGGAAATTTACAAAATATCTCATGGAACATGATCTTTGCTTAATATCCTAATGATTTTTGTCATAAAAGAAAAATTTATAATTTTGACCCATACAATGTATTGTTGGCTATTGCTACAAATATACCTGTGTTACTCATGACTGCTTTTGTGCTGCAGGGACACATATGCCATGTAAGTCAGTTTTGATAAACGTGTCTGTTAATGGCTGTGTGTGATTTGTGTTTTAGAGCTGGGGTGTGGAGGGATATCATCTGTGGGTGATCAGCAGCACAGACGCGACTCCTGTTCCCGAAGGAAAGGAAGGAGACGAGAAACTCCAGCAGGCCGGCATTCTGCAGTTTCAGTTCATTAAGAGCGCGCTGACCGTCAACCCGTGCACAGTGAGAGAAACACACACGAGTGTTTTTGCTGTTTATGCTCGTGCAACATGATCAGATGCGTGTCAGATATCAGTGAGTGAGAAGGTTTTGTGTCTGTGTGTGATCAGAGTAATCAGGAGCAGGTGTTGCTCCACGGAGAGGATCGTCTGTATCTGACCTGTGGAGACCCGACTCAGGCTCACGGTGTGTCTGATAAGAGCCCGTCTCGGGACAGCGGCAGTCCGGTGCGCCGGCCGTCAGCGTCCACCCCTCTCTCTCAGGGTCTCAGCACTTTACTGGGCCATAAGCACTGGCAGGTGGTTCAGGTACATGATCACACGCTCCGAGCTCAAACACATTCACTGTAGAGAATACAAAGTGCATCTAAGACATGTGTTTTTCCTCTCTGCAGATTCACAGCACATATCTAGAGACAAACTGGCCCATCAGGGTAAGAACCAAATCTTAAAGGAATAGTTTAGTTAACATTAGCTGAAAATGTGCTCATCCTCAGGTCATCCAAGATTAGGATGAGTTTGTTGAATGGGTGCCGTCAGAATGAGAGTCCAAACAGCTGATAAAAACATCACAATAATCCACACCACTCCAGTCCTGGGAATGTTGTTGCATAATGAATATGTGATGATTTGTAAATGTGGGTGGGCATATGTTAATGAGCATTTAAACTAATGTCAACTGAAACCCCAGTTGTTAATGAAATGAGTCATTTAATCTTCGTGTGTGTAGTTCGCAGCTATAGACTGGTCTGGTCAGTGGGTGGCCGTAGCTGGCCGGCGTGGATTTGCACATTACTCCTTGTACACCAGAAAATGGAAACTGTTTGGTAACGTCACACAGGTAAACACGCCTACATCACCGTCTTTTCATTTGAAAGGAAAGTAACTTGTGTGATGGAAGCTTTCTAACATGTATGTGTGTGTTTCAGGAGCAGAATATGATGGTGACAGGAGGTCTCGCGTGGTGGGACGACTTTGTTGTTGTTGCCTGTTACAATTTCATTGACCGGCAGGAAGAGGCAAGAACGATTAAATAAACATTCCTCCGATTCATCAGTGTTGATTGAACCGTTCATTGATTAATTGACTCCTGTTTTTCTTGGTTTGTAGCTGAGGTTATACCTGCGCACATCTAACCTGGATAACGCGTTTGCCAGCGTCACTAAACTTCACGCCGACACGCTGCTGCTGAACGTGTTTCGTAACGTGGTGATTCTGTTCCGGGCCGACTGCTCCATCTGCCTTTACAGCATCGAGAGACGACACGACAGGTGACACACATACATAATACATATACATGGAGCAACAATAATTAAATGGATAATCAGGAATTATCTGTACTTGTTTGTTTTGTAATAATCCATAAAACACAACAATTATTTTATATATTTATTTAGCAAGCAATAATTAGCATATTGTCTCTTTTCTTTTCTGAATTCATGTTAAACCTTGATTTTCCTAAACAGCTTTTTTTTTTTTTTTTTTTTTTTTTTTTTTTTGTGATGGAGAGTATCTTATTTGAATAATTTGATTTAATTCTGTTATTTCAAGTTTGGTGCTTCATAGATATGACTCAGACTGTTTCATGTTCCTCATATAGGACGAGCGGTTTGGATGTCTCTTTTATTTGTCTTGAACATTTCTTGATTGTTCTCTGTCCCTGTCATCAGTCCGAACCCGTCGGCCAGTGTGGAGCTGCTGCAGGAGGTCTCCATGTCCCGGTATATTCCTCACCCTGGTCTGGTGGTGTCTGTGACCCTCACGTCAGTCCGGACAGAGACCGGCATCACGCTCAAAGCCCCGCAGCAGGTACACACACACTCCCACACACACACACACACACACACACACACACACGTGTATATATACTCATGAGGCATCTGTGTGTGTGTCAGGCCTGTTCGGCTGAGAGTATCCTGTTGAATTTGGCCGGTCAGTTGATCATGCTCCAGAGAGACCGATCCGGCCCACAGGTACGAGAGAAGGACACGCCGGCCAATCAGACGAAGCTGGTGAGTTTGATGCCCCGCCCTTCATCCTGAGCCCATAGAGTACAACAGTTGGGTTACGGAAGTAAAAAGCCCATTCATTTTTCCATAAAGGGACTTATTTTTAGCAATCACTCATAAACCATTAAAGACAGACCTACTGTGAGCTACAAGGCTGTTAATCATCCATCAACCTGCATTTTCAACTTCTTTTAAAAGAATCACATTTAACAGCAGAATTCCTACATTACTTATGATTCTGCAGAGAAATCTTCCTGTGCACTCAAACTCTTTAAATATTTACTTTATTATTTTTGTTATATAATTTAATATTTTATATACATTTTTACAAAGATTGGTCTGCACTCTAAAATCTTTAATTTAAGACACTGACTCGTCATCTCTGCGGTAGTGGTGCACCTGTATGCATGTTTCACGCAGATTACATAATGGGAGAATATTTGTCTTCCATTTGAATTGGTTTATTTGAAAGTAGACCCTTCACTCACTCTCTCTATTATTTTTATGTCTGTAAATCAAAGATACACAGAGTTTTGGAGTTTTGCGCTCAAGTTCACAGACAGCAGAAAGCGCATCCTGAGTGCATTCATTATTTTACAAAAGCGCAATGCTTTGTTATTGTGAGTGCACACAAATAAATGTCTTTACGGATTTGAAAGATGTATTACTCTTATCTGTATGACCAAAAATGAGGGAGTATTTTAAGAGCAAGTGAGCACACCGCTATTCAGCTTCCACTCTCCTCTCACACACTTCAATAGCGCACATTTCTCTTGGTTAACATTAGATTGAGCGGCCTTGTAAAGTTGCTGCTACTTACATATTTCAGATGATAAGCCATATTTGAGGTCGATGAATGATAGGCGAGCGTTTGGTGTCCTGCACGATGTACTGTACTGATAACCATCTGCATGATTTCGCCAATGTGGATTTTTATTTATTTAGACTTTTTTTCTTTCTGCGACCTAATGAAATTTTGGTCAACCAAGGCTCTTCTGGTCGACTAACAACAGAATTAATGGCAAAAATTTTATTTTGGGGTGAGCTAACCCTTTAACCTGTCCTCTTCCGGCAGCTTCCGTTCTGTCCACCGGTGGTTCTGGCTCAGTGCGTGGAGAACGTCTGGACCACGTGCCGCAGCAACCGCAAGAAACGCCACCTGATGGAGGCTCTATGGCTCTCATGCGGCGAGGCGGGGATGAAGGTGTGGCTTCCTCTCTTCCCGAGAGACCACCGCAAGCCGCACTCTTTCCTGTCACGCCGGATCATGCTGCCCTTCCACATCAACATCTACCCGCTCACCGTGCTGTTCGAGGACGCTCTGATCCTGGGCGCCTCCAACGAGACAGTGCTGTTTGACGGGCCCGGCTTGTCCTCGCTGGAGGCGCTCTTCCCCTTCTGCACGGTGGAGCGGACGTCTCAGATCTACCTCCACCACATCCTGAGACAGCTGCTGGTGCGCAATCTTGGCGAGCAGGCGCTGATGCTGGCACAGTCCTGTGCCACGCTGCCTTACTTCCCTCACGTTCTGGAGCTGATGGTGCATGTGGTGCTGGAGGAGGAGGCCACGTCCAGAGAGCCCATCCCTGACCCGCTGCTGCCCACCGTCGCCAAGTTCGTGACTGAGTTCCCGCTCTTCCTGCAGACCATCGTGCACTGCGCGCGCAAGACCGAATACGCGCTGTGGAACTATCTATTCGCTGCTGTGGGGAACCCCAAAGACCTGTTCGAGGAGTGTCTGATGGCGCAGGATCTGGACACGGCCGCATCCTACCTGATCATTCTGCAGGTGAGAAACAAAAAAAATCTACAACGTGCTTGATGTACAGTTGAGGTCAAAGGTTTATATACACCTTGCGGAATCTGCAAAATGTTAATTATTTTACCAAAATAAGAGGGATCATGCAAAATGTATGTTTATTTAGTACTGACCTGAATAAGAAATGGGAAAATACAAATGTGACCCAGCCAGGACCACAAAACCTATCATAAGGGTTAATTTTTTGTTTTATTGAGATTTATACATCATCTGAAAGCTGAATAAACTTGTTAGGATAGGACAATATTTGACTCAGAAACAACAATTTTTTTTTTTTTTTAAATCTGGAATCTGAGGGTCGAGAAAATCACCTTTTAAAGTTGTCCAAATTAAGTCCTTTAGCAATGCATATTACTAATCAAAATGAAGTTTTGATATATTTATGGGGGTATCTTCATGGAACATGATCTTTACTTAATATCCAAATTATTTTTGGCATAAAAGAGAAATGTATAATTTTGACCCATTTAATGTTTTGTTGGCTATTTCTACAAATATAGCTGTGTTACTGATGACTGCTTTTGTGCTCCAGGGTCACAGTTACATTATTTTCTTTTCCGTCTTCTGTAGTTTAACCCGCTTTAAGTGGTTCTGTGGTGTAACAAATAAATTAAAATGTTGTATAATAAATTCCTGAAAATTTGTATGAATTATTATAATTTTTTTTAGTAGCAGTATTCATTCTAACACATTTGTATGAATTTTAACGAATGAATATGAGCTCTCGAAAATGCTAGGATTTAAGCTTAAATTGCTACATGTCTGACTAGTAAAAAGGAGGTCAAACTATTTAAATATGTGTATGTTAAATGTGAATAGTTTGCAGTAAATGTCAAATTTATTCTTTTCGAAATACTGTATATAATCAACATCTTTACTTTTATATTTATTTTATTTATTGTTTATTTATATTCTTTTCCATCTTCAATAGTTTAACCTACTTTAAATGATTATGTGATGTAACAAATAAATTAAAATGTTGCTTTTTAAAAAAAGTAAAATCCTAAAAAAATTATGAATTCTTAAAAACAAAGTTCATACAAATTTTGTTAAATATTAATAATTTGCCACTTTTCATATATTTTACCATTTATATTATTTTCCATCTTCATTAGTTTAACCTACTTTAAAAGATTCTAACAAATTCAAATAATGCTACATTAAATATTTGTATGAATATATGCAATCTTACTAAACATTGTATGTATTTTTGTTAATGAATATGAGCTCACTAAATCTCTTGAAATGCTAGATTTAAGCTTAAATTACGTGATATCTGATTTAAACTGAATATTATCTTGCAGAAGTAGTGTTGGGAGGTCAGATTCTTTTGAGTGAATCAGTTTGTTTGGACAGTTCATTCAGTTGAATTGATTCAGAAAATAAAGATTCTTTAATTCCAGTAGTGGCTTCTTTATCTCTAATGTAGCTTGTTTAACCGGTTACAAACTCAATTTTAAGATTTGTCTAATCAAAATGTGTGACATTCTTTATTTCTGCCCAGTAGATTTTTTATATATTTTGCTCTCACACTTGATAATTGTCTCGCTTTATTTATTTAACATTTTTTTTTATATAATAAAATTAGCATTTCTAAATATGATTTCTGAATGAACTCGTGGAACAGTCATGTATTTCTAAACTGATGATAATGGAAGATGTCAGTCAATAGAAAAGGAAGGAGGGGTATCTGATTGAATCTCATTTAAATGATTAAAGCTGTTTTTCTCTCAGAATATGGAGGTTCCGGCGGTCAGCCGTCAACACGCCACTCTGCTCTTCAACACTGCTCTGGAACAGGGCAAATGGGATCTGTGTCGTCACATGATCCGCTTCCTGAAGGCCATTGGTTCAGGGGAGAGCGAGACTCCGCCCAGCACACCCACCCCTCAGGTGAGATGATGATGGTGTGTGAGCCTGAGATGCTGTGTGCTGAAGCTCCTGTGCTGATGTGTGTCTGTGTGTGTGTGTTGCAGGAGCAGAGCTCCATGGGCAGCTTCGAGTTCTTCAGGAACCGCAGCATCAGTCTGTCTCAGTCGGCCGACAGCATCGCTGGAGGAAAGTTCAACCTGCAGAAGACACTGAGCGTGCCGTCTGGACCGTCCTCCAAAGGGTAACACAACATACGTGATTTAAATGTGCGTCTCAGACAGTAACACACACTCTCTTGGATTCATTTGAGTGAATCAGTTTGTTTGGACAGTTCATTCAATTGAACCTGTTCGGAAGACAAAGATTTTTTTATTCTTGTCTTTTTTTTTTAATCAAAATATGTTGTGAAATGCTGCTGGTCAACATCGTTTTAGCTCCGATATAGAAATGAGAGGTCCTTGACTGTATTTGACCTACTTTACATTACTAATATAGGGCTGTATGATTAATCACAAATAATACTGGAGTCACAGAGTAGTTAAAGTGATTATCAAAAAGCAAAGGATTTAATCAAATAAACAATATTCCCAAACTTGCAATGAGAAGTACTTCTAAACCAGCTGTTGTCAACAAAAGAGAAGAGAAATTAAGACTTTATTGTCATTTTACAGTTGTGCTGTATATTAAAATTAAATTAAAATAAAAATCGAATTATTATTATTATATTTTCCTGAAATACTCCTCATTTATTTTCCAGTAAAAATGTGTTAATTTAATAGACATTATAATATATTCTAGTGATTTTTTTTATTTTTTTATTTTATTTTTTGTATAAATACTAGTATTTCTTATTTGGGTTAATTTTATTAAGTAAAAATAATAATTTTTTTTTTTTTGCTTTTTTCCCATTGCAACCACAATTAGATTATTTTCTCTAAATCATGCAGCCCTTTGTTAAAGTAACTTGACCAACAGTGTGACACAACATGGTTCAGTTTATATGATGGTGTGAGTGTGTGTGTGTGTGTGTGGTCAGTGGAGAGCGCTGGTGTAAGGACAGTGACTCTGCGGAGAATCTCTACATTGATATGATGCTGTGGCGTCACGCGCGACACCTGCTGGAGCAGATCAGACTGCGTGATCTGGGCTGTTTCTCCGCTCAGCTGGGCTTCGAGCTGATTGGCTGGCTGTGTCGGGAGCGCACGCGAGTCGCACGGATCGACGACTTTGTTACTGCCCTCAAATGCCTGCACAAGGACTTCCTGTGGCCATTTCCTGTAATCCCAGCATGCTCCATTAGCTCGCCGCTGAAGAACGGACGCTGCCGCCCAGGTGTGTGAAAATCACAGAATATATATTTACACGTATATCATTTTTTTTTTTTTCTCTCTCTCTCTAAATTGTATATCTAAATATTAATAAAATGTTAAAAATAAAAATGTATGTGTTTTATCTTTTAAATAAAATACTTTCAAAATAGACTTTTACATTATTTAAATATAATTTTATAATTAACATTTTCTAAATATTATATATAAATGAAAAAAAAATTAAACATAATAAAAATCAATCTCTCTCTCTCTCTCTATATATATATATATATATATATATATATATATATATATATATTAGTTCTTTATTTTTTATTTTAATCTCTCTAAATTTTATATATAAATTAAAAAATAAACTCAAATAAAATTTTTAAATAACAAAATTTAAACTTAAAAATATTTTTTTTTAACTCTACATATAGTTGCAGACTATATGTAAATGAGCTGTTATGACTGACCAATCACATGATCTCTCTCTCTTATTAGTGTTGAGTTCTCGTTTGCTGAAGTCTCAGTCTGCGGACAGTTTGCTGAACAGTGACATGGACACCACGCCCCCTCAGGTCACCACAGCCAGTCACAGCTGGCTGGACAGTTTGGGGGTGGTCTCAAAGGAACTGGACTCCGCCTCCTCTCACGGAGGGCCGCAGATGCAGGAGGCGTTTCTCTCTCCTCTCATCAACAAAGGTTTGCGTAAAAGCAGTCTGTATGTCTGTATCTCTCTCTTTCTGTCGGTCTCATGTTATTTTTCTCTGTTTATCAGGAGAGGAGTACAGCATCGGTTCAGCCACAGACCTGACTGAGACCAGCTCCATGGTGGATGGTGATTGGACGATGGTCGACGAGAATTTGTCCTCCCTCAGTCTCAGCCAATCAGAGCTGGAGCACATCTCCATGGAGCTGGCCAATAAAGGTCCACATAAGAGTCAGGTGCAGCTGCGGTGAGTCACTCCAGTCTGATGAATGTAATGCAAGCGACCACTCATTATCTGGCAGGAGTCTGGTGACGAGATGCTGACGTGAGTGTGATTGACAGGTATCTGCTGCACGTCTTCATGGAGGCCGGCTGTCTGGAGTGGTGCGTCGTCGTTGGTCTGATCTTACGGGACGCCAGCGTCATTAAGCAGGTTGTGGGGTTTCTGGACAGTCCAGAAGTGCCACCAGAAACGGTCCTGAGCATCCGAGCCGGTCTGAAAGCTGTCGACCTGTGGGCCTCGTCTGATTGGTCAGTATGAGTGGACAAGGTTTGAATGGCAGATTTAATGTATTGTCTCAAAATATACATTTAATTTGCATTTTAATTAGGGTAACTAGTAATCTGTAACCTTTTACATTTCCAAAGTAACCTTCCCAACACTGACCGTTATCAGCATATGTTGAAGAAAGCTCTGTCATTACTCTGCTTTGCTTTTACTTTCACTTTCTGATTATAGTGACTTGACTGAGATTAAGACGTTCATAACTCTTGCCCAAAGTTTGGACGTTGCTTGTGTGTGATATTTGATCGCCGTTATGGTTTAAAACAGAAATATTTCCAACATTTCTTTGTTATTTGTTTATTTATGATAATAAATAAAATAATAACTTAAAATATAACACATAATAATTAATATATGACCCCCATGCTTTTGAATATATATTTTTTATATAGTGAAATTATATTAAACCCAAAAAAAATTATAATAATATAACTATATATAAATATATATTCCTAAATGTGAGGTCAGATGTATATATTTTTATTTTATTTTTTCACACAAACGTCCATATGTAGTGTCATTGTTTCTTACAACACAAACAAAAGTCCTGTTTTGAATCTGTATGCATTATTTATGACATCAAATCAACATTTCTTCTCTCTCTGCTGTCAGTCTGGGCTACAAGCCGTTCCTGAACCTGATTCGTCCACAGCTGCTGAAGCTGCTGGAGGTTCCTGTGGAGCAGGTTCAGCCTGAAGCCTTCCAGCCGACCGGAGCATCCAAACTGAGCGAGCCTCCACTGCTTCTGCTGCCCCGAGCCGAGGAACTGACCGCTGCTCACCCACTGCCCTCAGACGGCCCCGCCGGAGCCAGCGCCCGGCCCCTGGACGACACGCCGCTGGAGCCGGAGGACGAGCCGCTGGAGGAGGGATCCTACGACTGCACGCTCTCATGACCCCTCCAGTGTGTGTGTGTGTGTGTGTGTGTGTGTGTTCCTGCTCGTCCACACTGCAGTGTCCTGTGTGTTTTGCTGTGTTTTTAACATCCTGTGGTCAACAGCAACAGGTTCTCTTCACCTCCACACTGCAAAAAATCTTTCTTAGTATTTTTGTCTTTTGTTTTTTTGTTCCAGTATAAACATTCTGAAATCAAGATACATTTACTTGAGAAATAAAATCTTCCTGATAAACAATCAAAATGAATGGGGTTTAAAAAACGTTTTTTTTTTTTTTTGGGCTAAAAATTTGTAATTTTTTTTATATTTATTAAATGACAAAATTAAGTTAATTTATGCTGAAAACAAGAACAAATATCTGCCAAATAAACACAATTCCAATGGAAAATTAGATTTTTTTAATGGACCCTAAAATGAGATGTTTATTCTTGTTTTAAGACAAAACTCACTTAATTTTGATCAGTTTTCAGACTGTTGATGTAATCAAACACATGCATTATTTATTTTTCAAATTTATTTTGCAAGATGATAAAAGTCATAATGGTGATTTATTATTATTTATATATTTGTACTGGAAAAAAATTAAAACAAAATTTAAGACAAAAATACTAAAAGTATTTTCTTGCAGTGCATATGAGAATCAGACGTGGCCCGACATCAGCCTTCATCACAGCATCAGCTTCACACCGAATCATGAGTTCTGTGGGAATCAGATGATTATTGATCAGCGTGTTTTTATTGGTTTGAGTTTGTGTTTGAATGACGGCTTCATGTTTTAATGTTAAAGGTGAATTAGCAGCCTGGCAGCTGTTTTATTGGATGCAGGTTCTTTGAGATCTTCTCCAGTCTGATCCGGATCATGTTTGACAGGTTTGATCAGTTTTTAAGCTTCAGCGCTTCTGTGTGATCCACGAGCTGATGAGCGTTCACTGACCAAACATCAGAGCTGTTCAAGACAAACGCATCATCACTAGATCTCGGCTGACTGCATTATTGCAATGTTTTTTGGTTTTCTGAATGGAATTATTGCAGGTTTGTGTATTTATTTGAGCAGCAGGACAAAGAGACGTGAATGGATCGTCAGTATTAATGTGTTCAGTGTTCGTCTCATTAGCGCTGCCTTCACCACGGACCAAATCATCTACATGTATCAATGCCTTTGTATTATTATTATTATTATTATTATTATTATTATTCTACTTGTAGTTCTTATGCATTATTGACAGTCGTCTTGGAGTATTTAGCTGCTTTAATGAGATGCATCTTTATTTTATGGTTTTATTTCCCCCTGAACGGCTCAAATGAGTAGCTTAGTCTGGTTTAATCTGGTTCAGTGACTCTCAAACCAGCTGACAAGTGCCCAAAACCCTGTAAAACCAGCTCAACGGAGCGGTTTGTCCTCCCGTCGCAGTATTCCTGATGATCATGTTCACAAACCAAAGAGCTTCACGGACGCGTTCATGGTACAGATTACCCACAATCCCTCTGACGTCACAGGACTGATGATGTGCTTTCACGTGGATTGAGGGTTTGATCTGGTTTCTGCGGGTTTGCGTGCGAGTCGGTACTCTTGAGTTCTTCTGTACAGTTTAAAGTTTCTTCTCAATGCAGTGTACAGAGAGTTTCCTGGACAATAACTTTTCTACTCTGTTTTCTATATTTCCTGTACATAAAGAACAATAAATTATTTTTTAAACATCACGTGTGCTGTTTTTTTTCTTAATCCGTTTCAGATGTGTTGGGAAAAAATATTCTTATAAGTTAAAGTATGTTTACTGTGGTATTTTTTTTTTTAAAGAAAATATTTGTATTCATCAAGAATGCATTAAATTGATCAAAAGTGCCACTAAAGATATTTGTTTCAAAAGTTTTCTATTTCAAATGAATGAATATTGGGCAGCACAACTGCCCAACATCAATATTGATAAGCAATGTTTGTTGAGCAGTAAATCAGTATATTATAATGATTTCTGAAGATCATGTGACTGAAGACTGGAGTAATGATGCTGAAAATACAGCTGCAGATCACAGAAATAAACTACAGTTTAACACATATTCACATAGAAAACAGCTGTTTGAAATTATAATAATATTTCACTTTTTTACGTGTTTTTTGATCAAAGCTTTTGTGTTTTAAACTAATACGTTTTCATAATTTTTGATCAAATAAATGCAGCCTTGCTGAGCAGAAGAGACTCTTTCAAAAACATTGCAAAGACTTACAGCTACAGACTTTTAAACATCAGTCCATGCATTTAAAGAAAAAAACTTAGAGAAAAATATTTATTTTTAATGTTTCTCTTTCAAAAATATTTTAAAAATCTTTAGTTTAACAAAAGAAAAAATGACAGGAGAGCAAAGGTGATTCATCTCAGAAAAACAATTCAGTACAGCAAATTATATAAGTAAACGAACAAGACAAGAAACAAACAAGTCAACCTCAAAGACATTAATGAACAATTAAGTGATTCGTATGTGACGAAATGAGTCACAAAACATGTTTCGGAATAATCAAGATAAATGTTATCAAATATATATAAACAGATTTGTCACGTGATCAGTTATCATGACTGTTTGACAGTGATGTGCAGACTTTGTCTCAATGCTTTTGTTTGCTGAAGTCAGACCTGCAGCTGTAACACTAGTTAGTGAAGAAGCCCAGTAAAACCGGACCGATGACAGGTTAGTATGAAATAAACAACAGCCTGTCTGTCGTTCATAAAGCATTCGTTCATAAAGCATTCGTTCATAAAGCATTCTCCCAAACGCATGTCGACTTTCATCAGAAAACAAGACAAACGCAGGTTAGTGTGAACAGCATTAATTAAACATTCATTATCTGTCGACTTTCATCAGAAAACAAGACAAACGCAGGTTAGTGTGAACAGCATTAATTAAACATTCATTATCAGTCATATTTCCACATTCATCTGGGACACAGAAACATTTATCAGTTCTTAAGTTTGAATTAGTTTTAGGTTTAAGGATCTCAACAAAACACAAATGCACCGGAAAAATAAAAATCACAGAAAAAATGCAATATCTTGATCCATTATGAATCAGATAATAAAAGAACAAAGATTCTTAAGCTCATATTTAACATGAGATCCACTAGGATTTACTGTCATTTTACTATAGTAATAATAATGGTTAAAGCTCATTTTTAAGGCTTCAAATCGAGTTCAGTCCTGAAGAACATTTAAACCGTTTTCACTCCCACAATGACAAGCATGAGCAATCATTCAACGCTTCAAACATGATTTTGAGCACATTGAGGACAGTTTACTGCGGTAATATCATGTTTCTGTAGCTGAGTAATCAGAACTCAGTCTGAAAACAATGTTGCATAAAACAGAGAGAACAAGGAAAAACAGCTTGAAATTGGCATTAGTCGTTTTGTTAATGCTGCATTCACATCATGTCAGAACCGCACAGGAAATGATATCATCAGTGCATGAGCATGACGTGATTTCGGTCGAGTGTCTTTGAGCTGTGAAAACATCTGAAAGCAGCGAGTCTGTCGCGGTGAAGCAGAGCATCTCTCCGTCTGAGGCACTGATATCAGTCCAGATCAACACAGAGCCCACAAAACTGCTGAGAACATGCAGCTCACACTTCACAACTTTTGCATTATTTTCATGACGATTAAACACAATACTCACAATTCTCATTGCTTGTGTAAAAAAAAAAAGTAATTAGCATAAATGAAATAATAAATTACCAAACCTAATCAAAATAAATATAAAAATGTTTAAATAAAATGTTAAATAAAAATCTGAATTAATCTGAACTACAAAAACAAAGTTTTTTTTATATATATATATTAATAGAAATATTAATTTACATTTTCATCATTCTCATTCTCCAGAAGCTCCAGGCCGGAGCGCCGAGGCCGTGAGAGTAGAAGATGAAGTACTCTCCACCAGTGGCGGAGCGGGGGGGTGGCTAATTGGGCTTAAGCCCCGAATGCAGTGCTCGAATTGAATCAAGTCTTATGGGGGGTCCCCACCATCAGACTTTTTTTTTTTTTGGTGGGGGTGGGGGTTAGTCTCGCAATATACAATTTATACAAAATAAACAATATATTTGATCATAATATGCATAACTATATACTATTTAATGTTGCATAACAAATAGAGATAAGCTACTATTCTTCTTTTAAATGGCTTACTCCAAGTAAAAATGTCTGAGGGACCCCCCTAAGTCTATTTTTTACTTCTTATGGGGGGTCCCTAATGCCTTATGGGGGGTCCCGGATCCCCCCAGCCCCCCTTCAATTCGAGCAGTGCCCGAATGTTTTGTCAAAAGCCCCGAATCTTTTAGGTTTTTTAAAATAACTTCAACTTTGTTTCATTTCCTCTCAGTCTTTCTGACAGGAGCGGCAAAAAATGAAACAAAAGCTCTATTACCGTGCGTGGTGTCGGACGGTACTCGACGCGTCCGCACGAGCGCGAAGGTGCGCGTGGCAAAAATGACGTCATCACTCAGCTTGTATGAATTTGAATTTATATTGATATTTTTTTTTTTTTTTTTTTTTTTTTTTCTGAGTAACTATCATAATTTTCCCAGATAGTGTATAGATTTTTAGGCATTCTATTATCTCAAACAGCCTGAAAAATAGTGCATTTAGCTGACGTAATTGGGAAAAATCTCCCCGGGGGAGCATGCCCCCGGACCCCCCTAGGTTTGGGCTAAGCCCCGAATGTTTACATCGTCTGGCTCCGCCCCTGCTCTCCACTCAGATCGAAGCGCGGCGTCCTATCTCCGAACGACCAGCCAATCAGAGACGCTCCAGCCGCAGGACGCACATACAGAGACATGTGAGTCGGACCTGAAGGAGAACAGCCTCGCATCAGCTGATCACACACACCGTCTGAGCTAAACCAGGCAAACACACTGACCAGATTATTCAATGCTGATTTCATTTAATCTCAAAAATCAAACAAAACCAAATAGGTAAATGTATATATAGAAGGCAGTTAAAATATTACAGTTAGTGAGATATATATATATATATATATATATATATATATATATATATATATATATATATATATATATAAATATGTGTGTGTGTGTGTGTTATAGAAATAAGAAAACAATAATTTTATAATTTTACTTAAATGATTAAAGACATGTTTTACAATAAAACTATAAAAAGATTAATTTGATATTTAATATATTTGTAATATTTATAAAACTAGTTAAAAGTGCTAATATTTGCATATATATGACAGTATGTAGTCTAACATTTTTGTAAGATCAGTAGGCCTACATACACTGTGTGTGTGTGTGTGTGTGTGTGTGTGTGTGTGGTTTGGGTGGTTTACCAGCACACAAATTTGCATAATGACATGGGCAAAGATATTACAACGTCAAGGCGGTTTATGATCAAAATATTGAGAAAATCTCCTTTAAAGTTGTCCAAATGAAGTTCTTAGCAATGCATATTACTAATCAAAAATGAAGTTTTGATATATTTACGGTAGGAAATTTACAAAATATCTTCATGGAACATGATCTTTACTTAATATCCTAATGATTTTTTTAGACAAAAAAAGAGAATATTTTGTCTAATTCTCACTCATTCTTATTTGTTTTAATGTACTCTGTTCTCTTCTTTTTAACTTTAGTTTTTTTCTGGATAGTTGAAGAAGTGAGAAAAAAATGTAAAAACCTTAGTCACAAATACAGAAAAGAGAGGAGAGCCTTGAAAGTCATTCCTTGAGCCGAATGTGAGAGAGAGGCTGACAAGTGATAAAATGTTGGTTTATGAAGTTATTCTCACACTTTAGCCAGAGTGCAGATCGAACAGGAAGTGAGTGATTTCAGTACAACAGGACAAAAACAAAACAGTTCACTAATGCTTAAGCAGAAGAGCGTAGTTTTGGTTTCAACATTGGGGGGGTTGAAGTGAAGCTCATGCTCCCTCTTAAGGTTTATTTATTAGTTTTTTTGCTTAAATGTTTATTTTTGTAAAATGGTCTTTTGTGCTGGTTGATTGTGTACCTGCAATAAAGTAATAGGCTAGTTAACAATTACTTGTTTAGATAGGATATATAATGTATTTTATGTTATTTAGACACTTAGGCTATAGTTTGACAGAATGTTCTAAATGTTCTAATTCAGCATGCCATGGGAAGTCAATCTATCTGACAAATGTGAAAAAGATACTGATGAGATTAATACCAGAGCAGTCTGTACAGTAACAACTTCCAACTTTACTATAATGCTTAAATATTTACTGCAGGACAAAGGGTCACCGGATAGAAGAGCTTGTGTTTGCATTTAAAGCATAATTGTGTCAAACATGGATGTGTGGTTTTATTAGAAAACACTGAACTTCCACTGATGTGTTAATGATCTTGTCTTCTAGACCAGATGAAATTTCTAAATTATCCAAGCTAACAATAGAAATATCAAACATTGAATGGCTAATCATTTTCTTATAGATGAAATTCTTATTAAAAATATATAATTCATTGGACCAGAATCCAGTCCACATAACAGCAATCTGCATCTCAAAGGATTGCTGTTACTTCACCTCTACAGTTAAAGTCCTGACTGTTTAATTAGACTGCTTGTCTTTTGAAAATCATATTTTGCATGCAGAAACAGCCTGCTTTTATGTTAGAAACATTGCCTAGATAGAGAACATGAGGCAGAAAAGCTTGTTCATGCATTCTTGACCTCTAGTCTGGACTACTGTAATGCACTAACAGCTGATGTCCTGCATCTTCAATAAACAAACAACAGAGTCCTTATATACCAGGTCAAGTAAATATGATCATATCAGCCCAATTTTACCATCTCTGGCTACCTGTCAAGTGATTACTTAATTATTTGTGAAATAAGACCATTTGTAGACATCACTAAGTTACACACAACACAGCCACCAAACCTGCCAGTCCAGATTCAGTTCCAGAGGACTACTGAAAACTTTGAGATCCCATGTGACGTCATGCGTAGCATACAGTACAGTGGGTGGTTACAGTTACAGTGTGTCGTATATAACTCAGATCTCAACCTCAGAGTCACACAAGCAGTGGAGATTCTCTCTTTCCAGCTCATCACAAGGTAATTACACACTTTTATCTTATCGATTTTGTGAAGAGATTCTATAGACATGTTAGCAATGTCTGATATGGATACTTGTGATTAAACCAAATTCATGTAATCTCATGTTTTGAAACCATGATTATGTGGACAGAAAATGTAACTAATGAAAGCAGGAGATCATTTTTTGAAAGAATGACTAGATGTTACAAGTGTCATCAGTTTGGATTTTTGTATTAAAAGTTTTGAAAATGAACAACTAATAACAAAGTGAATAGAAAAACTAAAGCTAAAGGCAAAATTATAACCAATTTTCTTCATTTACAGTGTTGCATGATCCAGACAGAGCTGTAAAGTGTTATTTTGATGAATCAAACAGGATCAAACATGAGGTGAAAAGAGAAAACCGTGCCCAATACTTCACATACAGATTTATTAGGAATGCTCTAGTTTTAATTCATCTTCTCATCACACTGAGTTCATGCAGCTCAGCATCAGGAATTGATCTGGTGTCAGATGATATGATGTTATGTAAGGGATAATGTACATCCAGATGGTTATCATCACAGAATAAAGCCTATTAAGGTGATAAAAGATATTGATTTAAGATGACACTGTTTTAAAATCTTATCAGTTTGTTAGTTATCTATATAATCCATTACAGTACAAAATAATCATCGCAAAATATAATTTCTCTCTGAAACGAGAGTGATACCAGGATGGCATGAAATATTGTACACATGATATTAACTTGAGTTTTAATATTTTATTAGCTAACCAAATGCAAAGCTTCCACCATGAAACACTGTTCCTAGCAAGCAAATAGCGCCGACTTCAGTTACCCGGATGAGCCTGTGATATTAGTTTTTACCGGTTGTTATCGGGGAATAACACACCCCAGAATGTCACAAACGACCAATCAGAATCAAGCATTCCACAGAGACATGTGATAAATCACTTTAACACTGCTGGCTTTAATGAAGCTGTATTTGTGTGATTACAGATATACATGGAGTATAGAAAGAAAAACACATGAAAACTGCTGGAGCATCAGGAACCACAGACCAGCCAAAAACAAGAGAACTACAAGAACAATAGATGTCAGAAATGAGACACAAACCAGTGAATCACAAGAGAAATGCAGTCAGAGACTTGTTAGATTGAACAGTATGAACAGAATAAATCCAGAGTGGAAGTATTTCATTATGGAACTTAACATGCTTGATATTGCCTTTACACTCCTGGCATATATTTACAGATGTGTGGTTATTGAATTAATGTATTATTTTAATAGTATAAAAACTATAAATCCAAAACAATATCTGTATATGTCTAGTTTAATGTGATACAGACGGGCCTGTACTCACTTCAAAACCCTTCAGATGTTCTCAAGAACAAACACCATCCACTGAGACACCAGCAGCAGAAGACCTGACTGCATCCATACAGACTACATTTTTTTCAGCTCCTGGATTCTTTCAGCTTTTTCAGACTCATCTGATCACAAACAAACAGAGTTATGAACAGACTCTTTCTCAGATCTGTGTCTCAATACTGCTGTCATGATATCACTGAGTTTGGAGTTTTCCCTCGAGGAGCTTGTGGAGGAATCCCGGACAACTGCCTGAGCTCGATCCTGCACTGAACCCTGTTACACGAGCGCAGTTATCTGGGAGGGTTTATGTGGATTATGTGGAGTGGCTGCTGGTTTCCTGTGGATCAGCTTTCAGATGAAGACAAAGCATGTGAGCTTGCTATTGCCCTTGAGCCTGAGTCGATAGATGCATCTCAACAGGTGTTGTGCCGGAGGTGCGGTGTTGTGCCTCTCTGTAAGTCGCTTATGATAAAAGTGACTACAAAATAAATAAATTTAAATGTAAATGTAACTGCGTACCGTGATTTCAGACTGTGATTGTTGTGAGTGAATAAAGAAGGTAACGGAGCGAAACTCTGTCAGTATGGATCACGGTAGTCTGGTTTCTTTACTGCATGGATCTTCATGTGTAGCTTCAGGCGACTTTTAGAAGTCAAACTCCTTGAGCACTGATCATGTGCAGCTTCTCTCTACTGTGGATCCGCTCATGTCTCTTCAGATTTGATGAATGACTGAATCTCTTGCCGCAGTGTGAACACTTATAAGCTTTCTCTCCAGTGTGGATCTGCTCATGTGATTTCAGATTTGATGAATGACTGAATCTCTTGCCGCAGTGTGAACACTTATAAGCTTTCTCTCCAGTGTGGATCCTCTGATGTAATTTCAGAGTTGAATACCGTCTGAATCTCTTGTCACAGTGTGAACACTTGTATGGTTTCTCTCCAGTGTGGATCTCCTCATGTCTCTTCAGATTTGATGACTGACTGAATCTCTTGTCACAATGTGAACAGATGTATGGTTTTTCTTTAGTGTGAATCATCTGGTGCTGTTTTAAATATCCCGCCCAAATAAAAGTCTTCCCACACTCAAAGCACATATGATCTCTCACAGTGCTGTGTAACTTCTGATGTGATTTTAAATTTTGCAGCCATGAAAAACTCTTTCCACATGAAGAACATGAATGTGGCTTCTCCTTCGTATGAACGGCAAGGTGTTTCTTCAGAGTTGATGACACACGAAATGTTTTGTCACATTGATGACATGCGTACCGCTTTTCTCCGGTGTGGATTCTCATGTGAATATTTAGAGTGTTTATACATGCAAAATTCTTTCCACATTGATCACATGCATGTGGCTTTTCTCCCGTGTGGATCCTCATGTGGGCTTCAAGATGATGTTTGTATGTGAAGCTATTCCCGCACTTATCACACGTGTGTGGTTTCTCTCCAGTGTGGATCTTCTCATGTGTTTTCAGATTTGATGACTGTCTGAATCTCTTGTCACAGTGTGAACACTTGTAAGGTTTCTCTCCAGTGTGGATCCTCTTATGTAATTTCAGAGTTGAATACCGTCTGAATCTCTTGTCACAGTGTGAACACTTGTATGGTTTCTCTCCAGTGTGAATCCTCTGATGCAGTTTTAATTCATTTGCTGAAATAAAAGTCTTCCCACACTCAAAGCACATATGAGGTTTTATACCAGTATGTGTTTTCTGATGCATTTTTAAACTTTGCAGCAGTGAAAAACTCTTTCCACATGAAGAACATGAATGCGGCTTCTCTTTCGTATGAACTGTCAGGTGTGTCTTCAGGGATGATGACACACGAAATGTTTTGCCACAGTGATCACACGCATACGGCCTCTCTCCAGTGTGGATTCTCATGTGAACATAGAGATTGCATTTTAATGAGAAACTCTTTCCACATTGATCACATGTGAACGGTCTCTCTCTAGTGTGGACTCTCATGTGAATCTTAAGATGGCTTTTGCATAGGACACTCTTTCCACACTGAGGGCAGGTGAAAGAATTCTCAGCTCTTCTTTCCTTTAAAAAATGATTTTTACTTTTCGAGCGACTCAGAGGTTTTTTTCCAGGTTTCACATGCTTCTCCTCCACTTCTTCACTCTCCTCATTCTCTTCCATCGGGTCTGAAATGAAGGGAAAAAACAGTTTATTTTTTAGTAAACCCAAATAATTCAAAACCAGGAATATGGATTGAAAAGACACAAAAATGAGCCCTGATGCAATAGCAGAAAATATACAACTGCTGTAAAATATTGCAATTATTTTGATGCATTTTTAGAAATTAATTATATAACCCTGAAACCTTGCATGAATGAGGTATATTGATCTTCCAGTTATTATTTTTTTAAACATGATGGCCTGGTTTCACAGACAGGGTTTAGAATAATCCAGGGTTAGGCCATAGTTCAATTAGGACATTGAAGTAATATTTATAAACATGCCTTAGAAAAAAAACATTACTGGTGTGCATCTTAAGATAAAACAAAGGCACTGATATAATTTAAGATCAGTCAATGCAAGTCACTTTCATCTGAAACAGCTCAGATTTACATTTTAGTCTGGGACTAGGCTTAAGCCTTGTCTGTGAAACCAGGAGTAAATGCTCGTGTAGTGAGAACTATTAAATATATTTGATTAACGACAAAATTTTATCTAATGTAATGTTAACATAAAAACCAAACAAAGATGCTACAATTTTGACAACAACTTTTAGATTAATATTAAGGGTCATTCCAAATACAAGCCTGGAAAACTCTGACCTGTGAATTCATATCATGTCAAGAAGTGACCAATAGAAGATCGATAGGTCACAGTGCGACCTCTTAGCTGAATTAAAAGAAGGCAAACTTTTGCAGTAGGTTTTATATTTTAGATTTATTATATGTCGAATTTAAAGATGCCACAGAGTGTGACGCCATATGACAAGTGTTTCAGTTTCTATGAAATTTCACATGTTCAAAGTCTAGATTGGCCGTGATTTTTAAATCAAAAATTCAATTTTTTTAGCATTAGCCGTGTCCTACAGATTTCACTCAACGATTTTCCTCATTTTAATAAATATAACATTTCTTAAAATTGTGACATCATTTGGGCTCTTTTTTACAGCATGATGGGAGGACAAGAAAATAATCTCCATCCATTTCCAAGTGTTGACTGCATTCATCAAGCATTTCCAAAGTTACTGTAAGAAAAATAATCTCTATAACTATGAATAAATCCTATAATTTATTGGAAATACAACTTTATCAGTAACTATTAATAAGCTTTTGCTTAATCTATGCTTAAAACCCTGTCCTATGCTTAAAAAGTTTATTTACTTTTTGGTGTTTACTGTTTATTGCTAAAATAAATAAATACAAAATAACAAAACAAAATGTTGTAAACTATACAGAGAAATGTCCAAAATTTTGGTAATTGTTGCAAAAACATAACTACAGCATAAATATAAAATAAAAGAGCTAAAATAAGATTTAGATTGATTTGATGGAAATGAAAGCTTATTGACCATTTGCTGAAAATCAAAACATGAAGAAAAGTTTGTATTCATTTGATAGTTTATGTGTTTATCTAAACCTGATGAACTGCTTGAAGCTTTATTATAACATTAATGTCCTGCAGCATCATGAATGAATAAAGAATGAAGCATAAACACCAACCTCTCCGTTCTTCAGTTTGTTTCATCATCCTGCAGGGTCCGGATCACTCTTTGTTCTCACTGTTCTCTTTAATAAACTCAGTCTTTGCAGATTTCACTTCTTCCTGATGGTTTGACGCTCGTCTGCGCTTGTAAACTGATGGGAAAACTCCAGCATTTATTGCTGAATTACTGTGGGCGGGGCTTCACTGATGATGTATGTGCTGTGGGCGGAGCTTCACTGACTGTGAATTAATTGAATTGCAGTTTGGTTGGAGGAGCTGATCTGCCTAAATCAGTTACTGTTTCTTACTGTTGCACTGTTTTTATAGGGTCAAAGACAAGACTTTTTAGTGTTTGCATCAAATTAAATTTACAAAAGTGATTTTACATACATAGAAATCATACTATGCAAATAAAGTGCCTATTTAAATGCTTCAAATAGCTCCATGTCCAAATATGAGTGATATAATGTTCCATTATCATTCAGTGTAACATGTATTTATGTCATATGAAACAACATACTTATTGAATTATATAAAAAAATAAGTGATCAGACTAAATTTGATTCTATTTGAAATTATTTCAATCTTCAAATGGGTCAAAGCAAGTGGCAAAGCAGACACATTTCAAATGGCAATGAATGAGTATTTTGGGGCTGCACTGTGATCCTTAAAAGAGTCTTTTAATATTTGAAATTAAAAGCCGTGTTACACTTTTTTTTTTTTGATGCTTGAAAACTTTTTTCATGTTTATCATAAAGCAACTGATGTTAATTTTTATTGCCAATTCAAATATTATTCTGTATCTTTATTTAAATATCGACAGATGTCTAGAAAAGTAGCAAAGAACTGTAAGAAAACAGTTGAAAGCCTAAACACAAATGTACAGGTTAAACAGATCCTCTAATGAAACGAGCTTTAAGTGTCAGTTTAGAGGAGGTCTGAAGACATCAGCATAATAAATGAGGTGAAAACAGCAACGATTGACTTGAAATAAAGAGGCTTTTCATAAGCTCTGTTAATACTGATGAGCCTCAGACGATCAACACTCATTAAACAAGCCAGGACCATTAGCATCTCATTTGCATCTCAAAGATAATTCTGTTATTCTCACAAAACGACCAGGGATGGGCAGCATTTCAGATACATGCATTTATCCACAAAGGGATTCAGCAGAAAGGCTGTCAATGCCCGTAGATTTTCCTTTTTTCATCGACTGGAGTGCCTTCCATACTTCTTCACATTTTAACTAAAAAATATTCTTATTTCCTGGCTATTACGGGACCTATCATTATATGGAAGAATTCTCTTGTCCAGGGCTGAGGGTCTTTCTCATTTTGTATATCCATCTCTGTCTTTATTTGTTGAGAATAAAGTTGCAAAAAATTATTTATTTATTTTTAAAACTAAAACACATAAATTAAAAAAGGGAAGTGCTCTCCAATAGTAGAGCAGATGGTGTTTAAACGAATTGGCTTAAAAGATGTCTAACTAACCCTAAGTGCATTTGGTATTTTATTCCCAACCATATTTTTTGATAAAATTGGTATGCTTTCCTTCATTTTGCTATTTTCACAGTTTTTCACCCCATAGGACATTTTTAATGGAATAACAGGGGCTTTACGATCAGAAATAAAACATTATTTTTCCCCAGATGGTTTCAAAATAATATTAATTGTATCCTTTGCTTATTAGATGACTCAGGAAATATTTTATTTTATGAGCAATTCATGACATACCATAGTTTCCTGATTCCTCCAAAAGAGTTTAATAAGGTGTTTTAAGCAATGCCATCTGGATGAATTCACCTTGTTAAAAGTCATTCTATATTTCATCCAAGGAGTTCAGTTGCTACCCAGTCTGAAGGCATTGGTCTGTTAAACAATAGGCATGTGCACCAAATGTTTCAATTTAAAAGGAAAGTTTCTTCAAGAGGAACGTTCTACTGGAGATCCTTGGTTGATGATATTTTAATATGTCCTGTCAATTCTAATGTTTCTAAATGTTTGGACATTAACAGCTCATGTTCCTTTTGCAAACAAGCAGAGGAGACATTAGTACATCTGTTTTTTGAATGCATCTCCAAGCTATTCTGGTCTGACATAAGTTCATATATTTGACTTGGCCAATGGTGTACATTCTTTTAGTTTAAAAGACATTACTTTTATTATTATTATTATTATAACACTAAAAATAAACCCCTAGAACATATTACAAATTATTTTGTATTATTTGGTAAATTTTTCATTCACAAACAAAGATTTGCAAATGGTTTCCCATCCTATCCCCTTTTTAAAATTGAATTAAATTCACTTCTAAAATCTCTTCATCTTATAAAGAATAAAAAATCCCTACGATTTCTATATTAATTTAAAATAGTATATTAAACATTATATTATGAAATATATTAAATATGAGTGCTGTTGTTGTTCTTTTAATAAGCAAACTTAAAATATATATAATAAACAAAATGCCAAAAGAACACAATAATAAACTGTTGTTTTTATCAAATAATGACACCAAAAAGGTGCAATAATTTATCCAGTTTAATAAAATAAATGAACATTAATATAATAAAGTAACAAACAGTTTTGTGTTATTGAGATATTTTTTTCCACAGTATCATGATACAGTTTTCAGACTATGAGCCATTCACACTTAAAGGACTGATTATGGAAATGGCCTGGTTCTTTTGTACTGAAAGCATGATACTTGACTCTGAACTGCTGCTAATCATTATTCTTTAGTCTGTAATATTCTGACCATTGGTACACAACTCACAGCTAGACACACCATCTTTGCATCATTGTTGTGTTTAGGGCATAATCGTGAAGCGCTTACATTATTCTGCCTCCAGCAGCACATTCGAAAACAGTATGCCATCGCTCAGCCTTTTTGAACTTCTTTTTGCCCCCAAACGAAGAACGAAAATTAACTTCGTTTGAACTATATTGGGGCCTTGAGAGCCAAAACAAACTCCCCCAGAAAGTTCGCTTTGTTGAGCTGTTTCAAACTGTCGAAACAAACTAAAAAAGAACTTAGTTTTGGCCTGATTTTGTTCGAAATGACGTCATATCAGTTCTTTTTCAGTTTAGTTTGAAGTTTATTAGGGCCTTAAGGGTAGCCTATCAGAGACTACATGCTTCAACGCTGCAGATTTTTTTTCTGTACCCTTCCTTGGATCTGTGCCTCGATGCAATCCTGTCTCAGCGGTCTACAGACAATTCCTTGGACTTCATGGCTCAGTTTGTGCTCTGACATGCACTGTTAACTGTGGGACCTTATATAGACTTTCCAAATCATATCCAATCAACTGAATTTACCACAGGTGGACTCCAATCAAGTAGAAACATCTCAACGATGATCAGTGGAAACAGGTGCACTTGAGCTCAATTTTGAGTGTCATGGCAAATTTACATGGCTGTGAATATACTTATGTACGTACATTTTTTTTTTGTTAATACATTTGCAAAGATTTCAAATAAACTTCTTTCATGTTGTCATTATGGGATATTGTTTGTAGCATTTTGGGGAAAATAATTAATTAAATCCATTTGGGAATAAGGCTGTAACACAACATCACTGCAAAAAATGGCTAATATTAGTATTTATTGAAATCGTTAGCGTTCTTCTTCCGTTTCTTCCGCCGGAAAATTAATGGCAGCCCATAGAACCGATTGCGGGAAAGTTGTAAAATTTGGCACACTGATAGATGATAGTGTCAATAGTAACCACAGCGAATTTGGAATCTCTAACTCAAACTCTCTAGCGCCACCACTTGTCCAAAATTTCAATTTTGTTATGCTAATAACTTTTGAACCGTAAGCCACAAAATGAAAATTATTTTTTCTTCTGAATCCTTGGCAAGTCCAAAATTCAAAAATCGTAAGGTTTAGTTTTTTTGCTATCTTCAATTGTTCATAAAACCTACTTTGTCTCACTGGATTCGGTGCATCATGCCGAGTCGAACCATATCCGATTTTCCCATGTCAGCCATTTTGGGCGTCGGCCATGTTGAATTTTGTAGTAAAATGCTGTATTTTACGAACGCATTAACGTATCGTTACGAAACTTGGTATGGGTCATCAGCACGATGCCCTGAAGGAGCCTGAGAAGTTTCGAGGCAGCGCCACCTAGTAGTAAAATCTAATTTTCACATGCTTATAACTTTGAGTGGAGTTGACTTATTTTCACGAGAGTTACATTTTTAAACTTCTGAATCCTTGCAGAGTCCAGCGATATCAAACTTGCTAGATTTTGGCTTATGGTTTGTGCAGTGTTGCATTGTAGCGCTTAAAAAACATTTGCCAATATCGTAGAAACCGTTACTCCGATCGACACGAAACCATTGTAGGAAATTTGTAAACTTAGCATCCCAGATAAATGCAACTTACCCAATTGCCAAAATTTTGATAGTAAGTGGCACAAAAATACAAACAAAGTCAACAGTCAGTCATTTTTCATCTACTCATATATAAATATGTGTACTTGAAGCTTTCATAAAATTTAAAATGAAACACCCAAAACTGTATATGGCATCATCATGAAGACAAACTATATGTTTATACGTGAAATTCTGGGTTGGAAATCGGATGGCGTCGCGTGGTGACGTAATGACGTATGCCATTAATCAATCTATGTACTATAACATGTAAAACGGGAACATGAAAGGATTATTCTAAAAGCAACTCATGTAAACACCTTAATCATAATATTGTCTTATTCAGAATAAGGTAAATAATTCGATTACTGATGTAAACGTAGTCAGTGATGCAGCTCATCAGAATGCTCTCGATGCTGCCTCTGTAGAAGGTACACAGATGGTACCACCTCCTTGGTTTAGAAGGCTCAGCAGCGTTTTCACTTCCTAGGGCAGATGAGGAGAGTAAACCTCCCCCCTCCTGTTCTTACAACCTTTTACAGAGGCACAATAGAGAATATTTTGACAGTCTGGTTTAGTAGCTGTTTGGCTGCAGACAAGAAGTCCATCCAGAGACTGGTAAAGACAGCAGAGAAAATCATCAGGACATCTCTACCGTCTATACAGGAATTACATCTGACACGTTGCCTTAGTAGAGCCTCCAAAATAATCAGTGACTCCACCCAATGGGCTATTCACCCTTCTACCTTCTGGCAAATGCTATCGAAGTATGTGATGCAAGACTGCCAGATTCAGAATAGCTCAAGCATTACACAAGCTATTAGACTGCTCAGATCACATTGGCATACACAGATATACTGGTTGCTGGACTAGACTGATTGATTAATTTATGTTATTGTACCCTATGCTGCTACCTGATGGACTGCTGTGCTGATATATTGTATATATATGTACAGACTGGCTGAATCATATATGTGGTTTCTTCTGACATTTATGTGTGCACCCTCCTGAAATCAACAACAATCTCCTTGGTCTTCTCTACATTCAGAAAGAGATTGTTGTCACTGCCAGGTGGCTTACCTCGCTCCTAGCTTGTCCCACCTCTGTTGCTAATGCAACCCACCACATTTGTGTCGTCTGCAAACTTAATGAAGAGATTGGAGTTGTGAGACGATGTGCAGTCATGGGTCAGCAGAGTGAAGAGAAGTGGGCCCAGTACAGATCCTTGGGGGACACCTGTGTTCAGTGTGATGGTGCTGAATATGTTACTGCTGACATGAGGTCTTCCGTCAGAAAGTCCAACAGCCAGCTGCATAGGGAAGTGTTGAGTCCGAGCTGGACCAATTTGTGAATGAGCTGTTGAGGAATGATTGTGTTGAATGCTGAGCTGAATGAACAGCATTCTGACATATGACTTTAACAGAATGCAAGAGCTCAAGACTCACTCAATCCTCCACTTTACACTAGACGTCAACTGTTTACACACAACAGAGTCCATTATAGCAGCTGATGAAAAATAGTTTGCTAGAAATTCTGACTTTTAAAATTCACACAAAATGCAAAATCAGCATTATTATTTTTTGGGAGTTGATTACCGAATGACATTCACTGAATTAATCTGAAATAATGTTATATGTATATTAAATAGAATTGAATGCATTATAAAAGCAATATTAATTAAATATTAATTAAATTAATAATTAATTAAAATATGTTTTATATTTAACATAATATGCAGAATATTAACAGTGGTTATCATCTTTGTCCACTAGATGGTGCAACTGGATTTTCAAACTCAAAGGTCTTTCGTTTCGGTTTCTAGAAGAGAAAATCAGTGATCAGATGCTGAATGTGGATCACAATGTCACACATGGAGTATTATGAGACTCATCTTCACATCTGATGTGTCTGAATCATATTACAGCATCAATATTCAGCCAAAGAGCTGATAAAGAACTGCTGAAACCATCACATCTTTCAAGCAGCAGCTGAAGACAGATCTCTTCTACAATCGTTTAACAGCTCCATTCTCTCAGACCAGTGCACTCAGGGGGAGTTTAGCTGAGCTGGCTGAGATGTTCAATTATGAAACCTTTGGCACAATCACTCAGCACAGCTTCCTTTGTCAAAGGTATTGCTGTTCCTTTGTTCCCATCATTGATTTGACCCAGTCTGCACAAACTCTAACACTGTCACACCCAGCCATCTTCATTTACTCTGAAAAAGTTATCCATCAAATTAAAAACATCTTCTCCGGTTGAACGTGTGGCTAGGGGACGGCAAAAAAAAAAAACCTTCATGGGCCGTGTTCTCAAATAATTAATGGACATACACCAGAAGATGGCTGGGGATGTCAGTTTATCATGTCTTTAGCAGCAGGTAAACAGGTTTTCTCTAATTGCGTGGGTCATGGCTTTTTTAGCTGTACTGTAAACTGAACAAGAGTAGTTTTTTTTCCTTCTACAGTTCCTCCAGTGCTTCTTAGAAAAGACACAACAGGCATGTCTTGTTCGTGACCATGTTTGCTTGTAAGCGCTGGACAATATATGAGGACTAGAGACTGATTTTAGATAAACTTAGATAGATAAACCACAGACCACAAATTCTGCTGGCAACTCCTAACCACTTGAGAGACCTCTCGAGCTGTCTTAAATCACTGTGAGAGTAAGAGTGATTCTTAGCTTTAAGAAATTTGATAACTTGCTTTTATACTTAAATTTGAAAGTAGGAGTAAATTTCATGATTTCTCAGCACTTAAGACTAAAATGGCACTTTGAGAAGCTTGATAAATACGGGCCCTGGTCTTCTTGCTGGATCGCCAAAGGTGAACAAAGCAAACGGCGTCCTCTGTGTACACACACACACACACACACACACACACACACACACACACACACACTACCAGTTTTTGAACAGTAATATTTTTAAAGAATTCTCTTCTGCTCACCAAGCCTGCATTTACTTAATCTAAAGTACAGCAGAAGCAATAATATTGTGAAATATTTTTACTATTTAAAATAACTGCTTTCTATTTGAATATATTATAACTCTGAACACTTGCAGCTAAAGTTCATGCTTTTATTAAATGAGTCGTGTAATAAATTGTGTTCCTTTTTATTTGTTATGTTTTAAAATATGCAATCAGAATATTACACACAACATTTGAGAGGGCATATACACAATAAATTACATTATTAACAAATGCCTTCCAATCCCATACCTAAATCTGACTGATGTAATATTTTTCATCTTTCAGGAGTTGTTCACCAATTGAGTTCCTAAGCACATAACATGAACACCGAGTGATTTCAACGCAAGAAAGCTCAAAACCTATAGTAAAGCATCAACAGCTAGACTAAAAACATATTTTATGAACTGTAATGTTGTTTGAAATATAACTTTGTTTTTGATTCACTGAAATGAAATGAATCTTATGACTCATTAGTTTGTGAATCGGACACTGGTCAAGTTCAGAGCATTTATAAGTAGCCATATTTATAAAAAATATAAATAAAAGAATGTACTCACAGTCAGAGAAAACAGCAGTTTGAGTCAATTAATGAACCACATGGTTGAAATGAACACAAATAGCACATCTAGAGGAAGGTCTGTAGCACTGATCAACTATTACCATAACTTCATAATGGAAAAACATGCAAGTTATTTTAAGGATCAAGAGTTAAGACTACACAAAATATTTAACCCTGTGAATGGCATGATTTTTTTTTCTTGTAACTATTTATTGCACCTATAGACAAATGTTTGTGTCTGAATTTTTATTTTATTTTTTAAATTCAACTGTTAAAGCATGAAATAAGATATTGAATCAGTAAAGTACAACAGTAATCATTAAACATTTGTAATCATTCAAAAAAATATTAGCCATTTATATGAATGTGATTCAGAGATGAAGGCAATAATACTAATGTTGTCCACACAAGAGAGCTACAGGATAGCAATTGTTCAATAAATTGACTTTAATTGCATATAATAAATTTAAAAAGTGCATATAAATTCATTATATTTTCACAAAGTTAATAAAGCCCAATATAATAAGTATGCAAAAACCGATCTCCTAAACACTTATAGACCATTATTTTTTTTATCTTAATTAATGATATTGCCATTGTTGATATTGCCAAGTTGTCAGACATAACTGAATGTATGTCTAATTGAATAAGGAACACAATATTATTTTTCAATTTTAATATTGTGCATATAATAATATTTACATAAAGACTTCAAAAGAGACATTGTATAACTGCATTATCTACACAAGCTATTGTGCTTGGACCCCGATGATCGCCTCGAGTTAATTCGCATTGTTTCAGTTACTTTCTGTGTTGTTGCCCACGACACTTCGGTGACAAGACTTTGAAATAACAAACAAATAATCCAGCTAGCCAACTCCGTCCAAGCTCCATGATCTGTATCCAATTAGAGCTCAGCCTCAAGTCACATGTGTTTCAAAATTTACACACCTAACAGACATCAATTTGTTCGGCGCCTTGCACACAGAAAAATACAGTTTTGATTGTTAATAGTGCTAACATAACTACCAGTTGAATGGTATGAATAAATAATGCAATTTTGCAATATATATTTAACTTACATCTTCCCTGTCTAAATTAAACCAGCTGGCACTGCTTGTAAGTGATGGATATGAACATGAACTTTGCTCACTTAGACAGCTTTGGGCAATGCTTTGTCTTATGCGTCTGTAGAGTGGATGATGTGGCAAAACTCTTCCCGCATGAAGAGCACTGGTACGGCTTCTCTCCAGTATGAACTCTCTCGTGAATTTTCAAGCTTTCTGACCGATTGAAACTCTTTCCACAGTGTGAGCACTTGTAAGGTTTCTCTCCAGTGTGAATCCTCTCGTGTTTTTTTAAACTGCTAGATGTAAGAAAGGTCTTTCCACAGTCAAAGCACATATGAGGTCTCACTCCAGTATGAATACTCTGGTGCCCTTGTAAAGTTGTTAGTAGTGTAAAACTCTTTCCACAAAAAGAGCAAACGTGAGGCTTCACACCAGCGTGACTATTAAGATGTTCTTTTAAGCTCCATGCAGAAGCAAATGTTTTATCACACTGATCACAGCTGAATGATTTCACTCCAGTGTGAGAGAGCTGATGTTTTGTCAGAAACTTTTTGGATATGAAACTCTTTCCACACTGAGTGCATGTGAAGGGTTTTTCTCCAGTGTGAATCCTCATGTGCACATTTAGGTATCCTTTATCAACGAAACTCTTTCCACACTGAGTGCATGTGAAGGGTTTTTCTCCAGTGTGAATCCTCATGTGCACATTTAGATATCCTTTATCAACGAAACTCTTTCCACACTGAATGCATGTGAAGGGTTTTACTCCAGTGTGAATCGTCATGTGCACATTTAGGTATCCTTTATCAATGAAACTCTTTCCACACTGAGTGCATGTGAAGGGTTTTTCTCCAGTGTGAATTCTCATGTGCTCATTTAGGGAACCTTTATAATCAAAACTCTTTCCACACTGAATGCATGTGAAGGGTTTTACTCCAGTGTGAATCGTCATGTGCACATTTAGGTATCCTTTATCAACGAAACTCTTTCCACACTGAGTGCATGTGAAGGGGTTTTCTCCAGTGTGAATTCTCATGTGCACATTTAGGGAACCTTTATAATCAAAACTCTTTCCACACTGAGTGCATGTAAAAGGCTTCTCTCCAGTGTGAATTCTCATGTGTATTGTGAGTTTTGATTTATGTTTGTAACTCTTTCCGCACTGAGAGCATGTGAAGGGTTTTACTCCAGTGTGAATTCTCATGTGCACATTAAGGTATGCTTTATCAGTGAAACTCTTTCCACACTGAGTGCATGTAAAAGGCTTCTCTCCAGTGTGAACTCTCATGTGTATTTTGAGTTTTGATTCATATATGTAACTCTTTCCACACTGAGTGCATGTGAACGGTTTTTCTCCAGTGTGATTTTTCAAGTGCATAACCAAGTAGCGTTTGTGCATGAAACTCTTTCCACACTCAGAGCAGGTGAAAGATCCTTTGACTTCAGGTGTTTGAGTTTGTGTGGAATTCTTTTCATTCTTTAAAACGGTGGTATTTTCATATTCGCTTATGCAATTATGAGGTTTTTGAAACTGATGCTGTTTGTCTTTATTCGCGTCCACCGAGTCTGAAATCAAAATATTAAATACCAAAAATTAAATCGAAGCAGCACAAATGAGAAACAAAAAGAAATGTACTTCAGCCTCAATTTGGCAAAAAAAAAAATCTAGCTTACTACCAATATTTAGTTTTAAATGTCAGTTTTCATCTGAATGTTCCTCATCAGTCATTAAAGAGAATGAAGGAAAACACCAACCTGTTTGTTCCTCTGTATCTTCATCTTTAATTTTGCAGGGTTTTTCTTCAAACTCCATCTTTCCAATAGTATGTCAGTAGCTTCTCCTGGAGTAATTCCTCCTGCTTGCTGCTTCCTCAGCTGTGGGAAGATGGGAATATTCCCCAGCGTTAAACTCTCATAAACAGCTTCACTGAAGATGTCAATGGAGCTCGTTTAACAGATGAAGCTGAAAGAATATTGTTGAAGGATGATTGCTTGTGTGTGTCAGTAAACAGAGGAGTTAGAAAATGTTTTTAAAGCAAAACCGAATCTAGAACATAACTATGGTATGTCAGACGAACAAAAATGCGGTAATAATTTATATACAATACCATTCAGTGATACAACCCATAATAAAACCAGTCCTACGTTTCATGAATAAGTTATACTCACAGTTTGAGAAACAGCAGGTTTAGAGTCATTTCATGAACCATGATGGAAATCTAGAGTATGTATAGGTAGATGCCTATTATTAAAATTATTATTAGTAGTTTCTTTCTATGGCCGTCCGCCATATTGGATCAGTAAAAGCAGGTCCATGAACATTTGAGAGCTAGTATTTCTGCAACCTTAGTTGTACCAAAGACTTTAGGGACTGTATGCATATCTATATCTGCAATAGACTAGCAGATAATTTAGCTAAACACAGACGCTGCAGTCATTACACAACATTTAAAAGGCACTATAGTTTAACATATGTGGAATTAACGCATATTAAAAACACATTCTTACCTGATAAAGTTTCTCAAATTTCTTCGAGAAGATAAATATCAGCAGTTTTTACAACCAGAGGCTGCGCAATGTTGTGGCTTCTTCTTCTTCTTTGATTTGTGGCAGACTAGACGCATCAAAGGCGTATTGCTGCCCTCTTCAGTCCATCTGAAGAACTCCGCCTAGAGGTTAAATTCTCTCATAAAGTCCAGTAAGGTGTAACAATTTTACAGCAGCCTTTGTTGATTCATAGTCCTTGTTATTAAGCGTTGATTTAAGAGCTAAAGATGAAACTTCAGTTTCCAACAGCTCAGAAAACATGATGATTCTTGCAGTTCGATAAATAACACACTCCATTATTAGGGTTTCCACATAAGCATCTGCCTTCTGCATGCTTGCCAACCATCGCCAGCCCATAATTCAGCGCACTATGCCCCAATCTTAATCTAGTAATCACCACACTATCCCTCCTCTCTTAATTTGTGATTGATGTGTGCTTAACCTCTTCCCATTCTTTCTGCCACAATTGTTTATTATTTTTTTTATTGTTTTTGCACTCATCTCTTCCATACATTACTCTCAACTCAACTTTGTTCATTTTAGTGTTTGGCTTTCTTTGCCGTCTCTTCAGCCTCTTTCCCCTGTATCCCTATATGTGCTGCTACAAAAATCCCACTGTATTTCCCATATTGACCACCCGATTCAGTGCAACAAGAATTTCAGCTACCAAATCTGATCTAGCCTCACTCTTTCTACCCTTAATTGCCATTAGTACCGCAGTGGAATCTGAGCATATAACATTCCTTGCAGGTCTTGGTCCCTACACCCACACAAGCAGGGGCCCCGCACTGTTAGAAACAAGTGATTCTGTCTGCCGCACTTTTTTTGACCCACCGCCAATATTTCGCCATCTGAGATATTTGGTGTCACATGTCGGAGTAATATGAATATTCATGTATTCTGCGCCCAATGACACCAATATTTGAGAACACATGCACGTGACTCATGCACGCATTTCTCTCCTGTCCATGCACTCGCTGAAGATTGCGCAATACCCGGAGAAGGGAGGAGACGTAGAAAGATTAGCTAGATATTGCATTGCTGTATTGAGTATCTTGATGTGGTGAGTTCATTTTATGAATGGTAAATGTATTTTTCTGTTGTGTGAAACTGATAGTGTTTTGTGTTTCTTCTCTTTTCATTGAATTGCTGTATTTTATTTGAAGGGTTTATTTTATTTTATTGCAATTGTGTGTGTTTTTTAAGGGGAAATGCCTACAGTTAAGGGAACAACTATTAAAACAACTCATTCTAAATACTTACCTTAATTCTGGTCTCCTCTCATCCCTCAGCAATTACCCCCTACCTCCATAGTCAAACATAGTGATCTTCTGATTTGTGCATTGGTCCAAATAGACAGAAAGGAATAACTATATTTCAAGTTATACAACCCATAAACTGGGTATTTAGTCTAGTAAATCATCATTGTGTACATCTTAATTTTGAGTTTTGTCTGTGGATGTGATCTGTAGTTTCAGTCCACTGTATTTACAGGATCAGTTCTGACCAGTTTGAGATGTAGATTTAAAGCTGAACAAATGCACATAAAGCACAACAAGCAATACAGCAGAACGCAAAATAAGAAAATACTGCACAGACTATTAAAAAGTAAGAGCAAGGTAACTGTGTAAGATGTTTTGAGTTTGCAGAGACTGTATGAAATAATGGCAGGCTGATAAATCAGCTTATATTTGGCTATTTAACTGTCTGCATAAATTATATTTCATTCATTTATATGCCATCATTAAATCAGTAATATATTCTCATCACTGGATCAACAGTATCTGTATCAGTCACTGAAAAACATATCGGTTGACCACTAGAAATAAATATCATATAATACAGTACAATAATACACACTAAAACTCCTTTTAATTCAAGGATGCTTTTGTTGTAAAAAGCTTTTCAAACCCTGAGTCTGCTCACAGCTTCAGAATGATGATGTTACTTAAACCACCTTTCTTTCCCATTCTGATGCTTAGAAGGAACTTTTTCTTAAACAACCAGAGTTGCTGTCTGAAGTAATAATAAGCAATGTGTTTATATTTTTTATCGTTTATTAATCTTTGTTAATGTTAGTAAAAACACAGTTGTTCAGTGTTAATTAGTCAAATACAACTTTTGATTATAATAATGTATATATGTTGAAATTAATATTTACTCAAATTAAAAAATGATGTAGATGTAGCCTAACTTCACTGTTAGTTCATGTCGGCTAACATAGTTAACAAGTGAGACCTTTTTGGAAAATGTAGGAAAGATGTAGAACCTTTCTAGATGAGCTTACAAGATTCAGTTGAGAGAAAATAACATTTGATTCAAAAAGAAAAAAGAATGACTCACACAACCACCCTAACTGATGTCAAACTGCAGATGTTGTGTGTAGGTGGCAAGTAATGTGGTTATGAGAGCGGCAGCGTGGGTGAAGAATTTGGTGTGTCTGAATCAAACTCAGTACAGAGTCTATAGGAATGATAATAAGCTCTGTGAGCCTATAAACAAGTAAAACTGGATTTAGAGGAGGAGCTGATGACCAATATTGTCAGACAGTAGAGCTTGTGTTTGCATGTAATGCATTATTGTGTGTCAAATATTGATGAGTGATATTAGAAGACATAGGATTCATTTTCACTGTTATGCTAATGATAATAAACAACATCAGATCAGATTAAATTATCCACATTATCAATAAAGATGACTTCATGACTTCACAGCTGGATCATTGTAACTAGCTGATTGTCCTGAATTCTCAATAAACGAATTACAGTCAGTCCAAAACACAGCTGCTAGAGTTCAAGAAAATATGACATCATATCTTCTCAGTGTTATAATATAATATCATATCTTCTCAGTGTTATAATATGATATCATATCTTCTCAGTGTTATAATATGATATCATATCTTCTCAGTGATATCATATTTTCTCAGTGATGTAATCTCTGGCTACCGGTACGGTAATTACTTTATTATTTGAGAAATAAGCCCATGACAATGAAAGCAGTCTGATTAAATCCAGTCTCAGAAGAAGGTGTGGACCGAGACAGAGATGATACACACATCATGTGGGTGTTAAAACACTCTGTGTCCTATTCAGATCTCAACCGCAGAGAAACACAAGCAGTGGATATTCTCTCTTTCCAACTCATCACAAGGGAATTACACACTTTCATCTTTAACCATTTTGTGATTATGTACATATATTACATACTGGATGTAATAATATATATTGAGCATGAGTTTATAAACACTTCAAGTCTCTCTTCTTCTCAAAGGTGAGAAATATGTTTCTAAATATGTTTTCATATTTGAAGTGTTTTATTTTCTTTTTGTTGAGTTCATGTTATCTGTTATCTGTGTACAGGATCTGAATCTCAGCATCAGTTCAGACACTGTATTTAAAGCTTGTTTAATTACTTTGGTGCAGTTTTAACTTACATTATCAAAACTCTTAGTACTAATATTACAACAGATCATCAAAAGTGCACTTTATTCAAACATTTCAGCATGTTTTCAAATGTGTGAGTAGAAAACACAAACTCCTTTTCACAAGTGTTTTATCTATACAGTATAAATGCTTCTGCTTTTCATAACTTGCATCTCTTCTCATTCAGTTTAATACATTTGTCTAGTATTTACTCCAAATGATCTTAATCAGTGAATCATTTGGCACATCTAAGGACTTCTGTAGACACTATAGATTTAGTTTCTGTAGCTATTTTTAATATGGATAATGGTGATTAAACCAAATGTTCTCATTAAATATAACAATCTGGTAGTTTGAAACAATGATTATGTGGACTGAAAATGTGTTCATGAGATCGTTTTAAAAAAGAATGACGTAAATTGTCATCAGTTTGGAGTTTTGTACTAAGACTTGAAAATGTGCACCTAATTATACTAAAGTTGATACCACATTTTCTTCATTTACAGTGTCTCTTGATCCAGACAGAGCTGTAAAGTGTTATTCTGATGAATTAAACAGGATCAAACATGAGGTGAGAAGAGAAACCCGTGCCCAATACTTCACATACTTCAACAGATTTATTAGGAATGCTCTAGTTTTAATTCATCTAATCACACTGAGTTCATGCAGCTGATTGATCAGGATGGAGTTGATCTGATGTCAGATGAGATGATGTTATATCACTTTAACACTGCTGGCTTTAATGAAGCTGTATTTGTGTGATTACAGATATGAATGGAGTGTAGAAAGAAGAACACATGAAAACTGCTGGAGCATCAGAAACCACAGACCAGCCAAAAACAAGAGAACTACAAGAACAATACATGTCAGAAATGAGACACAAACCAGTGCATCTCGAGAGAAAAGCAGACAGAGACTTGTTAGACGGAACAGTATGGACAGAATAAATCCAGAGTGTAAGTATTTGTTTATTATGGAATCAATGATGCTAGATATCATCTTTACACTCCTGTCATAGATTCATCAGATTAGCTTTCTGCAGTCACAGATGAATTAAACATTTACAGATTTGTGATTGTTTAATTGTATTATTTTGATAATGTAAAAACTATAAATCCAAAACAATGTGAATATCTGTATATGTTTATGATTTCTAGTCTAATGTGATCCAGACGGGCCGGTAAAGATTCAGTCTGAGTTAAAATCTGAGGTGAGATCCTCACATCAAAACCCTTCAGATGTTCTCAAGAACAAACACCATCCACTGAGACACCAGCAGTTGAACTTCTTCATCATCATCATTATCATCATCTCATCTCAGACTCTATCAGACCATGAATGTTTGATCTGCAGAGATTTTGTTTTACAAAATATTTTTCATTTTGCACTGCCTCATACATTTCATGTATTAGCTATATTTTTATATTCTTGTAAATTTTGACATTTCTCAGATTCTTCTCTGTATATGTTTGCACCCCTCTATACCATTTAATTTATAGTAGTCAACTTTTGAAGTGGATAAAAAAAAAATGTTCAAAGTTTTGGTTCTAGGTTTTAGGACAACATTGATGATCCACTTCAAATGTTGACAAGTGTATATACATTTATTATTTTTTCACCATATTCTACATTCATGCAGCAGGCACTGGAGATAATAACGGTTCGGTATATTTCATCTGTACTGTACATATTTAGTTATGCAAAACTTGTTTGTATACAGTAGTGGCCAAATGTGTTGTCTGGCCTGGGAAAATGTATATTTTGTATATATATTTTATATATATGCTTAAATAAAATAGTATTTAACATAATAGTACTTGACATGTTGCCATGCACAGGTGAGGAACACAAGTCTCGTTCATTTCTGGACACACTTCATACTGGAAGTTATCACCATCTTTGACCATTACATTGCAGAACCAGATTTTCACTTGAAACTCAAAGTCCTTCAGTTTGAGATTCAAGAGAATAACAGAAATCAGAAAAATCAGAGATCAGATATGAAGCAGAAGGAGGATCGTCATCTCACAGACTGTCTGACACTGTTGTGTAATGTGATCATGATCAGAGAGTTTCTGGATGGAAATCTAACTGGTTTGGTGACTAAATCAACAGCACCACAGTCAACCGTCGATCTGCTGATTTCTGACATTAAAGACAACAGCGTGATGAGGCACGCCTCTCATCGAGAGGAATAGTAGAAATATCCCACGCAGGTCTAATTGTAATCAGATGTTTTTAAGTTTTAAGCTTTAGATGAAACATTTACTCAGTATTCCTCTTTATGCAGTCAGATCTATTGAACATTCGCCACCTGAAAAGTTTCACAATTCTCAATTCCAATACAGCAATAACTACTTTATCTTACATCTATGCATTTAGCAGATGCTTTTATCCAAAGCGACTCACATTGCATTCAAGTTACAGTTTTTACATTTCATCAGCTCTTGCTTTCCCTGGGAATCGAACCCATGACCTTGGCGTTGCGAGCGCCATGCTCTACTATTTGAGCTACAGGAAAGCACTTATCTTAAAGGAATAGTTCATCCAATTTAAAATATTATGTCTTCATGTTTAATTCAGTTTTTAGTCATGTGTGCTGCTACAGTAATTGTTTTAAAGGAAAAAAAAAAAAAAGATTTAGACAAAGAATTGGGAAAACCTAACAAATAATTAATTGGCTGGTGTGTGTGTGTGTGTGATCAATACTATCCATGAATACATCATATTTTCCACAGTTAGTTCATAAATACAACACTACCTTTAACTGCAGTCATATCAACAGGTACAAAACGACACAGTAAGTTTTCGCCCACTAGAAGACGTGTATTCGAAAGAAACAAAGTCATATTTTGATGATGCAGCGGTCAGTCTCATTATTGGATGAAGACAGACTCAAAATTCTCTTTTTTATAACCTGGTTTTTATAGAGAAATAAAAATGTATCTTTTTATTGGTGCATAAATTAGAAAATATTGTCCAAAAAAGAAAGAAAATAAGCAAAACAAAAAACAAATCCCTTCAGAATAAGCCTTCAGAAAATGGAATAAAACAGTAAAGTTAAGTGTGTAAATGATGCTGAAAGTGGAGGTCTTTGGCTCAGTGCAGGAGAACAATCTTATGACAAAACAGTCCTGAATATCTTTATTGAAATCTACAGACAGATAAAGTTTAATAAAAGATGGATGTTTTCTTTCTGTCAGTAAGTGAGCACCTCTTTCACTCATTCATCAACTTCTCAATCCTTTATTAAGTGTGCGGTCAGATGCTGTTGATACAGTGTGTTTCTGACCTCACTGCACATCTCTCTGAAATACACAAATACACTGAAGGGCATCACGTCATGAAATATGAGATTTTTTTGGAATGGATGTCTTCATCTGAATTTGACTCACTGATGCTTGATTAATTAATGCCACTAGCTGTAACTAAACTATTTGTGTTGTCTGCATATTTCAATAGGTATAAAGGGACTGCTGGAGCATCAGAAACCACAGACGAGCAAAAACCAACAGGACAGAGAGAAACAGAGGCCAGGAACGAAACACAAACCAGTGAATCACAAGAGACAAGACAGAGACTTGTTAGATGGGAGAGTATGGAGAGACTAAAGCCAGACTGTAAGTGTTTGTTCATTATTAAACTTATCTTGCTAGATTGACCATTATCTTACTAAAACACTCCTGTTATACAGTGACAACACAGCAGTCACAGATGAATTAAATACTTACAGATGTCTGATTGTTTAATTGATGTATTATTTTGATAACATAAAAAAGCTATAAATCCAAAACAATGTGGATAATCTACATATGCTTGTGATTTCCAGTCTTACATGATCCAGACAGACCTGTAAAGTTTATACACAACATCAGTGACGTCCAGAAACAAGCAGCTGAAGACCTGATCATCATCATCATCATCATCATCATCATCCAGACTAAGCTTCTGCATAATCTCAAACAATCAGATTTATGAACGGATTCTTTCTCAGATAACTGATAGCTGTGTTTTATTGCTCTGCTGCACTTTACTGATCTTCACCTCTGCATCACACTACATTTTTGTTTCATTTTATTTCATTGCTTTTAGTTTTATCTTTATTTTCATTTAATACATTTTTTGCATTCCTGTGATATATTTCCTAGATTGTTTATTTCTCTGTATTTTTTAAACACACATCATTCATATCACAATTTATATAATTATAGCATTTGTTATAAATGTATGCAACAACCAATGAATGACGAAATGCTTCAGTATTATATCATCTGACACGTGCAAAACTCATTGTATTCATTCTCTATCCACTCGAAAAAGCCACCCAACTCCACCAAGACTCTTCTTCCTTTCCATTCCAGCTACTCCAGTTTATATAATAAACTAATATATCGTGTAAAGCTCGTTTCTGGCATTTAAAGCCCTGATGATCGACTCAAAAGCTTATTCAGACCACAACTAACTGTAAAATATACTATGCAAAAATGAAATGCTATTTTTCATAATATTTGTAATTATATTTCATAATATCATGTTGCATGTACTTGAAGAACAAATGAATGAATACAGTAAATGTATAATTTCACAATAATATTGCTGTTTTTCTAGTTAGTGGTAAAATAGTGAGGTGTCGCCCTCTACAGGAGATAAAAACCCGAAAATATAAATGAAAGTATTTTCCAGCAGCATCCGTGAAACAGATGAGGTTTTTATTATTTGGGAAGTCAAACACAAAGATGTCAAATGTAGAAGTCAAACAGCTCTTTATAATCGATCAGTTCAGTTCAGTTTCAGTCATTTCTATAGCAGAAGCAAGATCTCTTTAGTTCCACTGAATTCTGTGTTACAGGTCAGTATTTAATATCCTGATGCAGGCTGATTTTGGTTTTGTGTGCTGATGATCTGATCATGTTTTGATTTATTGACAGTTTCAGGTTTTATTCTCAGGTTTCTCGTGTGCTTTATCTCTGATTTCACACACAACATCTCTCTGTTCCTCTAAAGCTAGAAATAATAAGACAGTAAATGAAGTGAATAATTTATGTTCTTACAGATTTCTGAATTCATCTGTTAGTTGATGTTTCATATCTCTATAATCTGCTAATTGAAAAACAAGCCTAAAATGTCAGAATTTTCACATCAGCAGCTCATGAATAACTTTAACAGAAACACAAGAGCTCAAGACTCACTCAATCCTGCACGTTACACCATATATCTACTACTTATGTATTGAATAAATATGTAAACATTATTCATCATAAGTTGTTAGAAGTTCTGATATTTTAGACAAAATGCAAAATCACCATTAAAACTGAATTGAGTTAAAAGAATGTCACTTGTATTAAATATAATTTAAGGCTTTATAAATTGAATATGTCTCAGTAGATGTGCTTCATATTTATTGTAATGCATAGAATATTAGCTGCAGTCTCCATCTTTATCCACCAGATGACGCAACTGCATTTTCAAACTCAAAGGTGTTTAGTTTCAGGTTCAAGAGACTGAATGAGGATCATAATGTCACACATGGAGCATAAAAAGACTGCATTTGATGTGTTTCTGGATCTTATTCTATCACAGGACCATAAGTATAAGTGGTTGCAATTCAGCTATATTTAAAAAATACAAATATGTTGAAAGTTAGTCAACTAAATTTGTTTATTTAAATGTAGCTGAAATAAATTAATTGCAACCACTTATACTTTTAAAAAATGTAGTAAATTCAATTAATAATTTTTTTCAGTGAATGGGTTCAGAAAGGCTGTGGGACAGTTATGAAATACAAGTAGACTGAAAAATGTGTGAAGAGTAAATGTTTGCTGGTATTTATTGCAGACAAGCAAAGAGAACAGATTGTTATGAGAATCATATCAATGTCAGACCTGGACAGAGACTGAACTCAAAAACAGGTATTTATTATCACGTGTACTGATAAAACAGGCAAGACGAGGCAGAAAAGCAAGGAGCAACAGTCAGTAACTGAAAGTAGGTTTTCAAGGTACTGAAGGATTCAAGGGCGTTATGATGATTTGTGAGGTTATTACACAAATCATGTCCAGATAGCAAAGTCTGCCTGCCCCACCTCTGGACAACATTCCTGATTAAGTTCTGGATCCTGATACTAAAACTGGCCCACATGCTGGAAACCAACACAAACTACTTCCTCCAGAGCCAGTGCTTTATTGACTGAAGTAGTCCAGATCTGGACCAAACACTGTAAGACAGATCTGGCTGAGAGTCGGCTTTATTAATCTAATTCATTATTCAAACACAAATTCAAAAAAGATTAAGGTCTTTTATTGTAAAACTAACCACTACACTTTAATATAATGTTACGACCATCTAGGGCCAACCAAAATATAAATGAAGGATACTCACAACGTTAATACCAAACAGAATGAATTGGCATCAGAACTTGAAAAGTCCTCTAATCCTCGAAGGCAGAGAAATCGAATGCCTCCTGTCTGCAGACGATCTTCTGCTCTTGTCACCTCATGAAGAGGGGCTACATGAAAGCCTCTCAATTTTAGAAAATTACAGACTGGGCCTTACCTGTAAACATGGAGGAATCCAAAATTATCATCTTGCCTTACTGACAAAAAATATAATTTTACCATCGGGGGAACACTTCTTAATCATGTCACATGTTATAGTTATTTGGGTCACAATCTCAGCTTCTGGTCAGTTTGTCCTAGCAATAAAACATCTGATGGATAAGGCACGCAGGGCTTATAAGACAATCAGTGTTCAAATTCAACCCTATTAAACTGTGGCTGAAAATCTTTGACAGCATCATCAAACCCATTCTTCTATATGGCTTTGATCCTGGGATAAAAACACCACTGAAATGTTCCACCTCGAGTTCTGCAAGAACATCCTGGGACTCCACAGAAACACAGCTACTCTCGGCTGCAGGGCAGAACAGGCAAGTCAAGTCAAGTCAAGTCAGCTTTATTGTCAATTCTTCCACATGTACAGTACATACATACAGAGAATTGAAATTGCATTACTCTCAGACCCTTGGTGCATACAGTTAACATTAAACACGTTCAGATACAGATAATACAGTTTAAACATATGTACATACAACTATACAATTATACAAATGAGGATATTGTAGAAAAAAATAAGAATTAGATCGATAAAGTGGCATAAGGCGCATGGCAGATAGAGTGCAAAACCAGTTAAATAAAAACAACACTGTGTAGATATATTTGTAGTGCAAAAGAGCTTATCAGTCTGAGGACATTGTAGAAAATAAAAACAAGAGAGATAGATAAAGTGCATAAGGCACATGGCAGAATAGATGGAGTGCAAACCAGTTGAATGTACAAAAACAAAACTGTGCAGATGTTTTGTTTTGTTATGAGTGTAGTGCAAGAGCTTATCAGTCTGTTAAAGTGACAAGTCGAAGTGACTGTTCGGATAGATTTTTGTCAGACTATCCGAAGAGGTAATTTGCAGTCAATGTTGGATGGGTAGTGATCAGCCAATGCTGCACAAGTGACAGGTGCCGGTCACAGTTTGTTGGTCGGTGGGGGGGTGTGTCACAGAGTCAGAGTTCCTAGTGTGTTGCTGTGTTAAATGGGGGTGAGAGAGGGGAGGGGGGGGCAAGGACGGGAGGGAGTTCAGCTTCCTGACAGCTTGATGTATGAAGCTGTCCTTCAGTCTGCTGGTCCTCGCCTGGAGACTCCGCAGTCTCCTCCCTGATGGCAGCAGACTGAAGAAGCTGTGTGTCGGGTGGGTGGGATCGCCTGCAATGCGAAGGGCTTTGCGGGTGAGACGGGTGCTGTAGATGTCCTGGAGGGAGGGGAGAGAGACACCAACGATCTTCTCAGCTGCTCTCACTATGCGCTGAAGTGACTTGCGGCAGGATGCGTTGCAAGCGCCATACACACAGTGATGCAGCTAGTCAGGATGCTCTCGATGGTGCCTCTGTAGAAGGTGCACATGATGGGGGTCGGGGCTCTGGCTCTTCTGAGTTTGCGGAGGAAGTAGAGACGCTGCTGTGCTTTCTTGGCCAGTGTTACAGTGTTGTTAGTCCAGGAGAGGTCCTCAGTGATGTGCACACCCAGGAACTTGGTGCTGCTCACTCTCTCCACAGTCGCTCACCTCGCTCCTGTAGTTTGTCTCATCTCTGTTGCTGATGAGACCCACCACAGTCGTGTCATCCGCAAACTTAATGAAAATGTTGGAGTTGTGTGATGGTGTGCAGTCGTGGGTCAGCAGAGTGAAGAGGAGGGGGCTCAGCACACATCCTTGGGGGGCCCCAGTGTTCAGTGTGATGGTGCTGGATGTGTTACTGCCGACCCGTACTGCTTGAGGTCTCCCGGTCAGGAAGTCCAACAGCCAGTTGCACAGAGAGGTATTGAGCCCCAGCTGGGCCAGTTTGTGAGTGAGCTGTTGAGGGATGATTGTGTTGAATGCTGAACTGAAGTCAATGAACAGCATCCTGACATATGAGTCTTTTTTCTCCAGATGTGTGAGGGCTGGGTGGAGGGCAGTGGTGATGGCATCATCGGTCGAGCGGTTGGACCTATATGCAAACTGGAAGGGGTCCAGGGAGGGGGGGAGGACAGACTTGATGTGGTGCAAGACTAGCCGTTCAAAGCACTTCATGAGGATGGGAGTGAGTGCTATTGGACGGTAGTCATTGAAGCAGGATTGAGATGACTTCTTAGGGACTGGAATGATGGTGGTAGCTTTGAAGCATGTGGGGACAACAGCCTGATTTAGTGAGATGCTGAAGATGTCTGTGAAGACCTCAGTGAGTTCCACTGCACAGTCTCTCAGTACACGCCCAGGAATGTTGTCAGGACCCGGAGCTTTGCGTGCATTGATCAATGCTGGGCAGATTCCCCTTCAAGCAGAAATCCAGAAGAGAACAGTGAAGTTCTGCTTCCATCTATTAGACACACTGTCAGATGATTACCATCACTGCGCTCTTACTTACAGAGCAGCACACCCAGAGACTGACCCCATGCACTATTTAGTGGAAAAACACTAACTTTTGCAGATCAAAGTAGCACAAATGAACAAACTGAAGTACTTCTACAGATTAAAGACTGGTTATCAGTTGGCACCTTACTTGATCAAAAAGAAAGACTATGGTCAGAGAGAGCTGCTCACAAGGTATGGTCTGAGTGAACACAGTCTGTGTGTGGAGACGGACTGACACAAACAGAGCTGGAGAGCCAGAGAGATCAGACTGTGTTCTCACAGCACAGAGAGACTCACAGAGACGAGCAAATATAAAAACATTATTTTACCCAAATAGCTCAAATTGTGCCTCATTTCCAGCAAGATAGCCACAGACAAACTCTGTTATACTTTGAGAGAGAAAGAAAAGTGTATCCACCAGCAGCGCAGTATGTGTCCTCCTGCCGAGGGACAAAGGCTGAACCCCCTCTTCTTCACCACTGCTCTCTGAAAATATTTACCTTATATTTGCTATTGTTTTTTTGTGTTATATGTGATATGTACAATATAGTCATGAATAAGCTTGTTTTTTTATCTATCTATATGCCTGTATAACGTGTTCACTGTTTATTGCGTTGGCAACATTGTGCTATTAATTGAATGGAATGGAATTGAATTGAATTGAGAGAGAGAGAGAGATTTGAGATTTCAAGTCACTTATTACAATATACAACATCTACAAGTTGAATACAAACATTAATCAAAGAACAATATATACAAAAATGTAGATAAGAAAAAAATATTTATCAATAAAAATCTCACACAAAGCCCCATTAAGACACCAAATCAATTCAAATTTTGCAAGATCATTAAAATCTATTAAGATTCTGGATTTAACAGAGTTAGTAAACACTGCCTTTAAATCATTACAAACCCCATGATCATTTTTTTCTTTTCTTTTAATATAAATTGCCATTTTTGCATGTTCCAATATAAAATTAAACAACTGACACTGATACTTATGACTCTGTGAATATTTAAAACCACAAATAAGCACCTTCACTGAAAAACACTCATGAAAGCAATTAAAAATGTTATTTACAACAATAACACTAGAACACAGTCTAGAACGCTGTATTAATGCATGGAAGACAGTTTCCTTTTGTGAACAAAAAGAAGAGTTTTGATCAACATCCGGGTTACTTTCAGAAACAAAAGCGTTCACTGCAACAGCACCATGTAACAGCCTCCATTGCAAATCTCCAATTCTCCAAGATAATGGTGAATTATACAATACTCTCCACATTCTTCTCTCTCTTTCAAATGAAGCATACCACACCAAGGTGTATCAGCTTTTTTATCCAAAGCCTTCTTATTAAAGATTTTAACACAGATTTTGTAACATACCTTTCCAGAAGTAACATCTGAGCCCATCAGAATCAAACTGTTAACCTCTAAGAAACAGCCTCCTCCACAATTGTCCATTATGGGAGTTAAATATAAGTCAGGAAAAGAATCAGTACAATCTGGATGAATAAACCCCAGCGAGTAATCCAATAACAATTTCAGTTCTTTTTCAGACAAAGCGGTCTTCCACTTGTCAAGTGCTCTGGCAACCAAACGAGTAGATCTCATCCCCAGCGTCTCAGTCACTGAACTCACATCTATAAAGCTAGCTCCAGCTACTTGTAGAACTTGCCCAATAGTTAACAACCCAGAGTTGAGAAGATCCTCTTCTGTCACAAAGTAACTCCGTTCACTGGACATGCTAAACGTGAGCCAAAGATTACCAGCTCGTGCAACAGCCAGTACAAAGAGTTCACAGTCCTCTCCTCTGAAATCTTGAACAAGGCCCACGCTTTAAAAAGATTTTGATAAAAAACAGGAAACTTAGTGAGTTTCAGCTTCTGAGGATCTCGCCAAAGTAAGGCTCCATCCAATCCCAGGCCTTCAAACCCTCTCAGTATAGAGAAGGCTATAGCTTCTTCCAGTTTGAGTTCTCTGAGTCTGTTAAAAGTCTTTGTATGAACTGAATTCTGAAAGCAGCTGTACTTTGTAGATGCACCAGTCCAAGTCCTCCTCCTTCTTTAGGAAGGTACGATACACTTTTTGGTACCCAGTGCAGCTTGTCCCAAAAAAGTCCTCTAAACATGACTGAATCTTTAATAAAAGATCGACTGGGGGATCTATGCAACTTACTATTAAAAAAAAACATTACATGATTAAAATACAAAGTTTACAGGTCCACATCTTGGGTTGTACCTCCATTTAATCCACTATTTTGCTTATTTTTCTTCTTTACACTAATTACAATGATGACAGTAAACAGCAGCAGCCACACTCCACACAGAATCAGTGGCAGTAAATGAGAGCGTGTTCTGTTCCTGCACTCAGCATCAGTCGTATCTGTTCCTTCCTTGATTGTTATTTTGCCAAGAGATTCACAGCTGTTAGAGAGAGAGGTACAGTACTCAAGTTGAACTACAAATATATCTCTTGTGAGGAAAAATATACTGAAGCAAATTATAAAACAACTCATTTAAATTTAAGAAGGTGTCAGTGTTTTAAAATATTAATACTTACTTTGTATGCAATTTGCAGAATGTACCATCTGAATATGAACTATCAGGACAGTCTTCACACACTGTATCTCTGGATTCTGTTCCTATACAAACACAATTAAACAACAGTCTCAGCACATGAGCAATAAAAACAGAGACAGGTCTCACAGATACTGACATCATTATTCAGTATAGCATCTGACACTAAATTAATATTCACATAACTAACTAATAATCAGCCTAATCATAATTTAGTAGATTTTTTTCAGGTGGTTTTCAGCAAGCAATGTCTATGAGGAACTACATCCTACTTTCCCCAGGTGTAATAAATTGTAAAGCTGCTTTGGAACAACATGCATATTTCCATAATTGAGTTATATAATATAAATGCAAGCAGAGTTCTCAGGTTTTAATGAGGTATATTAAAGCTGACTGATAAAAGACTGACCGTTCTGGATGATGTATTGTCCAGGTGAGCAGGATGAATGTTTCATGGCTTTTTTACAGTTGGAGAGTAAGTCTATACAGTAATAACCTGGCAGAGGTTCACACACTGTATCTGATATTAATGCACATGCCTGCTTTACTCTCAGCCCAATACCTTTGACAAGAAAGCAAACAAATGAGAAAACCTGGCAATGACAAGTCAGCTAGAGAAAAAACAATTACAATATATTTGAAAGCATGAAACCATGACGACTCACTAATAAAGACACAGTGTTACTCACTTGGATCACAGACAGAACAGAGCAGACATTCTGTCAGTCCATTAGGAGCATTAGTGTAGGTCATCACACGGCATGAATCACATGTTGTGCTTGTGTACTCATCACAGTGTTTATGAACTCGCTTTCCTAGACAATATAAAACAATTGCCAGCACAATTATTATTCCTTACATGCCGTATGTACTTAACTTTTACATGTATTTGTAACTGTATTTATTGTATGTCTGTATATTTTTATGAACTGTGTAGACTTAAATGAAAATATATATATTTTTTGGTATGTATTTTTATGTTCTGTATCTTGATTTTATGTAAAGTATATTTCTAACACCACAACAGATTCCTTGTGTTTGTGCACACTTGGCCAATAAATATTTTTCTGATTTAGAAAATAGTCTAGAATAAATAATCAAAATAACACAAATAATCAGACTGTAATGATGCTGGGTACACAGATTTTCTAATTAATCAGGATCTTGTTATGAACAGTCCTAATATTGATTTTTGACCTCTTTTTTTTACTTTATTCCTATTTTCAGGGACATCTGCTTCTTCTGAACAACTTGACAAGAGTTATGAATGTTTGCAAATCAGAATCAAAGTGAAATAAATCAGGAAATCAATAGCCGACCCTAGACTGGAGTCATGTTGTGTTTAATGCAGTGATGGATAGATCAGTGATTCCAAACCATCTTCCATCTTGGAAACCACTAACCTTCAAATCTATTTGTGGATTATGTAACTATAATAATATCTCTTAAATAAGTGACTTAATGAAAATTTGAATGTCCATTATTATTCACAAATAAAACTGTACTATTTAAATAGATGTCACACTGTAGTTCAACATCTGGCCTGTCCTAATTGTTCAAGTTCAAGTTCTAAATTTATTTCTATATTTTATTTTTAAACCAGATGAAGGGAATGTACCACACGTGTCATTTCTGCCAATGGGGGAGCACCCACTACTTGGTATAGCCCCACAGGGAAATACCAGATTGGTGGAGGTTTACTTTTAACAAGGCCCTGGCCACATCAGTCCAAACATAGAAGATTATTTTATGAGCATATTACAGTTGTTCATCAGAAATAATGAATGATACAGTTTAAAGCATATCATGAAAAAGTATCATGTGACTCCTTTAAGTATCTGACTTCATCTGCATCTATTCTGGGTATGAGAGAAGAGCAGTCTTATCCAGGACTTACCTGGATCACACATTGGGCAACACTCTCCATTGATTTCATATTCTGCATTATTACATGCTGCCACACAAAGCACAATGTTCACGAAGAGGAGAGAAATCAATATTGAAAGATTATGGAATATAAACATATCTGGGAACTAAATAAATCATCTCTGGTGCAGAGGTGGTCATGTTGCGCCCTTTCATGGATCTGAAAAAGAGATTTGTGTTAGACAAAACAGACAGAAATAAATTGTGCCAGAGACTTTTAAATCCATTTTACTAAAATGTATGGGCCTAAAACTAAACATTGCCTCATTATTTCTTTACATTAATTGCAGTAGGTCACATGTCAACTCCTTAAGACAAGTGAATGACAATTTACAAAATGCCTATATTTCATATACATAACATATTTAGGAAAGAAAGTTAAAGCATTCATTTTTAATGAACATTTGAAGATGCTAAATAACTCCATTCACCACATTTTATCAAAAGACTAAACTACTCTAAATATAGTTCATTTATAATCTAGTTAATTATAAGTGAGAGGAATAAAGGAAATCTATTATATAAATACCAGATGAATCATACAGCAATCTCACATGGGTTTGCAGGTAAAACTCCCATATCTATACCAAACAGAAAAGTGGGTGAGTGGAGTACTGTAAAGGTAATTATTTAAATCACAAATAACTATAAAACATAAAATGTTCAACATTTATACTTGCATAATGTTTGATGCTTTAAGATCTCTTTCTGTTTTAAGGGGCCATAACTTACTCCAGTTTTGTCTTTAATGGATAGTTAACACAGAAATGAAAATACTGTCATCATTTATTCACCTTCATGTCATTCCAAACCTGCATGACTTACTTTCCTCTGAATGGACAAAAAGGTGAATGAGTGGATCCCCCACCTTGCTTTTTATTATATCCTTTTGAATGATTACGATCAGTTACTAATCAATATTTATCTTTCTATGAATGTAATGATTTTAATAATTTCTGTAATCTTACAGTGAAGTAGGGTTAGTGAATCTTCAAATATAACATGCTTCTCACACACAGGGCCTTCCCTGCATGACCAACGCACACATTAAGAACTTTTACTTCACATCATACTTAGAGAATAAATGCAGAATATTGTTTGAACCTCTCACTGTGAGAAAGGATGTCTCATCATTATGTTTAGTGAAAGCTCCCTGATCTAGCTCGAGCTCTGAATCCTCTAGCCTTGAAGACGATGTATGTGTGTGTGTGTGTGTGTGTGTGTGTGTGTGTTTGTTGCAGGAAGAGATGGCTCCAATAAGGTGAATAAGTAGCATCCAGGGTGTTGGAATGACGATATTATGACAACCGGACTAATCAAAATGCTGTTCTGTGACCTAGGAGGGACACGTTGTGCCTAAGACTTGTACCCCGATGTCATGCTGATAATCAATGAAGATATGCTATTGACTGCTATTGTTTGACAATGTTCCAAATGTATCTATGCTTTAGCCAATCAGAATACTGAAACAAAGTAATGACATAGCTTAATGATTTCTGTTAGAGTATAATTGCTGCTGTAATTGATGTATGGGGAGAACAGCCTACAAACTCCTTGCTGAGTATTGAAGCCGACTTCTGCTGACGAAACTAAACAAATGTCTCAAGTACATTTTTCTTCAACTGACTGCATCTCTGACTCCTGATCTTCATTCATAATAACTGGTCTGCAGGTCATAACTGTACTTCCCCTACACAGGTTTCGGAATGACATGAGGATTAGTAAATACTGACAGAATCTCCATCTTTGGGTGAACTGCCCCTTTATTTAAGTCAGAGGGTTGTTTTTCACCAAAACTAGCTGGAATTTAGTTTAACTGGTATTTTCTACCTTCCACCTTGCCCTGCAATTTTAACAAGAATTTGGACTTTTATGTAAATGGATTCTGTTTTAATTACCATTTTACAACAGGGGGGGGAAAAAAAAGAACGCAAGGATGGTTACACATGACTACATGTGATAATGACAACATCATTGGTAATTGTCAGGGAATTCACAGACGGCTCATCATATGAAAGATACGCAGTCAGTGTGTTATTCTGATATTCATTTGTGAGTCACCTGCTAAATTAATACATGTACAGTAAATGTAAATGATATAGCAAGGGTATTCCAGAAAACAAGGGTAATAATGTCACATATACCCTGAAATCTTGGTTGATTAACCCAAAACACACAAAAACATTCAGTCAACCCAGAGTATGTTCACAATGAACACACAAGACATTCTCAGAGCATTGAGGAGCAGAGTCGGATAATGCAAATGGTTAATATAAGATATAATATTATATTAAGTTTAATAAAGAAATATATAAATAGATACCGGGCTGCTAAGTCTCACGTTTACAGAAGTAAACCAAATACAATGTTAAATATCTCCTTGTTTCAGATGATGAGAGAGATGAGAACTACTGGCCAGCCTTGTGGACTGAAAGTAAAAACAGGGGCTCTTAAATGTGCATTGACTATTCCCAGCTGATAAAACCTGTGCTCCAGGGACCATATTCATATAACATCTACGGATAAATGTGGCTCTTAACTGGCTGAGTTGGATGATTAACGCAGCTGTAAATGTCAATGGCTGTTGAAGTCTTGTGTTGCTTATAATAAATGTTGATAACACATAAGCAGTCTTTCAGAATGCTCTCAGATATATGTAGATGGATACTGTATGCTTTAGTGAGTGTGGTGGTGCTTATGGGGTGTCGCTCTGGAACGGGTGAGTATGAAGCTGAGAGGGAAAATCACAGTATACTCGCTACAAAAAACTAGACTGCACCACTGATTACAGCCGTAACCTTTGAGACACAACAGTCTATAAGCATGCACATCACTGCTAAAAAATTTTTTAACATTGAGATTAACATGAAGAAATAATAAGAAACTCACAATAATTGCAAAACACTGTAGCGATAGAGTTGTTTGCGACACATAACTCCCCCACTTTCAACAGAACACAGGTTTCATTTCCCTCACAGAACTGGAACAACAACTTTCTCTTCTCTTCTGTTTTTTTTTTTTTTTTTTTTAATCCAGCATTTCTGCTAAATTAACTGATTTTAGATGTCCTTTCAGATTTATTTGATTATAAATATTGTTATAATGCAAGGGTGTATAGAATTTAGTAGGAAGCTAAGTTAAAGTAAATACTAGGGATGCACTGAATGTTCGGCAACTGACATTATTCGGCCGAAAATAACAAAAAAAAGCTCTTTCGGTGTTCGGATTGTGAAAAGTGAAAAGACTGAATAAATTGTACCAAACAATGACATTTTTGGTGTCATGATGAAATAGCAACCAGCGTAGAGTGAGAGGCGTGCACTATTTATAATGCCGCAAACATGTGAGCAGCGTTTAAATGTTTCCACACTGCCCACTAGGGGTGGCACGGTACACAGATGTCACGGTTCGGTATGTACCTCGGTTCGGGGGTCACGGTTCGATACAATTTCGGTACAACAGGGAAAAAAAAAAGACATCTACTTTGCTCAGTTTCTTTTATTTTGATGTGAAAATGCTAAATATTATTACATGTTATATATATAAAATCTGTTTTGTTTTCATTGTGAGTGTACACAAATAAAAGCAGACCTTTAACTACAAGCAACAGCACAAATAAAAATACAATAGAGTAAAGATACAAATAAAATATCAGTGATTTTCAGGGGGTTTTTTAGGTACAGAAATTGAAGTACGATTAAAGTAATCAAAGGTAAAACAGCATTGCATATTCGACTGTATAAATTAAAGATTACTCTTCATTAAAGTTACAAAAGCGATTCAATCAAGAGCAGTGAGTGATTTCTTTGTTGTTGCTGTTTATTTAATATTAACTGTCACTTTAAGAGAAAGCACTGATACTGTACGCCCAGCCGGCTATGTCTGCTATAGGATACTTACCAAGACGGGCATTTTGACAGAATTTTGTGTGAATTTATCCATTAAAACACAATACTTCAGAGAGAGCTTCATATTTGCGCGCGTTCTGAGGCGCAGGTTTGTGCGCTTCTGATGAGCGCACGCACAAATCTTCTCACTGCGCGCGCGAGCTCGAGTCCTCTGGCTCTTAAATATTTGAGCTGGCAAAGCTTACATGACTTTAGTCTAAACACCGATATCAACGTGTGCTGTTCAGGTCTCACCTGTGCGCGCGCTATCAGCACCCGGGTGATGACGGAATAAATGCTCATATTCCAGCATACGGCACTCGCATTGAACAAGAGTGAATGATTTGTCCACTTATTTTTATTTTTTTCCTTCTCAACGCTGTTGTTATAATGTACTGGGAAGCCAGAATGCGCATCCATTAACAGAAACATACATTAGCCGAACCCTATTTGTTTTACGTGTTATTTATAACAAACCACATGCCTTGTCAGAATTCAGTTGAACCGCGGTCCTAGCGCGTGCCGAACCGTGTGTGGAGAACCGTGCGGTTCGGTTTTTTTCCGCGAACCGTGCCACCCCTACTGCCCACATCTGTGAGGAAACATTTAAACATTTCACACTACCTACATCTGTGAGGAAACATTTAAACATTTCACACTACCTACATCTGTGTGGAAACCTCAGAGCTGTCTGAGAGAGATGGAAAAATAACTACAAGCACTGCACGACATGTCTATTGTTCCAGCCACCAAAGACAGACAGGTAGGATCCAAACCATCTTAAAGCCTGTCCTTGAATACCAGTATAGTTTTGTAATCGATCTATGAATATATCATGGTCTATAGTGTCAAACGCAGCACTAAGATCAAGTAATACTAGCAATGAGATGCAGCCTTGGTCGGAAGCAAGAAGCAAGTCATTTGTAATTTTAACAAGTGCAGTTTCTGTACTATGGTGAGGCCTGAAACCTGACTCAAATTCTTCATAGAGATCATTTTTTTTGCAAGAAAGAGCACAATTGAGCAGACACGACTTTTAAATTTTTTTTAGACATAAACGGAAGATTTGAAATGGGTCTGTAATTTGCCAGTTCATTAGAATCTAGTTGTGGTTTCTTAATAAGAGGCTTAATAACCGCCAGCTTGAATGGTTTTGGGACGTGACCTAAAGATAACGATGAGTTAATAATATTGAGAAGCGGTTTTTCTGCTACGGGTAAAAACTCTTTCAGTAGTTTACTGCTTATAAAGCTTTTGACTAATCAACACAAAGTGGTTTCTCTCTTTCTTTGGTTATTGACGAAAATTCATCAACTAATAAAAACAAAAAGCATGCATTGCAGCATGAAGCGTATAGCAACATATGCACTGTTGCAAAGAAACACCTTACACAGCAAGTCAAGGGTCAAGAGCCCAACCAAAGTAAACACTGATCTCCATGATGGTGGCATTGTTTTTAACCAATAAAGCATCAACATTTAAACCTCTGATAATTCTCAATAAGAGCTTCTGTAGTGATCTGACAGAAATAAAGTAAATCATGAGTGAAGCTGGTGATGCTGTTTGTGCAGTTGTTTAATCCTCATCTGCTGAGATCTTGAGAGATTTAATGTCTTCTTTTATTTCAGTTGATTTTATATAAGGCTGTGGCTGAAGTCAGTTGTAGTTCTTGTGTTTCACTTTTCTTCAGTGATTTTGCTTGTTAACAGCAGGTGTTCATCACTAATGCTCAATCAGCACTTAATTAATCACGTAACTATCTCATTAACTTTAACACTGCTTCAGTGTTACTTTAACACTATTTGGAGTGGGACCAAATACACTCTGAAGCAGTGTTGATTTAACACTGGGGATTTTACTGTGTAGGAATGACAGATACTTCAGTCTGGATCCAACCCTTAAATGATCTGAGATGACCGAACACCTGAGAAAAGATGATGCCAACCCCTCAGAGGACCTCAGAGGATGCCAACGCTCAGACAACATACAGAATTACCAAATTTTGCCATAAGTTAAATATATTAATGTTCTGCAATATATAAATATATTGTGGAAACATAAATTCCTGTAGAGCTACTTTGCAACGATTTGTATCGTAAAAAGCGCTATACAAATAAACTTGAATTGAATTGAATTGAATGTCTTCGATGAGAAGAGGAAGGGTGGCTGTTGCAGGTTTATGAATGATGATTGAAATCTCGAAATAGCCTTAAACAATTAGTAAATAAACTGCAGAATGTTATGTTTTATAATACAAGCACAGATTGCACGTGTTCAAACAGCGCTGCACGAGCTCATTAGCCAGGATTCAAAGTCCAAAGCGCGAGGAAAATCTACGCTGAAACTGGTCAGGCAATCAGTGACATTTTTATGAATTTTTACAAGGCAAGGATGTGACAATGTGATAGTAGCAACAAACATCTTCCCAAATTCGTTATGAGAATAATTTATAAATCTGCTGTAGTCAACAAAAAGAAACTGAGTTCTTCCTGCGGGTTTATGCCAAAATAAAATCTGAGAAAAAACAAGAACGCCATCAACATTCATAAAAGTTAGTGTGGTGAGTGGGGCGGGGCCGAGAGCCGTGGGAACGGAGCGAGGCCGGTGGAGTTAATGATAATGAGCGACACCTGCGACACTCCCAATGTGCAAACTATCCACCATATCTGCCCTAAATAGTATTGAAAATTACTAATATCACATAGAATTTAGGATGGATAGTACGCACACTGGGACGCAGGCACTGTCTTTGTTACTAAATCATTAATTCAATAGATTCATTCAAACAGCTGATTCATTAAGAAACGAAGCAAGTGATTGTTTTTATGCAAGAGTTATTGAATCATTGACTCACTAGATTTGTTCAAAAATGCACAATCATTCATAAATGAAACAGTGCTGTGTTTGCTCTGAGATGCGTGGCGGTAAATAGAGCAAAATGAGACAATAGTGTTCCAAAAAGTCACTTAATATTAACTTGTTTATTGAACTATTGTATAAAATCAAAATTACATTTGCAAACTTCCTTATAATCATTAAATTACTGTCACTCATCTTAGTTAATCACGATCTCACAAAATCAGTGAAGAAGAAAAGAACTGTATGGAACTTTTATATATTTTTTTATTTATTTTATTCTTATTTTTCTTTACACTATGGACACTCTCCTCTATGTGCACTATGGACACTTTACACTATGGACACTCACACTTTACACTATGTGCACTATGGACACTTACACTTTACACTATGTGCACTATGGACACTCACACTTTACACTAGGTGCACTATGGACACTTACACACACTGCTGCGTCTCACAGCAAGAAATCTCACAAAAAACTCAGCAATATATGCATGTTATGTTTACATGCTCTTGCACTACAAATCATCCTGCACTGTTCCCCAACCAGCTGCTGACTCAAATGTCTCTCTTTGCACATGTACAGTTTGTATTTTTTGTCTTCTATTTTTTAGTTTGTATAGGATAATATTTATGTGAAGCATTCGTATAGTTGTATTTTTTATCCTTTATTCTTTTAGTTTGTATAGGGTAAATACTTATATATAGTATACTTATAGTTAAATCTGTTAGTAGTGTATAGGTTTATAGTGTTTTTTTCTTACTTCATTGTTGTATGTCTGTATTTATGTAGCACCGTGGTCCTGCGAGACACGACATTTCGTTCCACTGCATGTCCCCACATGTAGCGGAATGACAATAAAGCTCAACTTGAACTTGAACTTGAACTTGAAGATCTCTACACTTTACAATACATCTCTTACCCCATCTCACTTTAACGTGTAATTTCAAGATAAAAACAATGTTTTACACTAATCATCTAAATCAATTAACAGATCATTATTCAAAGACAAAAATACACCATCATCTCAAAACTGGTCTAACAGAATACATTTCAGAAAAACTGATGTTCAGATGAAATGTCAAGAATAATTAGAGCATAACCATTTATTATATGTGATGAAGTCTTGTGACTTCAATGAGTGGTTTAACATTTCACCTCCTACTGCTGCTGGGAACTGCTCTGCTAAATTCAGCTTCGGTTAACCTTTTAGGTGTTAATGGTGTCAACCACTTCAGCTCTAACTTAGTCTGATCAGAGAGTAGGAGTCATTCTTCATCATACATGCACATACTGATTATGCATTGGAAGTAGTTTTTGAAATAATAAAGCAGAAGTAAATAAAATGTCTACATACTGTTTGTCACGGTGCACACACGAGGGAGGAACAGGAACACGCAGACGATGGTGTAAATCAAACAATAAACTTTACTTAAGACATCAGGACAGGACATGGCAGGACAGGACATGGCAGACAAGGACATCACACACCGGGGTTAACGAGTAGACCAGACGAAAACTAACTGAACAGACAGGACTATAAATACACAGGTAAATCATAGATAACGAGACGAACACTGCTAGACAAGAATTAACTAATGATTACATTTAACAAGGACAGGAAACAAACCAAATAAGGAAACATGAGGCAGGAACACATGACAGACACGACAGAACCCTGACACTGTTACAGTAACAAATCAAACAATATTTGATTCAATATCAACAACTTTCTTAAAGGGAGGTTAGCAGACTAATAATTACTGGATGTAAACAGAATATAAAGAAACATAACTTAAGGTATATTATACAACGTCCTCATGAAATTAAAGTATAACAAATGTAGGATATATTATACAGAATCATAAATATATTTACGTTAAATAATGCCAGTATTAGTAAGATAAGCAGCGACGCCACATGCGCTTCACGAGATGAACTAATAATCATAAAGATCTCGAAACACCAACAACATTACAGCCATATTCATTAACATCTAGTAACACAAACATAAAGTCAAGAATTATACTTACTTTCTCAGTAACTTTGTCCTGCGACTAACATTAATGTTACGCTGAAAACGGAAGCTTGTAACAAAAAAACAAATGAAACAAAAACTGTAGCCTATAGGGGAAGCTGCAGGAGCATGTAGTTTCCGGCAGTTTCACACAGTTCCACATAGTTTCAGGCTCCTGTGTTTTAACACCCACACTTGTCCCGATGAGAGGGTTCAACACCCGCAGTTTTGCAGAGCAGTCTCTCCTCCGTGTCTCTGGCCGCTGTGTCTGCGCTCGCTGCGGCTGATGATCTCACTCTCTCTCAATCATGACACCGACTGATGTTTTGTTGACATGTCGAGTGTTTTCTGTATTATATTTCGTTTTTTAGACTAATTGCTAATTAGAATATTGTTCAGCAGCTAGCTAAATTCGGTTATGTATGTGGCATGCAATGTCTAAAGTAACTGTGACGAAGAAGGCAGGGAATTGACAAAGAGGAGGGACAAATTGTGATTGTTAAGCAGTGTATTTAAGGGTTTATTGCCAGCGCAGTGGATTTTGATATTTTGAGCATTGGTTCTTTTAAATGAGAGGAAGTTGGTCAGTTGCTTGTTGTTGTTGGTTGCATTTATATATATATGTGCAACCATTCATATATGCATTTATATATAACCATTTATATATGCATTTATATATGTATATTTTTATATTTTGTTCTTAATATATGTTGTTTGTATATCTGGAGTTTGTAACAAAAATAATTTCCCCCTGGGATTATTCAAGTGTTTCTGATTCTGATTCTTTAGCAAGTCTACTGTGTATTTTCACAAGAGTTTTGACTTCTTTTCTGTGTGTTCCGAGTGTGTTTTTATACTTTTCGAGTATCACTCATTTAAATGGGAAGCTTTTTATATCTTGTATGTTATACCTTTTGTACCATTCTGTCATTGTATTCATCGTTTTTATTGTTAACAAACAAACCATATCCATCCCCCACACTTTTGAAAAGCTTGCCACGCCACGGTGCCATCAGAACAGAAGTGACACGAATAAAAGGTATTAATTAAATTAAATATTAATATTAAATTATTAAAGTATTAAATAATCGCTAAAGTTCTTATCGTGCAACGTCGCAACATTTCAAGTTAAATGATTAGCTAAGAGTCGATGTCAATTAATTAACTCTTTCCCCGTCAGCGTTTTTTTTTAAGTTTCCAGCCACCACCAGCATTTTTGATAATTTTCTGCTAAATTTGACGGCCCTCAGAATATTTCCTGCTATGAATATATGAACACATTATATATCAAAATAAAGAACCAAGCCTCTGCTTTTAATTAAAAAAAACTATTTTATTGTATCTTCGTGTGTTCATGTTTTATCACCACTTGAATGCACATAGGTTTCACCAGAAATACAACATTTTGGACAAAAAACTGAGAAAAATTAATTTTTTTAATAAAAAAATTTATAAATACATTTTGGAATAAATTTTTATAAAAGTAGTGCATTTTCAAGCAAAATACATTTAAATGTCAGATTCTTTCACCTGTAAATAATTATGTGAATAACTGAAATTGCATTCAATAAATAGAACACACACACACACACACACACACACACATGTTGGTTTTTGTGGTTTATGGGGACTCTCCATAGGCGTAATGGTTTTTATACTGAACAAACTGTGTGTGCTATTGCCCTACACCAACCCTACACCTAAACTTAGCCCTCACAGGAGACTTTGTGCATTTTTAGATTTTCAAAAAAACACCATTTAGTATGTTTTTTAAGCCTTTTGAATTACGGGGACATAGACAGTGTCCTCATAAACCACCTTCATATTGTAATACTTCTGTCATACCCATGTCATTATACAAATTTGTGTCCTCATAAACCACATAAACATGCACACACACACACATCACACACACACACACACAACTAGAGATGTTTGTGTGTCTGTAGAGGCATCTTTATTAAATTCAAAACATTTTATTAATGCATTGGTAATATCTATTTCTGAATATCCAAGGTTGCTATATGGTCACGAAGATTCATGCATTAAACGCATGAGAAATGTCGTTCTCTCAACATAAGTCGTGTTCTCCCAAAAAAACATGTCCCCTACCTGCCATCTTTTTGATAATTTTGTCATGAAAAGATTTGTATTTTTTTTTAATAACTCATTAGGCCCACATATAATTATCACAGACACAAATCCACATCTGGACCGCGGCAGCAAGTGGTGTTTTCGTAATCAGTGCATCCTGTTTGAAGGAATCCAGATTGAACTCACTCGTTAAGACTTGGCGCCACCTAGTGTCTGTTTTATTTTCATATTAAACGTATCATTTAATTAACTTAGCATATTGACATATTTCTGCCTTCAAAATTTAAAACCTTAATTTCATAACATTTTATGCATTTGTAGGCTAATTACAGTGTAAATGCATTCAGTAATAATGGCTCTGATGGATTTTGTTGACGCTGATTGGATGTTTACTAGTAACAAGCCTTTATTATTTGAACTGAATTTAAGGATTGGAATTAAGAACGGCATTCCATATTAATGATGCAGACATTTAATATGATATTTTTTAATGCCCCTGGACATCCGTTTACTGGTTTGTTTCTGATGCTGTCAATGTTGTTTTTGGTTAGGCTACATTAAAAAAAATGCAGTTAGCTCAAAAAGTTGAGGGCACACGAGAGGGGCTGTTTGGATGAGCATGATTGTATGTTTAATGCATGGTGTGTGTGTTTCACCAGCTTCATTCCCATGGACACCTTTTGTTTGCCCTAATTTAGGATATTTCCAGCCTAAGACGTGTGATTATTCCATATCTAAAGCGTGTCTACACCAAGAGAACCCATTATAATCAGTTGATGCGGTGATTGTCCACACGGGAAATCTTCTACAGTAACTGATGCCTCCTTCAATTCTGAATCTTGGAAACATGCTGCTTTGTAGGCTATGTGTTGAAAGTGAAACCTAAAAAAACAGCACACATACGATCACAGATTGCACGCTTCCCAGCCCGAAACAATCCCCCAATGAACCTGAAATAATAACCCCTGATATTTTGGCCATATTGCCCATCTAAGTCATTCATCCCATCCACAGGCGCGTGGTGTAGGCTACACTTCTTGTACTTCGTTTGGGCACAAGTTGTCACTGTAAGCTTACCACTCGACTACTCTGGCTCGACTGCTATTCCTGCGGTAAAACACGCCCTCCTCATTACCCTACGGACAAAGATATGTAGAAATAAAACAAATGTAGAAATAAATAAATGTGGAAATAAATACATAAATATGAAAATAAATAAAAGTGGAAATAAATGAAAACAAATACATAAATGAGGAAATAAAATTATAAATAAATATATATATATATATATATATATTGCTTTTTTACTTTGTATATTTATTTATTTTTGCTATTTTACATTTCTTTGTACATTTCTTTCTTTATTTATTTATTTATTCATAATTATGGCAGGATTGGCATTCCATAGTACCAGACTGATTTCCAAAAAAATCATACAGAGCAGGCTGCTATTACTAAATACAGACGGACTAAGTGCGGAAGACATTCAGTTTAGATGAGCACAATGATTCTTAGCACATGGGACAAAGCATGTCCAGCAATTGTAACTGCTATTAGGTTTAAAAAAGAAAATATTTTCAATTGTAAATGTTATGGGGGATTAATAATAGAATGTATTTAACACAACTATCCCCTTCAGTTTAATTTTATCATTATTATATCAAATCTATGACACTTGTTGTCTTCTCACTACATCTAAAACAGTGTGTCCACAGAGAAGGCTTCAGTCGTTCATATGCTATAATATGGATAAAATGTGTTGTTGTTTCTTTTAATGATGAAAAGTGCTTTTTTTATCAAAAGCAACACTTAATAATATCTCATATCAAAACAAGGTTGTTTTTCAGTGACATATGCGTGTTTCATAAGGTTTCAAAGTGTGTCCCTACTTTTAGTCAGCGCTGTCAGACATTCATTAAAATGTAATAAATCAGGGAATATCAGGGGCAGCTGTCACTTTAAACAACCTACACAAACATAAACAAATCAGACTTCAGTATTCAGAGTAAACAGGAGTTTACCCTGTAAGCGTTCAATGCAATGCTTGTTCCCTTATCTTAGGGAACCGAGTTTATGTTAGTAACCAGATCATTAAATAAAAGTCATGAGAAATAAGAAAAGTGTTTACCACTAGTATGATATAAACAGGACCCAGAAAACTCCAGATGAAGCCTTTCTCCATTTTAATCCAGCAGCTGTTTAGAGAAAAAACAATAAAATAACTGAATGAATTTGTCAGAGATATTTACATTTAGTCATTTAGCAGAGACTTTTATCCAACGCGACTTTCAAAAGAGGATAATAGAAGCAATCAAAACCAACAAAAGAAACAAGAAAAGAACAAGCTTCATTTAGCCTAACGTAGGCAAGGCAAGGCAAGGCAAGTTTATTTATATAGCACATTTCATACACCGTGGTAATTCAAAGTGCTTTACATAAAAGAAAATGAAATAGTCATTAAGAATAATAATCACAGCAATAAAACAAGGAATTTTAAAATGATATAGAAAATGATTCAAAATGAATTTAAAACAGTTTAGAATAGAGAATGATTACATAAAATACAGTGCAGTCAGTTCAGACGTAACAGTGCTCATTTAACAAATGCACAGCTAAACAGATGAGTTTTGAGTCTGTAAGTGAGGTGTAAACATTTTACAACAGCCACCAGTTGTTTTATAGTCCTTGTTATTAAGAATTGATTTAAGAGCTAAAGATGAAACTCCAGCTTCCAACAGCTCAGAAAACATGATGATTCTTGCAGTTTGATGAATAACACACTCCATTATTACGTTTCACAGTTTCCACATAAGCATCTGCCGTCTGGATGCTTGCCAACCATCGCCAGCCCATAATTCAGCGCACTATGCCCCAATCTTAACCTAGTAATCACCACACTATCCCTCCTCTCTAAATATGTGATTGATGTGAGCTTTAGAGTTGGCTGTATTGCAAAATAATGTCTGCCTTTGTTCCCTATGGAAGTATAATAATGACAAATGTCTTTGAAACAAAAAGGCAAGTTGAAATGCACTGAAAAAAATAATGCATTGAATTAACAGTGCTTGCATTTCAATGCCTTGTATTTTCGGGCTTGCATTTTTAGGGGATGCAATAACACAGTTGTTTATTTAAACTGTGAATAGACCAATATCACTTAGACGTCACAGTTACGTCACTTGCAGCTGCGCGCGCATTGTCTTGGCAGAAACACGGTAACAAGCGGAGTGAAACGGGAAAAATCCACAGAATAAGAGATAAAATGTATTGTTGTGCCTTTGGATGTCAGAATCTGAATGCAAATCATTTTTATAGAATACTGTTGTCAAAAACGCCATTTGAAGCTAAATGCTAATTTTTTCTCGCAAATGTAACTTTATATTTCGTATTTCGGACTTTATAACTCTATTTAACTTAATAGCGAGTTTGTCCATTCTGAGGGGGGGAAATGCCAGAAGTGTGGGATATAAACTCAAAAGAGAGAATGAAGAGTTGATTTTTCTTATCAGAATTTTGAGATATAATCTCAAGTCAGAATTTTGATACATTGAAATAAAAAAATATGCATCATGTCGTGTTTGAAATAATGTCTGTGTGCATGTGTGTAAAACAAGAAACTGACGATTTAACGTTATATGTTTAATCATATATAAATGTATATACATTGTTATGAGTAATTGTGGCTGGAATAATAATGTAAAAATAGTTGAAACTGAATTAAATTCACATCTTCATGATTAGATTCGTGAGTTTGTCTTTACTATACACTGTAAAAAAAAAAAGAAAAAAAAAAAAGTTGAGCCAACTTAAAAATTTAAGGCAACCAACTTCAGTAGATTTTTTTTTCCAGAGCTGAAAATGAGTCCCACTCCAGCCCTGGTTAAACACCATCAAAAGACAAGAATTAAAAGTCAAACTCCTGTCATGCACAACTGCACTGATGTACTTACCGTTAAAAACAACTACAGCTTACCTTACAAATCAACACATGAATAACAGTTACTCTCATAATATGAATGAATTAAAATGCACTCTATTACCATCTGTATTATACACAGCACAGTGCTGTTATTGATAACTAACGCTAAAATTAAAACAATTAAAAATAGTTTTCAATATTTAAATAAGGCTCATTTAAAGTAAAATATAAATATTAGATGAAAAATTAGAACTTAAAAACGGCCAATTGACTGAAATTTAAATTGAAGAATAATAAAAGAAAAATTAAAAATAAATTATAGCAATATAAAAAACTAAAAATCACACCCCCCCCCCCCCCCCCAAAAAAAAAATACACATAGCAATGACTAAAAATTTAAGTTGATACTGAAAATACAAAATATTAATATATATTATAATTGCACATAAATAATTCTAAAATAACACTTCACATCACATCAGCATAACATAACTGACCAAATCTTGGCATTCAGAAATTGTAGATTATTTTTAAATGGTTCATGGTTGAACTGCAGTGCATGTGTGCACAGCTATAATTAAAAGCAAGACAGTTTTCACTCCCATGATTACCGATCAGCTGGCAGTTTCTAATGTACATTATTTAGAACAGCTTAAAATGGCCAAATTTGAGACCCACGATGGAGGCACAGCCACATAGTGTTGTTCTTGATTTCTGAGTGTGAAAATGATAGCATCACTGGAGCCTTCAGCCACAATCGATTGAAATTATTAAGAGATAAATTATGAATGATGGTGGTCGAGTGGATGCCAGGATGTGTGCTACCATTTAAGGGCATCACTGGACCCTTCAACCTCCATTTGGAGTCCATTTGGTGCCCTTATTAAACCCACAAGGCCCATGGGATGAGATGCTGTAGTCATAAAGTTTAGAAAGAGACAATGGTTTGGGTGTGTCCAAAATCAAAATGTCAAAACACAATTTTATGATCACTAGAATAAGAGCCCCCCCCCCCCCCCCCCCCCAATGCAAAACAAAAATACAGACAAGAAACAGCAAACAATGAGATATTTTCATGTCTTTATTTTATGTCATATATGTAAATATTCACGATGCAAGATGGGAAAGGTATGTGAATCCCTAAATTAATGATTTCTAACCTGCAGTAAAATCACTGAGATAAGATTAGAGGTGTTTATGCTGCACTATAGGACAAAAACACTAATACATTTTTTGAGTGTGTTATTCAGAAGAACTGCTTCCTGAAACTACTTCCTCACTGCTGTTTTTGTTTTTCTATACCTTATTACAGACCAGAATTTCTTCCTGTAGTGAGATGATCCGTAGTAGTACAGCAGAGGGTCCAGGAAAACACTTGCGCTTCCTACACACACAGCCAACAGGTAAGCAATATATGAAGAATTTTCCTCCCCGCTGTAACTTTCAGTAGCTAAATGAACACAGTGGTACAACAGAATGCCATTGGTTGGTGCAAAGCAAGTGAGAAACTCTGTCACCACAGCGATAGTCATAATCACGGCTCTCCTTCGGCTGTTTGAAGATGAGGATGATGTTGCAAATTGATCAGACTTTACACTAAGCACATATATGATGGTTGAGTAGCTCACTAAGGTGATGACCAGCGGCAAGAAGAAGTAGAGGCAGGAGAGGATGGAGAATAGATACGCATACAGCTGTGTGCGATACGGCACATCGTGGCAGGTAACACCCACGTCATTAATGTTGAGCGTTTGTCTCACTAAGAGAATTGGCACCGTACCCGCGAGTGCCAGCAGCCAGACTAATGTGCATATGCATGTGGCTTTCCTTACGCTCCTCCAGGTCAGAGAGGCAACGGGAAACACCACAGCCAGCAGCCTGTCCACACTCATGCACATCATCAGCAGTATGGAGCAGTACATGTAGCAGTAGTAAGCTGCACTGTGCACACGACACGCCGCTTCACCGAACACCCAATCTGAAGCATTCAGCTGGTAGTGGATCTTCAGAGGCAGCAGCAGGGTGAAGAGCAGGTCCACACACGCCAGGTGAGACATGTAAACCACAGCTGGTTTCTTCTCTCGAATCCTACAGGTGAACGTCACCAAGGCCAAAGCATTCAGGGGCAAACTAATGAGGATGATAATGATGTAGAACGCGGGCATGACACGTGTGACCAGCAGGCCTTTGAGGAAGGCAACAGACTCATCTGAGATAACAAATGTCTTCAAGACATTGGTAGTTTCATTGTGTATTTCTGCATTCTGAAGAGGGATGCTGAAAATCCCGTAAACTTGGTAAGGTTCTGCATATTCTTTCACAGAAAAACCTGTAACAATAACAGAAAACAATCAGTGAAAGTTCGCATGAGGCACATACACTGTTGGACATTTCTGTAATTTCTGCAGTTATTTCCTGTATATCACCCAGTATGATACTGCAAATTCCAGTAAATAACTGTAATAACCTTTGCATCATGTGAATTTTCAGACCCCATATACAGAGACTTACTGTATTTTTTTAAATTGCTGTATACTACTGTATTTGCTGTAACTATTGAGCATTCTATTGAGGTTGTTTTATTTTCCTAATTTCTTACATTTGTATTGACACGATTTGCCCTACACCGTTTCTACAATGCCGCAAAAGCTTGGGACTGACTACACTGGATGTGTATGTAGAGCTGTCGCGATTCATCGATTTTAGTCAACTAGTCGATTTTTAAAAATCGTCGACTTCATTTTGCTCGCGTCGACTAACCGGCAAAACACCGGAAGTGGTGCATTTCACGGACCTTAAAACACATTATTAGACTATTTTCCAAGGCTGCATGATATATTAAACCCATTTAAAAATCATAATTAAGCATAATTGTGAATTCACAAAAGCTATGATTGAATTAAATAATTATATGAGATGCAGTTCACACAGTATATGGTCTTTAATTATTTCCATGTGTGTAGGTTAAGCTCGTGCGTCTCACAGCGGCTCCGTTCACAGTAGCTCCACAGAAACTGTTATCAGTTACATGTGGAGCGTCTCAAACTCATCTCTGCATGCTGTTGTGAGTTTGTGTTTATTATAACCTTCATCTGGGAACGCAACGTGCGCCATTTCATCAGATTTGTGAGGTAAATCATTTATAAATCTACTCAAACAGGAGACTACATCGCGATTTCAAAATAAAAGCTCAACCCCTCACTCTGAGTTACACTGATAGATCTCCACATATTCATTTAATTACAGCGGCTGTAGCATTTCTGTCCTAAAGAAATAGCCAAATATTAAAGATTAAGTGTACGTTTGAATGAAATGGTGCTTGGTCAATATTAAACAGTAATGTGGCTGTCGGTGCCCCTGAAGGCCTTTGTTGTTATGCATAATCTACATTAGCTCTATTGTTTATAATACATTATGTATTTGAACAGTTTTGTTCAATAAAACCATGTTTTCTTGCTTTTGATACTTTATTTGAACTAATTAATTATTGCATCATTGCTATTATATATGTACTTTAAGTCATTTTAAAAGCTATTGTTCACTTAGATCTTATTTTTATTACCACAAAAAAAAAAATATTATAATTATAAGACCCTATGAAATCCGTTTTATTTCCAAATTCAGTTTTTAAAAATGTATTAATCAAAAAACCTGTCTAATTAATTGAGTTTTGCAGTTTTATCTGTACCAAATTCAGTTTTCCATTATTTTCTGGATTCCATTTTAATTGTTCCATTAAATTTTAATAATAAAAAGCATCTCCAATTAATTGATTTTATATATAATTATTTTTTTGTTTTTAGAAATACTGCACATTTACATTTTTCACCTAAATAAATTCTGGTAAATAATATTTCTGGTAAATACTCCTTTAAAAAGTGTTTTTTGATGATGATGTTATTATTATTAGACTAGAACACGTGGATATGTTGTTATTCTCACACTATAATACTGAACTGATTTCAGTGATTTGAACTATGAGACGGACACTTGCTTCTTGCACTCTATGCTGCACTTCACTTTTGCTTTAAAAAAGGATTTCATAGAAATGTGGATTTCATTTCGTTTAATAAAATATTTTTAAGTAAAATTGTTGATTTTCTTTGCGGGAAATTAATCGATTAATCGAGCCTAACCTTATCTATATCACATCTCAATAGCAGCAGAAGTGTTGTGCATTAACACAAGCTTTTAATAATTGTATAACATTTGTAGATTTTCAAGATGTGCATGATCATATGAATTAGAAGTTTAATGACATTTGTAAGCATTTTAAATGACATGAAATGGTAATTATTTGGTAATGTTTAATACATTTATTGGTAAACATCAACAAACATACTTGGCAGTATGTCACTTCACTTCACAAACACATTATTTCACGTTTCTAGATATGTGAATATATATGAACTAATGATCCGCTGAGCATTACATAATATTTGTTAATGATTTATTAATGAAAGTTATTATAAAGTTTTACCAATCAATCCATATGAATTGAGCGGTTTAATCCAAGTCTTGTGAAGAGATATGTTCCCTGTATATGACGAACAAACTTAATTTGTGTGTTCGTAATTTAGGTGTGGACTTTCATTGAAGGGACAGAATCACCTCAGTTTACTGTATAAATATTTTTACTTTGTGTTTCACAGATTAACCAAGTCTTTTGGGTTTGTAAGAACATGACCACCTCTACCTGCAGACGGTAAAAAGACTGGATTCACCGGTAAATACTTTTTGACATCAGTTGGCTCATCAGTCTGTTCAAAGCTGCTTACAGAGCTCTCTGAAACCAAACAAGCCAAAACACCATCAGTGAAACACACAAGCTACTAGAGGGAATTGGGTCCGATTTGAAATACCTTTATCTGGTGACCCTGAACCGAGTTCATCGGACATCTGCGTTGAAGACTCGTCACCAGTTGGCTCATGAGTCTGTTCAAAGCTGCATACAAAGCTCTCTGAAACCAAACAAGCCAAAACACCAGCAGTGAAACACTCAAGCTACTAGAGGGAATTGGGTCCGATTTGAAATACCTTTACCTGGTGACCCTGAACCGAGTTCATCGGACATCTGCGTTGAAGACTCGTCACCAGTTGGCTCATGAGTCTGTTCAAAGCTGCATACAAAGCTCTCTGAAACCAAACAAGCCAAAACACCAGCAGTGAAACACTCAAGCTACTAGAGGGAATTGGGTCCGATTTGAAATACCTTTATCTGGTGACCCTGAACCGAGTTCATCGGACATCTGCGTTGAAGACTCGTCACCAGTTGGCTCATGAGTCTGTTCAAAGCTGCATACAAAGCTCTCTGAAACCAAACAAGCCAAAACACCAGCAGTGAAACACTCAAGCTACTAGAGGGAATTGGGTCCGATTTGAAATACCTTTATCTGGTGACCCTGAACCGAGTTCATCGGACATCTGCGTTGAAGACTCGTCACCAGTTGGCTCATGAGTCTGTTCAAAGCTGCATACAAAGCTCTCTGAAACCAAACAAGCCAAAACACCAGCAGTGAAACACTCAAGCTACTAGAGGGAATTGGGTCCATTTGCAATGTTAGGCGAAATCGCTTCCTGTGTGCACTATTAGCAGCCCATCTTATAGCAGTTGGGTCTCTGTTCATTTCATGTAGATTCTTTAATGATTCTGATAAAAAAAGAAAACAAACTCCTAAGTCATGCATGCTCATAGAAAGCATTGCTGAGAGTCCAGTGCTCACAGGAAATGACCATATTATGTGACCTAAATGCAATGGGCTCTTTATGTAAAATATAATGTCAGAAAGTGGCATAACAGCAAGACTTTAACATTAATTTGTGGATGTAATTATAAAATCATAATTCAACTGAACTTCTAGCATACATAAAAAACTTAAAATAGCATGCAGTTGTTGTCAATGGTGGGATTCAAAGATATGGTTCACCCAAAAATGAAAGATCTGAAGATATTTTTAAGAATGCTGGTAATCAAACAGTTTTGGCTACCATTGACTTCCATTGAATGGGCAAAAAATTATGACATTTCTCAAAATTTATTTTATTTTTCACAGAAGACAAAGTCATACATGTTTGGAATGACATGAGGGCGAGTATGTTTTTTTTTTTTTTTTTTGGTAAACTATCCTTTAAATACAGTTTAACCTTCTTGTTCCAAGGCATACAACACAGCACTGAAATTAAATTTCTGTTTAAATTCATGGTTTACACTTGTTTTTGTAGAACCACACCTATATTAACCTGAATACATAGAAAAATTATGACTGTTTTCTTTTTGTACCGTGGTAATATGATATTTGAAATTAACATGATAATTGGAGTGCTATAAAAATACCATAGTATATAATAATGAAGCCAATTTAGATTTAAAGTAAAAAATTCCATAGTAAATGAAAATAATACCATAGTAGGCCAATATGAAAAAGAAGCCAATTTAAAGTAAAAAAAAAAAAAAAAAAACTTTATCACACAGTTATCACACAATTTAAACCAGCAATCTATGCAAAACAAGCTTACTTACACACATAATATGATACAGTCAAGGTTAAAAACCAATTAAAAATCAAACTTCTGTCGTGCACAACTGCACTGATGTACTTACCATTAAAGGTGGCAGTGAATGCATGCAGAAGTATAATAGAAAACAAGATAGTTTTGACCCCCATGAGTACTGATCAGTGGTCACTTTCAAACTGTATATAAATCTCTATACAGACAGTGGTTCTTCACTCTCTGAGTGCTCAGTCTCTTCTGTGAGGAAAGGTTCAGTTTTATATAGTGACATCACTGGACCCTCCACCCTCCACTAAGCCCAAATTCATTCTTATTCATTGCTACAACCTACAGAGCAAATGAGAAATCAAGCTGTAATCGACAGACATCACAGTTCCAAATGAGAGATAGACGAATGATGGTTTATGTGAGCGTTTTCTGTAAAGCTGCAACATTTCACTATATAATGCCTTGATGGGCCCAAAGAGCTGCCTTTCCCTTTGAGGAGTTAGTTAGTTATGCCCTCCACCCCTCCCGGGGTATGGGCCGCCAAAGGTAGATCTCCAGAGATTTCTGTCCTGGGCCATTCTTTCTAGTTGATTCCAGGTGTAGCCCATCCTTTTAACGTCTGCTTCGAGGTCACGTCGCCATGTGGTTCTTGGACGGCCTCGCTTTCGCTTGCCTTGAGGATTCCACCTGAGAGCCTGCCTGGCGATGTTTGTTGTTGGTTTGCGAAGTGTGTGCCCTATCCAACCCCATCTTCTCTTCCAGATTTCTGCTTCAACAGGAAGTTGGTCGGTCCTTTCCCATAAGTTGGTGTTACTGATAGTGTCAGGCCAGCGAATGTGGAGAATCCTTCTGAGACAGCTATTGATGAATGTCTGGATTTTTCTGTTGGTTACTTTGGCTGTCCTCCAGGTTTCAGCCCCGTACAGCAGTACTGACTTCACGTTAGAGTTGAACAGTCGGGTCTTGGTGGTCAAAGTCAGCTCTCTGGAAGCCCAGATGTTCTTCAACTGGATGAAGAACAATTCTTGCCTTGACATCTGCATCTGTTCCACCTTGCTGGTCGATGATGCTGCCCAGGTAGGTGAAGGACTGCACTTCCTCCAGGGGACATCCATTCAGTGTGACTGGGCTGATGTCGCTGGCGTTGGTCTTAAAGATCTTGGTCTTCTCTTTGTGGATAATGAGTCCAACCTGTGCTGATGCGGCAGCCAACACACTGGTCTTCTCTTGCATCTGCTGTTGGCTGTGGGAGAGGAGTGCGAGATCGTCGGCGAAGTCTAGGTCATCAAGTTGACTCCACAAGGTCCACTGAATCCCATTCCTGCGTTCGTTGGTAGAAGTTTTCATGATCCAGTCGATGGCGATGAGGAAGAGGAACGGGGATAATAAGCATCCCTGTTGGACTCCAGTGTTCACCCGGATGCTGGTGGTGAGCTGTCCTGCATGGATCACTCGGCAGGTCATGCCTTCATATGAGCTCTTGATCAGGTTTACCATCTTAGATGGGATGCCATAGTACCGGAGGAGCTTCCATAGGACCTCTCTATCCACACTGTCAAACGCCTTCTCGTAGTCGACGAAGTTGATGTACAATGATGAGTTCCACTCCAAAGACTGCTCGACTATGATGCGCAGTGTTGCAATTTGGTCTATGCATGATCGGTTCTGCCAGAAGCCAGTTTGCTCATCTCGTAGTTGTGAATCGACGGCATCCTTCATCCGCTCTAGGAGGATACGATTGAAGACCTTGCCTGGCACTGACAGGAGTGTGACACCTCTGTAGTTGTTACAGTTGCTGAGGTCACCTTTCTTTGGAAGCTTAGTTAGATAACCCTCCTTCCAGTCAGTCGGTACCTCTTCTTTCTCCCAGATCTTCTTGAAGAGTGGGTACAGCATGTCCACTGATGAGTTCAGGTCTGCTTTCAGGGCCTCTGCTGGTATGTCATCAGGCCCAGCAGACTTCCAGTTCTTCAGCAAGGTGATGGCTTTCCTGATCTCTTTTCTGGTTGGCTTGTCGTAGTTGATGAGGAGATCTTCATCGGCTGGGTTGATGTCTGGTGGATTTGGTGGCGCTGGTCTGTTCAGGAGCTCCTCAAAGTGTTCAGACCATCTATTCATCTGCTGCGCAAGTCCTGTGATGATCTTTCCCTCCTTGTCCTTGACAGGTCGTTCGGGTTTGCTATACTTCCCAGACAATTTCTTTGTCGTGTCGTATAGCTGTTTCATGTTGCCGTTGTGTGCTGCCTGCTCCGCCTCCGCTGCTAGTCCATCTATGTAGTCTTTATTGTCCTTCCTAATGCTCTTCTTAACTTCTCTGTGGGCTTCTGCGTACTCAACTTGGGCCTTGGCTTTTGCTGCCCTAGTCCTGGTATTGTTTATTGCCCCTTTTTTCTGTTTCCTCTCTTTTATCTTGCCCAAGGTATCAGCTGTGATCCACTCTTTGTGATAGTGTTTCTTTGTTCCGATCACTTCTTGACAGACTGTTCTCAGTGTCTCTTTTATAGTCTGCCAGTTGGCCTGTATACTGTTTCTTTCCTCATCTTCGAGAAGCTCTTGTAGCACCTCAAACTTATTCTTCAACTGAAGTTTAAACTCATCCCTGACACTGGTGATCTTTAGGCGGCTGATATCATACTTTACTCTACGTAGTGTTGTTTCCATCCAGTTCTTTTTTAACGTCAGCTGCATGCTGGCTACTACTAGGTGGTGGTCTGACCCCACATCTGCTCCTCTTCTAACTCTAACGTCCTGAAGGGATCTTCTAAACTTCTTGCTGATGCAGATATGGTCAATCTGGTTCTCTGTCACACCATCTGGTGATACCCAGGTGCTTTTGTGGATCCGCTTGTGAGGAAAGACGCTACCTCCGATGACCAGGTTGTTGATTGCACACAGCTCCGCAAATCTCTCTCCGTTATCATTCATCACTCCCAGCCCGTGTCTCCCCATAACTTGTTCGTATCCTGTATTGTTAGATCCAACCTTGGCCTTAAAATCTCCCATAAGGATAACGATGTCTCTGGCTCGTAATGTTTCGACGATTTTCTGCAGCCTGTTATAAAACTCATCCTTGTCTTCTTCATAGGAGTCGTTGGTTGGAGCGTAACACTGGATGACGTTGAGGTTGACCTTCTTCTGTTTGGTGTTGAAGGATGCTGTCATGATTCTGGAGCCATGTGCCTCCCATCCAATCAGTGCCCTCTGTGCTTGCCTGGATAGCATAAAGCCTACTCCCTGCGTGTGGGGTGCGTCAGTCTCTTCATGCCCGGAGTACAGCAATAGCTCTCCTGTCATCAGTCTCCTCTGCCCGGCATGGGTCCATCTGGTTTCACTGATGCCCAGTAGGATCAGGTTGTTGTTCTTCATTTCGGCAGCTACCTGCTTAGTCTTGCCTGTCTCGTACATGGTCCTGATGTTCCATGTGCCGATATATGTTCTCCTGGTCGAAAGAAGAATCGGCTTGGTGGCTTCCTTTTGGCTTTCACCACCTAGCGTCATGCGTCCCCGAACTTTCGAGGATCTTCCCGCTTCCTGGAAATTAGTCTCTGTTTCTCTATTTGGCGTTTCTGTAGCAGCTAAGTTTTTTTTCGGGGTAAGGGTTGCTAACCCCACGCCCAACCCTCCTCCTTTTTCATCCGGGCTTGGGACCGGCAATGGCGGAGTTCCCTTTGAGGAAGTTAACTCAATTTGAGATGTCGTATGTGTCCTGTGTAGTCTTGCTGCAATTCACTGCATCCAGATTCAAGATTCAAGATTCCTTTATTGTCTTTGCAGAGAGTACAACAAAATTAGGTAGTAATCCTTGGTGTTATTCACACATAACATCAAAAGGAATTGGAACAGTATTAATTCAAATGCAGGATCTAATAAAAATAAATACTGTATATACAACAATTGGACAATGTGATAAAATTATACACTATGATACAATGGCATAGTAGCTGAGGTGAGGTATTACACATCTGGATGATGCACATCTCTGGATTGCGGTAACCCTATGTAAAAGTAGTGAGTGGAAATGTAAAACAGTGTTGCAGGAGTACAGTTTAAATGTAAACAAAGTGAAGTGACATACTGCCAAGTATGGTGACCCATACTCGGAATTCCTGCTCTGCATTTAACCCATCCAACGTGCACACACACACAGCAGTGAACACACACACACCGTGAACACACACCCGGAGCAGTGGGCAGCCATTTATGCTGCGGCGACCGGGGAGCAGTTGGGGGTTCGGTGCCTTGCTCAAGGGCACCTCAGTCGTGGTATTGAGGGTGGAGAGAGCGCTGGACATTCACTCGCCCCACCTACAATCCCTGCCGGCCTGGGACTCAAACCCACAACCTTTCGATTACGAGTCCGACTCTCTAACCATTAGGCCACGACTTCCCCTTTGTTAGGGGAAGTCCCCCTAACAAACGAGGGACAGTTGAAAATAATATTGCATCTACTGTATGCAATGGTCTGTGGTATTGTGGTCAAGAAAGACCAAGAGTCTGTGTAGATTGTTTGGCAGTGTTCAGGTAACAAATGGCTCTGGGGTAGAAACTGTTGTTGAGTCCGTTTGTCCATGATGTTTTATTTTTATTTTACCTTTATTTTATCAGGAAATAATAAAGTGACAGACCTGAAATTAATGCGATCATTTTTTTTTTTTAATTAATATTGATAGTAGAAAAATTAGAAAACGGCATCTATTTTCGTTTGTTAAAAAAAAAACAGCAAATCTGTTTGGTGTGAACACTGTGAAAGGTACGAATGTAAAACTGGGTATTTACAGCCTAATAAATCATCATTGTGGACATCTTACGTATTCTGTTGTTGAGTTTGGATGTAGATGTGGATGTGATCTGTGGTTTCAGTCCATTCACTGTATTTACAGGATCAGATGACCACAGGAACAGTTTGACATGTAGATGTAATACAATGAAGAAAAACTACAGACACACTACAATGAAGATAAACAACTGCACATTGAAAGCAAAAATATCAGCAATAAAGCAACAAACAATAATAAAATACTGCACAGACGATAAAAAGTAAAATCAAGGTGACTGTGTAAGATGTCTTGAATATATGAAATAATGACAGACTGATAAATCAGCTGATTTTTGGCTATTTAACTGTCTGCATAAATGACATTTCAGTCATTTATGCCATTGTTAAATCAGTAATATATCAGTTCTCATCACTGAATCAACAGAATGTGTATCAGTCATTGACAAACATATTGGATGACCACTAAAAATAACTATCTTGCCTAATACAATACAGTACAATAATACACTCTAAAACGCTGGGAAAGATGTTCATTATTTTAGTTCAAGGATGTTTTTGTTGTAAAAAGCTTTCAAAGCCTGAGGCTGCTCACAGCTTCAGAATGATAATGTCATTTAAACTATGGCATGCATTGTATTATATTTTCAGTTGTGTGAGTACAAAACACACAATTATAAGTACACAACATAAGCATTTAATCTATACTGTATAAACGTTTAATTTACAGTAACTGCCATTCATAATGCTTAAACTTTCATACATTCTACTCTTTTCAATATACATGCATAAAGCATGGGACTAGTTTCCATTGTTATGCCGATGATACTCAGCTACTGTATATATTTAAACAAGACCAGATGAAACTTGTAAATTATCAAAGCTCACAGAGTGTTTTGAATATGTAAATGACTGGACGACCAATAATTTTCTTCTACGTTTTGGGTAAGAGGCCGATACTTATTGGACCAAAAAACAGTACACAGAATCTCTTACAACATCATTTGAATCTAGAAGGATGTACTGTTACTTTCTCTACAGTCAAAACCATGTTATATTAGACAGCAACTTATCTTTTGTAAATTTCATGTTACAAAAACAGCATTCTTCCATCAGAAAAGTCTCACACTGAAGAGTTTGTGATTATACAGTTATGCAACATGACAATATAAAGCACTCAACTGATATAAAGTTTTCCTTTTTTTATTGTTTTATGTACAGTACTTCTCTCAACCATGCATCCATAAATAAAACTACTTTAAAAACAACAGCAGCAATATTATTTACAGATCTTGTTTTGATATTTTTAGCTCAGAAATATCTCACAGAGAAGAAATGTTTCAGCTCCAGGAAGAATTGATCAGATGAGGACTTCCCAGCAACTTCACAAAGCATTTGCGAGAACTATCGTAAAACTGGTTTGTGAGAGGTTAGGACAGCATTCCTGTGCAAGTTCATAGTTTTAAGTTTCATGTTATATCAAACTACTCTCATGTATAGTTTGTAGCGCTCTTCATGATTTTTTAGGTAGAATCAAGGCATTTAGTTAAGAAATCCCTTTGTGATTATATTTTTTGCAATTAAAAGTGTTTTCTTAGATTCTTAGAAATCAATCTATTTGTTAAGATATTGTTGATCAATGAAACCTAATGAAATTTCAGAACGTGAGCTGCAGGAATGACTCATATGCTTTGGTCTTGAGTTGTTAGGAGGATTGTTAGGCTGCATTAACCCTCTGGTTGTCAAATTGACTCAAAACATTTTTCTTTTTCTTTTTGCTCAAACTGCCTTGTCTTTGGCCTGCATTGACTTCAAAATAATCTTTTTTTTTTCCATCCTTCGACCAGAACGTTACATCAACTTCAGCTGGGTCCTCAAAATCAGAAGACTGCTCCTTTTCAGTTGTTGCAAGGTTTTCAGCTTGTCCAGTGTGTGATAGCTTGAGTATAAATGCATCCACACATGCACAGGTCTAAGGTCTTTGTTTGCAAGCACAACATGCTCCTGAACACTAGTTGTTTCTTTCATTCTTCCCCATTCACTTTCAATGGCCGGCCATTTTTGACAAGTGTGACTTTTTGCAATTTTGTACAAAATAAAAGCATTTAAAAGCAAACTTCCTGATTAAACATTAAAGTACACTAGTGTGAGAAACAGTGCAAATTTTTATAATTTTTTATTTAATATTGTGAAAATTATTCATAAAAAATTATTTTTTTCACTCAAGAAATTAGGTACCTACTCTCAGATAAATGAGGCTTACGATTAATCAGAAGCAAATAGAAACACAAAACCAGTCCTAAATGAAAGAAAACAAGTTTTTTAATTTAGTGATAATATTGCATAATGACAGATTTATAAGCAGTTGTTTGGAGTCTGGTCATTTTTGACCGGGAACACAACGGGCGTGACCGGAGTCCGAACACAACCAGAGGGTTAATTAGGTCAACCAGAACCGGGAACACTTCCCATAACACCCAATCTACTTGTTACACAATATTAGTCTGTTTCTTTATAATTATTCCGAGGTAACCGTAACCACCTGATCCAGTTCGTATCCAGATCCTAGAGATGACCTCTACAGCTCTGAACGTCAGCGGAGATCAGGATACCTAGATGAGCCCCAGAGACAGACCCCCAGTGAGGACCTCGTCACCAAGATGGCCATCGGGACAAGACTTAGGGAACCAGATGAGTCCTTTACACAATCTGACTTTGCTGCAGTTGGACTTAAACTGCTGGTTCGTCTGGTCAGAGGAGAACTGACCCCCGACTGAGTCTGGTTTCTCCCAAGGTTTTTTTCTCCATTCTGAGTTTTGGTTCCTCTGGCTTGCTAAGTTGGGGACCCTTCATTTCCAGCGATATCGTTGACTTGATTGCACAGATACTATTTAAACTGAGCTGAGCTGGACGAATACATCACTGAATTCAATAATGAAATGCCTTTAACTGAAAATTGAGTGTTTAATCTTGTCATTTTACATTATTGACACACTATTTTCCTATTTTGATATTGGAAAGTTGCTTTGACACAATCTGGATTGTTAAAAGTGCTATATATATAAAGGTGACTTGATTTGACTTCTAAATGGTCATAGCACTCACAGGTTCACAAAATTCAAATGATTCTTACTCTGAGAGAAGAAAGAGTTAGAACAAGGATTACATTTAAAACAACAGTTATGTGACCGAACCGGTTTATCGATGTCAGGTTTGTAAAAGGTGTCAGGTGTGATATGATCCTTCCCACATTTAGTAAACAGTATAAATAATAAGACAGATAATCTAAAACAAACGCAGTAACAGAAAAGACGAGGCTTCAAATCAAAAGGCTAACTGTTGACCATTTTTAAAAGGGCTTTTTTATCCTGGCATTTAAAACAATAAGTAGTGAAAATAAATGCATTTTTTTTTACAGCTATGTTTCCACTGCTGCTGTTATTGGGTAAGACAAATATTTTCATAAAATATTTTATGATCAATTAAATTGACATTTTGTGTAAGAGTATAATGTGGAATTTTTCAAGCTACTAATATTACAGTAATTTTTTATCATTTGGAGAAAACAGATTTAAATTGACCCTTTTGGTATTTGTTTTCTTATTAAGGACTAAACATGTCTTTAATAGGGTTTCTCACCTTCACCTCGAGTGTCCCGCATGAGTATGTCTTTGTGAATGAGCCCAAGACTTGGGCAGAAGCTCAGAGATACTGTAGAGAGAAATACACTGATCTGGCCATCATTGAAAATGAACAACAGACGGTTCAGTTGACAGACAAAGTGAATGAAGATTCCATTGATTTGGCCTGGATTGGACTCTATGATGATCTGAACAGTTGGAAATGGACTCTAGAAGACAGTGATTTCTTCAAGGTGGGAGAGAAAGACTTCAGGAACTGGTATAACCCAGGACCAGACAATTATGGTCTGTGTGTGTATATGTACAGTGGCACATGGTATACACAACCCTGTTTCTATAATCGTCCTTTTATCTGCTATGATGGTAAGCAGTTTCACTAATAATATGTTAAGGACAATGAAAAACAATTCATTGTGTTGTATTACAGGTATTCTGAAATAATCAACTCTCACTAATGTTCAATACTGTATTTAAATGTTTCAGGAAGGCAGAATGCCAGTGCTAGTTATGTGATGGTTTATCAGTACAGATCCTGGACTGATGCTCAGAGTTACTGCAGAGAACATCACACAGATCTCGTCAGTATCAGAAATGAGACTGAAAACCAGAAGATCCATTATTTATTAAAGAATTACTATAATTATTATTATTCTGTTTGGATTGGACTATACAGAACCAGATCTTGGTCAGATCAGAGCAACTCTTCATTCAGTAACTGGAGGCCAGGACAGCCAGATAATGCAGGATCCTGCACTGTAGTCTCATTCAGTGACTCTGGGAAATGGACTGATGAATACTGCGATTATAGATTTCCTTTCTTTTGCTACAATGGTAAGATGATGTCTATGCAGTGGACAGGACTGTCAAAAAAATTTAAATGTTGAAATTTTACACCTTTCTCCCCAGTGTCATCTCTGACATCTTCCCGTCAGTATCACTTTGTGAATGAGTCTAAGACCTGGACTGAAGCTCAGAGATACTGCAGACAGAATTACACTGATCTGGCCACCATTGAGAACATGGAGGAAATGAACAGGCTGATTAACACAGTTAATGGGAGTTACAATGGTTCAGCCTGGATTGGACTGTATGATGGTGTGGTGGAAAACAGCTGGAGATGGTCACTGGAAGACAATGATTTCTATCAGGAAGGACAGAGAGATTTCAGGAACTGGTATCATGAACCAGACAACAGTGGTGGGAAGCAACTATGTGTTTACATGGATTATAATGGCAAATGGTTTGATATGTCATGTGACAACATGCTCCCATTTCTTTGCTATGGTGGTAAGGACAATTCATTCGTTTTTTCTTCCTCTTCACACACACACACACACACACACACACACATATGTATTAGGGGTGTAACACAAACATGACAGTTTGGTGCATACCTTGGTTTTGACGTCATGGTTCAAAATGGTTTGGTACAAAACCATTTATATATATATATATATATAATATATATATATATATATATATATATATATATATGTGTGTGTGTGTGTGTGTGTGTGTGTTTTAAATTAAACTTTGGTTTTCTGAATGCTCTTTCTTTAAATAAATTCAATTATATTAAAACAAATATTTTAGGGATACAAATCTACCTCTTGTGCTCTAAATTACAGGGAGTCCTTTCACATTACTATAAGGTTACAATTAACACCCAAACTTGAATTTGTTTACTATTTACTTTAAAATATAATAATCAACACTCAACTTAAAAAAAACATGTAAACTGCAGTTTCTAAATTAATTTCTAAATTCTAAAATTTCGATTTGTTGTTGAAATATATTCATTTACACAGTGGCTGTAATAACAGACTTCTGTTTCATAACAGGTTGATTTAAACATACATTAAATAATTAAGACTTGACTAACCTGTAAAGTAAAATATCATGAGTATTGATTTCTATTGCATATTCTATTTCTATCGCATTTCTATTGTGAACTAATGAGCTGTAGACACTGATGACGTGAGGTTAATGAAGTGTTATGTGGCATTTTGTTGACTAGCTTTTTCACTGACATCTACATCTTTCTGTGGTTGAAGCACTGATTGAGTCATGAGATGTTCATTCATGTTTATTTTGTGTTGAAATAGCATTAATTGTTTGAATTTCCCTCCAAAATATGAACACAATTTGAAAGATGAGACTTTGTTTCTTATCAAAAGTAACAATATATAATACTGGATGCATGACCTGAATGAAGTTTCACTCATGCAGCGGTTAAAACAATGCTGTATTTGTTTGGTACTCATGCGTACTGAACCGAAAGACCCATACCGAAAATTTTCAAAAATAAATAATGTACATTTTTATTATCTCAGGTGGAGGGAATTCAACACAGAGTTTTATCAGAATCAATGACAGGAAAACCTGGTCAGAGGCTCGTAGATACTGCAGAGATCATTACACAGATCTGGTCAATGTGAGAAATCAGACTGAGAACCAGAGGATCCTTAACAGCGTAGGTGGAGGAGTCTGGATCGGACTGTACAGAAACAGGATTTGGTCAAATGGTCAGATTACCACATATGAAGATTGGAGACCAGCCATTCCCTCCTCAGGACAACAACCAGATAATGGTGATTATGATTATCGCCAGGGGAGTTTTCAGCAATGTACTGCTGTATCATTCAGTCATTTAGGTCGATGGACTGATGAGGACTGCTTATCCAGCATGCCTTTCATCTGCTACAACAGTGAGTTTATCTTGGCTATCTTTTTTATCACTTACAATTGTTGCACAGACAAAACAAACAAAAAAAAAAACAGTAATGCTAATAGACATTACAGAAAGTGATATCAGACAGACACACACACACACACATATATATATCTGCAGAAAAATCAAATGCGCTTCTCTATTTTATATGTTAAACATACAGAAATCTGCACACAATCTTCATGCACCCATCAGTATCACTTTGTGAATGAGTCTAAGACCTGGACTGAAGCTCAGAGATACTGCAGACAGAATTACACTGATCTGGCCACCATTGAGAACATGGAGGAAATGAACAGGCTGATTAAAATGGTGCGCAGGACTTACTATGGTAAAGCTTGGATTGGTCTGTATGATGATATAAACAGCTGGAGATGGTCTCTAGATAATGTAACATCAGAGGGAGGATTTCAAAGCTGGTTTGTCCAGCAGCCAGTGAACTCGTATGGACAGAGTCTGTGTGTGTACATGTCGTATTATCAAGGAATATGGAGTGAAGCCTCTTGCCAATATACATTTCCATTTGTTTGCTATGATGGTGAGAAACCTGAGTTTTTTAAAGTTTTCAGAACAATATATTTACGATTCCATGATATATTACATCTACATACTGTATCCCCACAGGAAGAGTGAACGCTAGTGCTAGTTATGTGTTTGTTTACCAGTACAAAAACTGGACTGATGCTCAGAGTTACTGCAGAGAACATCACACAGATCTCGTCAGTATCAGAAATGAGACTGAAAACCAGAAGATCCAGTATTTATTAAAGAATTACTATAATTATTATTATTATGTTTGGATTGGACTATACAGAACCAGATCTTGGTCAGATCAGAGCAACTCTTCATTCAGTAACTGGAGGCCAAGACAGCCAGATAATGCAGGAAACAGAGAATACTGCACTGCAGTGTCATTTAGAGATTCTGGGAGCTGGACAGATGAAAACTGCAACACTGCATTACCTTTCATTTGCTACAGCGGTGAGTACTTCTTTCACAACCCAACAGAGTCTCACCACAAACACAGAGTACACTCATCTGACTGTGATACTGTGTGTTCCACTGTTAAGGTATTCTCATGGTCGATAGAAGACATACACTTTCACATACCATATGTTAAAAAAAAAAAAAAAAAACAATAGCTTGAATGCTTTTAAGCATACACCTCTGTCTGGCAGTTATCGATGCGCCAGAGAAACAAGTGTGCAGCCATCTTTAGAATTTTGTCTTTGAACTTATATTTTTGCAGTAGCTCTATAGCTCTATTCCTTTGTCCCATGTTGACAGCATCAGCATCAGCATCAGCATCATCCCGTCAGTATCACTTTGTGAATGAGTCTAAGACCTGGACTGAAGCTCAGAGATACTGCAGACAGAATTACACTGATCTGGCCACCATTGAGATCATGGAGGAAATGAACAGGCTGATTAACACAGTTAATGGGAGTTACAATGGTTCAGCCTGGATTGGACTGTATGATGATGTGAACAGCTGGAGATGGTCACTGGAAGACAATGATTTCTATCAGGAAGGACAGAGAGATTTCAGGAACTGGTATCATCAACCAGACAACAGAGCGAATGAACTGTGTGTTTACATGGACTCTAATGGAAACTGGTTTGATAATTCATGTGACCAATATTATCCATTTGTTTGCTACAATGGTAAGACATCACAAAGACATTTTTTTTCTTATGAAGTCCAAGATCCTAAATTGTTCAGTAAATTTCTTCCACAATTAGGCTAAACCCCAAATTCTATTAAACATGATTTTTCATTCTTTGATTTGTTAGTAGTTCTGTTTTCAAAATGTATTTTATTACACAGCTATACATTTTATTAGAAAATTTATAAATTGATTAAGATAATTGAAAAAAAAAAAGTGTTTTTCTCTTAGGTAAAGGAAATTCCTCTCAGAAGTATGTTCTGGTAACTGAGTATAGGACCTGGACTGGAGCTCGGAGCTACTGCAGAGAGACATACACAGACCTGGCCAGTGTGAGGAACGAGACAGAGCGTCAACAGATACTGAACTCTACACGTTATTATAGCTATGGGTATAATGTATGGATTGGTCTGCACAGAAACAGACTGTGGTCAGATCAGAGCAGCTCCTCCTTCACATATTGGCTGTCATGGACTCAAGGTGTTGGTGCACAACCAGATAATGGTGCAAGTGTCTCAGGACAGTGGGGAGCTCAACACTGCACAGCTGTGTCTTTACAATACTTTAGTCAGTGGACAGATGAGAGCTGCTTTGACAGTTTGCCTTTCTTCTGTTACAGCGGTGAGCTAATATACTATAACTAAATAATTTAATAAAAGAATAAACACCAGGGAAAAACACACAAGGCAATTCTCTGCAAAAACAAACAAACAAACTGTTGATCTGTTATTATGAATGCCATTATTATTATTAATGTAACTGAGTAACTTTTATACTAATGTTAGCTCTGTCTTCTGTTTGTTTCTGGTGGACATGATGACTATCATATTTACCCATCAATTCAGATAAGTATGGTATGTTCGTGTTTGTTTATCTTTCCTGCTGTTTTCAGTCAAATGTTTGTCAACATGTATCACCATCACCAGATGTGTGTGTGTGTGTGTGTTTGTGCACTACTGACCAGTTTGGTTTGTTTGATATCAGTGATGGGACTGAAAGTGGAAGTTACAAGTCTGGAAAATCTGTCAGAGTCTCAGATTAAGGAGCTGGTGATTATACAGGTGAGAAACAACTCATTATGGTCTTTTTGTTTATTTAGCTCATAAATATCTCACAGAGAATAAATCACATTTCAGCTCCAGGAAGAATTTATCAGACAAGGACTGCCCAGCAACTTCACCATGGATTTGAGAAACTATCGTAAAACCAGTCCATAAGAGAGAAAAAGAGCATTCCAGGACATTAAAAATGGTTTGGATTTCAAGTTTTATCAAACTGTTACTGAATATTTGCATTTTGCATGTTCTTGCTACTGGTAACTGATATTCTGCACTGTACATGATCTTACAAATAAATAAATAAATAATTGCTGCAATGATTTGTTAATTCAGCCCAAGGCTCTGGGATAGGCTCTAGTATATCCGTGACCCGACAGGATGGTTTGGAAAATGGATGGATGGAAGATTTGTTGATTTGTTTATAAACCTATGGTAACCCAAATATCATAATAATCAGCTTTTTTGCACTTCTGAAATACCATTTCATTTGTCTACAGTGCAATGGAATGTTACAGTACAACAACATACAGTGGAACAACCAGATCTGACATGACTTACAGATCATATGACACACTTTCAGAATAAATGGGACTGGAGGAAGTGTTACTGTATATGTGGGTGGCAGGAATAATATGCTTCAGCAATGAGTTTCCTTTAGTTATTTTCAGAAATGTTGCATATCTATTTTATGTACTATGGGGTCATGGGGTATTTTTAATGATATTATTTGCAGGTTTATCATTCATTTTAATAATCACAAAAATATGGGTTTCTTAGTTTTTTAGTTTTGAACCTTAAAAGACCACTGGTGTTGACCAAATGAACAGTAAATAAAATAAAACATCTGAAACATCTAAACACCCTGTCATTGAGGATAATGATAATTTAATCAGGATAATTTTGTGACTGACACAGTGATTTCCAAAATGAAGAGCTACTGTAGATAATATCTAGTGTGTATTTGTCTGTGTGAGGGATATAGTATGCAACAAGCTTTTCCTTTTATTTTGCAATTTGCATTTTAAAGTCAATGTAATTTCTATATACTGTAAACACATTTGGTACAAGTTTGGTATTTATGTATTTTCAATATTGTAGCAAATTAGCTCAAAAAGGTTATTGTACTGTGCATTAAAGTATGTAGCAAGAATCAGCTCGTCTACAAACAGTAAACAGACTCAAACTTGAGAGTTATGTAAATGACCCATACCCTAGATGTTGTTTACTTTCACTTCAGCATATTCTTTAAACAGTCTTTAAACGACCTTGTCAGGTATGGTATAGCTACCTTTTTTTATTTTATGGATCCTTAAGAATTTAAGAATAATTATTATGAATGTATGTCATAACTCTGTGGAAAACAGTTTCCATGAGGTTTGTCAGGTAAAAATCAGTAGACTAGGGGTGTGTGGCTGTAGAGGTGTGAAATTAAGTGAAATCATATGGCTGTGAGCATTGCTGTTTATAATGACCATTTTAATTCTTGATAAAAGTATTATATTATCCATTATGATTCATTATTTGAAAGTATGACTGCATGCTAAATCAGAGGGGAAAAACAGAAAAGGCAACAATCGCAATCTTGTAGCTAATTAAAATTTGCGACACTGATACATTTGCATTTATGCATTTTCAGATGACTTACAGCGCATTCAGTGTTTACATTTTGCCAGGGTGTTTTTGTTTTGTGACACGTCACCATGACGTTGCTAGTAACCAGTTGAGCTGGAACTGATAGTCTTATGGTACAGTCTTGTATATGATATTAATTTGAAAAGATCCATTCAGTTTGTTGCTTGCACTTGTAGCAATCTTTGTGCAATGTTTTGGAGTGTTCTTAAAGATGCTATTTTGATAGTGGGTACTAAAGCTTCTAGCACATGTTCTCTTTTTCTTTGTATTTGTAGAAGAGCTAGAAGGAAGTCTTAAAATTCTTACTTGGTTTAATACAATTCTTCAACTCTTATTTTGCATTTTAGCCAAAAGTGATGGATTTTAAACCATAGATCTCATTAACTTGAACTCATTAAACTCTTTTTTGAGTAAGCTAAGATCCAGGATATAAATGAAGAAAATAATCAGATGCTCTTGTGTGTGGAGTCTGCTATTCCTAAAGATACTGATTTGCACTGAGCTGCCTAGACAGAGATTAAAGGACTACATTTTTTGTAAGCTACAATATTGAATGAGAATGAAAAAAGCAGTGTAAACTTGTGGGACTTTTAGCCCTTTTATCATCCTCATAAACCCTTATATACACACAAGTATTATTTACGGTCCATGATATATTAAGATTAGGCGGTGTACTTGCTTAAAACAGTTCAGTTCAGCTCAAAGACAGCGCCTAGAGAACAGAGAATTATGCATGCATGCAAATATTAAAAAGGAAAATATCATTGATTTATATGCAGCTTGAACTGAGGCGATTTATCTCACTACAAATTAAAGAATTAAAGAATCATAAAAAAATTGGACTGAAACGTTTTGTGAACCCCTGCACTTGTTGAGGTATTATGACTCAATACAGAGATGCCTTCAAACTCCCTCTCCCATTCAGTGACATTTTATCCATCAAGGTGTGTATATCTCATTTAACAATGCTCTTTTTCTAACGTCTCTGGCACCATTCACATTCAAGGTAGCCAGGCATATTTCACTCATAATTAAAAACAACAAAAATAAAAACAGACCTCGGAAAACCATCATATTGTTAGAAAAATAACCCCTTCGCATTTTAAACATCATCATTTAAAACTTTGCCTTAGTGCCTTACAATTTTCTTCAAATGGTACACTTGTTTATTAGTAAAGGAACCATCTGCCTTTGTCTTTTCTACAAACTGTTTGACATCAGGGAAATAATCCCAAACATTAACACCTCTTTTTTTATAGCTCTGAGGAACAGCTTTATGTCATCAACATCATAACTACGAGCAGAAAAAATTGTTCTGGGAGAGTGCCATGCTAGAATCAGAATCACTCACTTTCTGTCTCATAATCCTCATGAGTTGTGAGTCATTTTTTAGGGGTGATTTTATTTCATGATACTTATCCTTCTTTTTCCTGTTTTGAGGCACTTTAAACAAATTCTGTCCTACTTCCTCATCAACACAGTCCATCTTGCAAACACTCAGGCAGATACAGTGTTTGCTAAAGTACCACATACTTGTCTTTCATCTTTGTTTCCTGAAAACTGCCCTCCATTTACTGAGTTCCCCTTACCATTGTTAACAGCGGTCTGTCCCGTTCCAGACAGGTCTTGAACCACCACGGTTGAGCTAATCTCAACCTAACCCGCAGCATTCGGTCTACTACCAGGAGACTGAGTCCCCGCGACTGGCTCACCTGACGGCCTCAAGTCCAGCTGCTCTGGTTCAACTGCACTGACAGCGATATATGCCTTACCCTGTTGGATATTGTTTGCCGATCTCGACCCACGCTTGTCCTAGAAATACTCTTTATTTTGCCTCATTCATGTCTGTTTGTGACCACGCCTTTGAAAAAAGCTTGCACATGGATCTGCACGTCTCACGTCTTGTTCGTCCCGTTACATCATGCTTTGATACAACCTCCCAAAATTCATCTTTTTAACAAAATGTGCTTTTTACCTTGGACAGTGTAATATAATTTCAACTTTATCTTTAGCAGCATTCAAGATGGTTTTAACATTTCAAAACACATTGTCATGTTAGCAGACAGATTACACTTTTTTATTTTGCCTGGCATTTATACAAATTTAATCTATAAAAGTTAGCCAAGAGAGTAAATAACTTGTAAAAAAGTAAAAAAAAAAAAAAAGCTTGATTTTGGTTCTCATGATAATATATATAAAAAAAATATATATTAGAAACATAGTAATTACTATTTAAAAACAATGCATGATTAAATACAAAGTTTACAGGTCCACATCTTGGGTTGTAACTCGATTTAATCCACTATTTTGCTTTATTTTTCTTCTTTACACTAATTACAATGATGACAGTAAACAGCAGCAGCCACACTCCACACAGAATCAGTGGCAGTAAATGAGAGCGTGTTCTGTTCCTGCACTCAGCATCAGTCGTATCTGTTCCTTCCTTGATTGTTATTTTGCCAAGAGATTCACAGCTGTTAGAGAGAGAGGTACAGTACTCAAGTTGAACTACAAATATATCTCTTGTGAGGAAACATATACTGAAGCAAATTATAAAACAACTCATTTAAATTTAAGAAGGTGTCAGTGTTTTAAAATATAAAGACTTACTTTGTATGCAATTTGCAGAATGTACCATCTGAATATGAACCATCAGGACAGTCTTCACACACTGTATCTCTGGATTCTGTTCCTATACAAACACAATTAAACAACAGTCTCAGCACATGAGCAATAAAAGCAGAGACAGGTCTCACAGATATTGACATGTTTGACAAGTCACGTATTGTCAGAGACACAAGCAAGCAATGTCTATGAGGAACTACATCCTACTTTCCCCAGGTGCAATAAATTGTAAATCTGCTTTGGAACAACATGCATATTTCCATAATTGAGTTATATAATATAAATGCAAGCAGAGTTCTCAGGTTTTAATGAGGTATATTAAAGCTGACTGATAAAAGACTGACCGTTCTGGATGATGTATTGTCCAGGTGAGCAGGATGAATGTTTCATGGCTTTTTTACAGTTGGAGAGTAAGTCTATACAGTAATAACCTGGCAGAGGTTCACACACTGTATCTGATATTAATGCACATGCCTGCTTTACTCTCAGCCCAATACCTTTGACAAGAAAGCAAACAATGAGAAAACCTGGCAATGACAAGTCAGCTAGCGAAAAAACAATTACAATATATTTGAAAGCATGAAAGCATGACGACTCACTAATAAAGACACAGTGTTACTCACTTGGATCACAGACAGAACAGAGCAGACATTCTGTCAGTCCATTAGGAGCATTAGTGTAGGTCATCACACGGCATGAATCACATGTTGTGCTTGTGTACTCATCACAGTGTTTATGAACTCGCTTTCCTAGACAATATAAAACAATTGCCAGCACTATTATTATTCATTACATGCCATATGTACTTAACTTTTACATGTATTTGTAACTGTATTTATAGTATGTATTTATAATATATATATTTTTATGAACTGTGTAGACTTAAAAATGAAAATATTTTTTCTTGGTATGTGTCACAGTGTACACACGAGGGAAGAACAAGGAACACGTCGGAACTCAAATAACATACTTTACTGAAGACAGGGCAGGACAAGGCAAGGCAAACACAGCCATCAAACACCAGGGAGTAACGAGTAGACCAGACGAAACGGTACAACACAGACAGGACTATAAATACACAGGTAAATTAACGAACACACACCTGGAACCGAATGAACTACTAATGACGCAACGAGGACAGGAAACAAGCCAAATATGGGCATAGAAACACAGGGAGCACGTGTAAACACAAGACACACACAACAGACGTCTGACAGTATGTTTCTTATGTTCTGTATCTTGATTTTATGTTAAGTATATTTCTAACACCACAACAAATTCCTTGTGTGTTTGTGCACACTTGGCCAATAAATATTTTTCTGATTTAGAAAATAGTCTAGAATAAATAATCAAAATAACACAAATAATCAGACTGTAATGATGTTGGCTACACAGATTTTCTAATTAATCAGGATCTTATGAACAATCCTAAAATTGTTTTTTGACCTCTTTTTTTACTTTATGCCCATTTTCAGGGACATCTGCAGAACAACTTTGTTACAAATGTTTGCAAATCAGAATCAAAGTGAAATAAATCAGGAAATCCGCATCAATAGCCGACCCTAGACTGGAGTCATGTTGTGTATAATGCAGTGATGGATAGATCAGTGATTGAAAAAGTATCATATGACCCCTTTAAGTATCTGACTTCATCTGCATCTATTCTGGGTATGAGTGAAGAGCAGTCTTATCCAGGACTTACCTGGATCACACATTGGGCAACACTCTCCATTAATTTCATATTCTGCATTATTACATGCTGCCACACCAAGCACAATGTTCACGAAGAGGAGAGAAATCAATATTGAAAGATTATGGAATATAAACATATCTGGGAACTAAATAAATCATCTCTGGTGCAGAGGTGGTCATGTTGCGCCCTTTCATGGATCTGAAAAAGAGATTTGTGTTAGACGGCTTTCAGAAAAACAGACAGAAATAAATTGTGCCAGAGACTTTTAAATCCATTTTACTCAAATGTATGGGTCTAAAACTAAACATTGACTCATTATTTCTTTACATTAATGCAGCAGGTGACATGTCAACTCCTTAAGACAAGTGAATGACAATTTACAAAATGCCTATATTTCATATACATAACATATTTAGGAAAGAAAGTTAAAGCATTCATTTTTTAATGAACATTTGAAGAAGCTAAATAACTCCATTCACTACATTTTATCAAAAGACTAAACTACTCTAAATTTAGTTCATTTATAATCTAGTTAATTATAAGTGAGAGGAATAAAGGAAATCTATTATATAAATACCAGATGAATCATACAGCAATCTCACATGGGTTTGCAGGTAAAACTCCCATATCTATACCAAACAGAAAAGTGGGTGAGTGGAGTACTGTAAAGGTAATTATTTAAATCACATAACTATAAAAACATAAAAATGTTCAACATTTACACTTGCATAATGTTTGATGCTTTAAGATCTCTTTCTGAACACAGTTCATGCACGGAGCTCTCTTCTAACGAGCTGGTTATCTGAATCAGGTGTGTTAACTAAGTGAGACATGCAAAATATGCAGAGCGGGGGGGGCGTGAGGACTGGGATTGGGAACCGCTGGGCTACAACATGTGTCATTCACCGCTGAGAAAACTTTATAGCACAGTTAGTAAAGTACTACAATACCAAGAAGGAAGATCGGGTTGTTGATGTTTGTCTGCCATTCTCGCTCTGTCTGTAACAGCATCAGTGACTATGTTTACATGAACATCAGTAATCTAATTATTTACCTTATTCTGAATAAGACAACTTTGTGATTAATGTGTTTACATGAGTTGCTTTTAGAATAATCCTTTCATGTTCCCGTTTTACATGTAATACATAGATCGATTAATAGCATGCATCATTACGTCACCACGCGACGCCATCCGACGTCCCCTCCAGAATTTCACGTGTAAACATAGTTTGTCTTCATGATGATGCTGTATACAGTATTGGGTGTTTCATTTTTAATTTTATGAAAGCTTCAAGTGCAGTTAATTATTTGTACGTGCATACAGACGACTGCAGTTTTGAAGCTCTTTTATTTGCCATCAAACTGTTGACCGCTTCCGTATGTGTATCCCGTCACAAAATGCGGGGAAAAGTCCTACACAACGGTAATAGTGTGATTAAGGTGTTTACATGTCTGTACCGCACTTCAATTATGCGACTAAAATAGGAATACGCCACATGTCTTAATGCGATTTGTGTTTACTTCGATTATGACTTTAGCCAGATTAAGGTAATCAAAAATCTCTGTTTACAATGTAGACTCTTAATCAGAGTATTGTCTTAATCGTATTAAAATTGGAGTATTGATGTCCATGTAGATGTAGCGTACGTGAAGGTGCTGATGACATATCCTGTCTGCGTGAACCGGGTGCGCAGAGGTATGCAAATACATACGTTGACAGGCAGGTAGGAAAGCCAATTAAAACGCTCAGACCTTGCCTCCCTCAGTGTCTATATGGTTACGGCCTGCACGATTGATTAATTTCAGAAGCCATGACTGAGTGAAATGTACAATGCAGATTTAACTTAAAATAATTAAGTACAAATTACTCCTCAAATTCTTACTGGCCATGTTAAATTTGCTTATTTTATTTGCCAATTTTACCTAACTTAGTAGATTGTACTTATTTCAATATTTACATTTTACTTTACATTTATGTGTGCAAAAACTTGCAAAATAAAAATTAAGTAAATCTTATTGTTGTTTTGTTTTGTTTTTTTTTCTGATTGAGCTTCACAAATGAGAAAGTGGCTTTAAGAAATTCCCATTTCCACCATCAGGGCAATAATTAAGAATTTCCAATCAACAGGAAATGTTAGGAAACTGCCTGGAAGAGGACGTGTGTCTATATCGTCCTGATGCACGGTGAGGAGGAGAGTTTGAGTGCCTAAAGACTCTCCAAGGACCACAGCTGGAGAACTGCAGAAAATAGTTGAGTCTCTGTGCGGGAGGCCAACCAGTTGGAGTGGTAAAAGAAATTACATCCTGTACAAAATGTTGGTGCAATCATCAAAAATTGGTGGTTTATTGGAAGTGAAAAAAGTGCATAAGAAAACAAAAATAAATAAAAACTGCACAAAAAGAAAACAAAACAGCAACAATGTGCTTAATTTGGCTACACCAAAATGGCCCAAGTATGTAACATTGCTTAGTCCACAATCAGAACCAAAGACAAAACACAAAAAACTGACTTCCCAAGAGGACCAAATATTCTGTGATTCCCCAATTACTATTTCTGAAATTAAGGATGCGATTGAAAGTCTGAAATGTAATAAATCACCAGGTAGTGATGGAATTACTGCTGAATTCTATAAGCAGTTTTCTGAGATTCTTGTCCCGTTCCTTTTTGAAGTGTTCTCTGAAAGTTTAAAGTGCTCTGAACTTCCTACAACCATGACTCAAGGTGTAATCTGTTTAATACAGTTCATATTCATCGCTGTAAATTTAGCAATCAGAAGCCTCTTTTTTCTGTGGTACTTAAGGAATTAGATATCTATATAAGCACCATTAAGGAGAGTACTGACAAAAAAGCTGTTAAAACTGTGTATCTATTTAATTTAATTTATTGTGATTTAGTAAGGCCTTTCATTATTTTATTTTAATTTATTTGTTGGCTTTATACATGCATGTATACTTTTATTTATTTTATTTGTATGTATACCCTTGGCGCTTTTGTTCTGTATTTGTTCAAGCATTAATATTAAAAAAAAAAAAAAAAACTGACTTCCTCCTTCTTCTTCTTCTTCTGGTGTTAATGGCGGTTGGCAGACCAACTAAAATGGTGCATTCCTGCCACCTACTGGATAGGAGTGTGGAGCGCATAATGTTTAGGAAGAAAAAAATTATAGTTAACTAAATAAAACTACAATCTCTTAAATTCTATTTATTAATCTTGTTTCTTTTAAGAAAATAATTAATTCATTTAATATTCTTGATTGCTTTGGGCCATTTCCTAACATAACCTGAGGTGACAAATTATTTATTCCCAAGGATTTTAACACTTGAATTAATATAAATCTTTCGCTTTCATATGCATCACACACTATAAGAACGTGTTCTATTGAGTCAGCCTGACCACATTTAACACACTTTCCATTTTCATGTTTCCCCATTCTATGTAGGCACTGATTTAACAAACAATGTCCAATACGCATCCTTGACATTAAAACGTCATCTTTTCTTTTGCCATGCTTTCTTCTTTCTAGACCTACTTTCTCTTGAATGAGATATGAGTGTCTACCTTTTGTTCCACTATCCCACTCCTTCTGCCATTTCTTTCTTTTTTCATTAACCCTTTTACTTCTGTTTTACTCATTGACACTTTAATGTCAATTTGTGCCTTTTTCAAAGCCTGTTTGATCAGATGGTCTGCCTCCTCATTTCCTTCCACACCCATGTGTGATGGTACCCACATGAAGTTGATTATTAGTCCGGATTTACTTATTCTAAATAAACTCTGCATCACTTCACCCATACTTTGTGCCTCCTCATTGGCAGTCCATCCAAAGCTTGATACATTTTTATACTCGTATTCCCAGAAATTCTTTAGAACTTTCTTAATTGGATGACTATCTGAGTGACCTTTTATATAAATCCAGTATCTCATCTTTAACTTGAGCCTTCTGAATTCAAGAGGCATTTGTACTTGTACTAACTGACTTCCTTTCAGCTAGCAAGCCTATTTATAGGCTAATGCCCCTCCTACAGAGCATACCAAGTGGGGAGAAAACAAACAAAATTGTTTGTAACAAACAAATTAACTAATGTAAACATCCAGTACAACCAGACTTAAACCGTCCAACAAGTAAAATAACAACCATTAACAGAAGAGAGTTTAACAACAAATGAAATGGAAAACTAACTGTTCCTGATATCTCCCCCCTCGGACATCACAACAAAATGGCAGCTTCCACAGGAAGTGATGTGGCGTTTTAAAAAAAAAAAAACCTGTTTGACCTAGATTAAGGGTTTGATTGTACAGAGTGTGAACCTGGAAATTTAACTGCAACAAGGTTTGTGGAAAAATTCTGGGAAAATAAATATAATTATCACATGTATTCTATGTCCTGATCTTTTTTTTTTTTTTTTTAGAAAAATTGTGATCTAAGGAAAACTATAAAGACTTAAAAACTAGAACAAAATACAGCAGTAACAAACTTAGACTAAACAAACAAAAACTCCATAACACCTTCCTGATCTGTATACAGGTGTTAATTTGCCGGCAATGCTCAGTACAAGTGAAATGGGAAAGTAAGTAAGTAATTTTATTTGTCACATACATAATCATACAGAGTATAACCAGCAGTGAAATGTAGGTATTATAGAAGAGATACAGCTTGACATGAGGGGAGGGGGGAGAAAAAAAAATATTCACAGACTATATTCTTATGAGAGTACAGTGTGAGAACAGAAAAAACACCCCAGCAACAAAAAGCACATAGTCAATCAACAACAAAGTCACACGACTGTCACAAGCAGCCATCCGGTCCTGCAGCCATTCTCGGCACCGGTCGGACCCGCTTGTCAGGCTGGCGGAACAAAGCGGCGAAGGCGAGGGATAGGGGCTAGGAGGTGAATGCATATCTGTGTATGTGCTTATGTGTGTGAGTATGTGCCTGTGGAGCCGCCACGCTGGCATACAAATCAAGTTGTCTCAGTCCGCAGAATGTGATAGCGACACAGCACATTGCTCTGGAGACAACCTTGATCAGGACCCAGACAGAGTCAACAATCCGCAGGTGTCTGTAGAAGGGGGTAAGGAATGTGAGAGCGTCACGCTACAGCGCTCTTCCCGGGTGGTTTCCCAGCACGCCTTGTTCGAGGTCGTGCTGTTTTGAGAAAGCCGAAAGAAGATAAGATTGTTTAGTCTTGGGGCGAGTAGCCGCATTCCAATTTTCACGGCACCTCTCTTTGTCCATTCTGGTCTCCAAATCCATACATTTTTCTTTTCAAATCCGAAAGCTTCTCTGTGATGGCATCCATATTGCGGTTAATAGTCTCAGTCTCAGAGCTGACCGCTCTGCCCACTGCTTCAATCATAACGGGCAGCCTAGTGAGGCTTTTGACAGCTGTACCCGTTTCCTGAATTTTACGATAACCCAGGGCAAAGCCTAATCCAATCAGCAGAAGACCAGTTATCATGGTTCCGAATAGGTAGATATCTTCAATGTCCTCCACGGAAAGAGCCGCCAGACACACGACCCGCCACCTCTCCCATGCGTCCATCGTATATCCAGCTGCGAATGTAGCACTGGGACAATCAGGTTCACCCGAACCTAAACTTCTCGTCGAGGAAATTGTGTCAATTGCATTGAGAGACCAGTTGATCAAATCCATGATTTTTCAGTTTGGAGAGCAGTGCAGAGAGAGTCTCTCAAGTATTAGACAATAGACGAGAGAGCAAAGCAGGGAAGGGAAGGTAAGGGGAGGAGGGGGAGAGAGAAAAAATGCGACCGCCTGCGCTGAGAGCCAAACGAGAAGACGGTGTGTTTGTAAGTCCAAGTTTATAGAGTCAACAGGTTAACCTGTGACACTCGGGGTCAGAAAACATTCAAATAAAATGGTCAAACAGTTCCTACATCACCACATGTTGTTTGGGAGTGTTAAAAAAAAAAAAAAATCAAGAAATGAAAATGCTTTCACCAAAAAACAATCCCCAGCATGTGTCCCCAGACACGACTGGAACTTCAAACAGGACTGGCTTCTATGGTCAGATGAAACAAAAAAAATTAGCTTTTTAGCAGCAAACACTCAAGATGGGTTTGGTGAACACAGGGATAAAAAGTACCCCATGTGCAATGAAATATACTGCTGTAAAAAATCTAAATTATAAGAGGTCTTAAATTTGGGGACGGAAAGACAAGAAATGCTATATGGATTAATATGACAATTCCGAAATGCCGTTCTGAAAGTGACACCTGCTGGCAGAGAACGAATTTGTTTTTTCAATAAGCCCATCTGCTATTTTTGATACATATTTTTAAATGTGAACCAGTGGATTGGCAAAAAGCTAATGCATTATAAAAATCCAAAAAATTAAGTCATTAAGATATTTTTATATGTTATTTAATATTAATTGTTACTTTTGACTCATCCCTTTTCTTAAAAATTGTTTATAGGCTGAACTGTGAAGTGCAGATCTTAAAAAGGTCTTTAAAGGTCTTAAAACTGATTTTGAAAATCCTGCAGATACCAGGTTATTTTATGGTACCATTTGAGAATGTTCTGTAGGCCACTAATAAAAAAAGGACCTCTGTGCACTGTAAAAAATAAAATAAAATAAAAAGTCCATACAGTACAATATATTTGAAGGAATTTTCCGTATTATTTTAATTACGCTTTGCATTGTGGGAGCAAGAAGCTCAGACGATTATCGGCGCAAAAACGGTGCTTGAGCAGACGCCATTATTCACGGACATAGAAATTAAAATTAAAAAACCTAAAAATTTCATTTTAAAGTCGGGTTTCGGGTTTGGGGAACCATTCTACACAATGCAGCTTCAGCGTGCCAGTAGCGTATGGAGTTTTCTCTCGCACTTTACACGGACAAAAGCACACAAAATAATGTCAAAATGACCATTTTTGGCGAGTCTTAAATAAGTTAAAATGTCTTGACTGATGTAAAGAGTTGGGATGTGAGCAGTGGCGGCGCTAGGGCGGGGCTTGACAGGGCTACAGCCCCATCAGAAACTTGCTTAGCCCCGGCACAGCCCCCCCCAAGGATTTCCAAATGATTTTCCTGTTTTTTAACTCTTGGTGTCACTCTCATTAACACTGAAAAAAAAACATTAAAAACCTTTAATAAGTGCCTAGTATGTGGCCTATAAACAATTGATATTATGGGGAGGGGTCAAGCAACTCAAGCAAGCAACGCGCAAACTTTGCACAAGACGGTGAACGTCAGTCAATTCACTACAGAGAAAGTGAAAGTAAAAAAACAACGGCTAACGCTGCATTAATGGCGCATATTCTCTCCGAGACAACGAGAGACGAATAACATATGCTGATAATGGTATATAACTGTCTTAAATTATTCCCTTAATATTTCTCTTGTGGCTCATAAGTGAAAAAGATGAGAAGAAACGTATTTCGCGTTAAACAAGTTGTTTTTGAAAATCAGTGCCTGAAATAAAACTCCTCTGAATTTTCATTAATGACTGCAGTGTTAATAATTTTAATTATAGGCATATAATTCATTGTATAAATGAATAGACCTGTTTTAAAAAAATCTTTTAAAAAACATTTTCAATGAAGAGTAAGCTAATAGCCTATTTTATTGTCCTCGAATGTGGGGCAATAATTTCACGTAATTTATTAATAAAAATAATCTAATAATAATAACAGGCCTAATAATAATAATAAGAATGTAACAGGCCTACATTAATTGTAAATGCTAAATCCTCTTAATAGCCTATTGCCAATTGTTGATGCTTATCTCTGGCTATCATCGATACCATGAAAATCAGCACGGGGTGGTTATCACACGCAATGTGTGCCTGTGTGGAAATAGTATTCTGAATTGTACACAAAAAAAAAAAAAAAGTAGTTTTTATTGAACTGAAAATAGAAAACAATCTCTCTCTTTTCTGTATTCGTTCATAAATTATATTACTTTGTAAGTGTCATATTTGGCAGTGGCATATGAGAAGTTTAATACCAGAGAAAAAAGTAAAATATGCCTTTTTCAAAGCTGCTGTATTATTTAAAAAACTGATAGCTAAAGTTTAGGCTTTCATTACTTTTGCTGAATTTAATTAGTTTTTTATAGCACCCCCTCTGAACTGTTAAACCCCCATTAGCACCCCCAACAAAAAAAATCCTAGAGCCGCCACTGGATGTGAGTCATGTTTTAAAGGGACAGCAGTTCATGACATTCATGGTGTTTCTTTTGTTTACTTTTCTACTGACAGGTCGTTATTGCTGCTGCACTTTGCATCCCAATCACCCCCTACATTCTTATCATGGGTTTGTATTGTTTTATTAATTAACAGTTTTTATTTATGGAAGCGTATGGGTAGCAAAATTCAATTTGAAATGTAAAATGCAAAATGGCAATGCAATGTGTAAAATGGCAATGTATTTCTGTATTTAAATTGACATTTCCCATACATGTGTCCAAAATTTAGTGCAAAATGAAAATTCAGTTATATAATTTACATTTGCCATTTTCTACACTAGTTTTAATATGCAAATTAAAATCATACTTTAACACTTTATTAGTTTCAAATTAAAATAAAAATGTATTACACAAATTGATTAGATATGTTTAATATGTACAAGCCAAGACTGTAGTAAAATCATCATTTAATTGCTGTTTTTCCTAAATGCATTTAGATTTAGGAGTTACGACGCCTGGGATTGCATTTTCATCATAATACCGCGTGATAATTGTAGCAAAATGCAGAAAGAATTTAAGGATGCATTCTGAGCCAAAGGTGCAGCAAAAGGGTAGCAAAATGGTGATTTAAATGTCTTTTATTTTTCTTAAATGCATTGACACTTACATACACGTTTCAATAGCATCTTCAAATCAAATTCAAATTTCATTTAATACCTTGCTATGGATATAAAGTCAATGTGGATTTGAAATGCATTTGAAAATGCAACACGCCCCTGACCTGTCAATCATTAGCCTACATCAAGACGGGGCTCAGCAACAGGACGCACAGTAGGTCAAAATTCCCCATCAACCAAACGCTTTCCACATTGACTTAAACTATATTCATTGCGGAGTATTACATGAAAATGCTATTGAAACGTCTTATATATAATTGAATAAGTCGTTATTTAACAAAAACAGCGTATCCGTGTGGTACGGCTGACACAGAACAGATATTCTCCAAAATGGTGCTACTGTGATGCAGATGTGACGAATTGTTGAATAAAGCCGTTATTTTTTATTTTCTTTGCATACAAAAAGTATTCTCGCCACTTCATAAAGTTCAGATTGAACCGATGATGGCAGATGGACTATTTTGACAATGCTTTTCATACTTTTCTGGGCCTTGACAGTGTTATTTACTTGGCAGTCAATGGGACGGTCACAAACCTCCCTGGTTTCGTCCAAAATATCTCAAATTGTGTTCTGAAGATGAACAAAGCTTTTTACGGGTTTGGAACAACATGGGGGTGATTAATGACAAAATTCTCATTTTGGAGTGGAGTAACCCTTTAAGTATATCATAAAACATTGTTGACAAGATCACATGACAGATGCAATTGGAGACCACTAGAAATACAAGTTTAGCATTTTATAAACAATGTTTGAACTGGAACTTGATAATTCAATCTCAACCTGTTCTGCATGTTACTCTGTACTTCACTTTCATTTATTATCATTTCCAGTCTTCCTGTGAAGAAATCCTGAACGAGGGTCAAAGGTTCAGATGAAGGGAACCTACGCTTCCAAGACTCATGTATGAACAACTTCGAGAATCCATGTACAATTTGAGTTTTTTCAAATCTCAACGTGGAACTTGGACTGAACATGCAGCAAAAGTAAAAAAAAGTAGTTTCCTCAAGCTGGCACATGACAAGAGATACTAAAAGCACACAAACACTGCTCTTAATTTAGATTGTATAGTTCTCTTAGTTTCACAATGAAATGTCAGGCATGAGTGCAGGAATCTTTGTTCTTTATTTTCAAATGCTGTACAAGAGTTTCTTTTTTGTTGTTTGTTTGTTTTTTTTGCAGTACCATGTCAGTTGTAGATGACAGAATTCACATTTTTGGGTGAACTTTCCTTTTAAATAACATTTCACTTGAGTATTGACTATAAGTCTACAGCAATTGTTATTAATGACAGCCCTGTCTTTGTATAACTTTTTTCCCATGTATCTGAAAATGTTTTGAATCTTGACTGTTTCACAGTGACGTTTATCTTTGTGACCACTATTTGGTGCAACACCAATATTGTACAAGTACCTGCTCATGTTTTCTTTTTTCTGCCTTTTGCTGTTTAAAACTAAAACGTTTTCCACAATACAAGCATTTTTAATGGTGCTTTACACATTGTTAAATTAACTGATGTCATAATATTTTTGTCTCCACCTGTTAAAGGCAAATAAAAGCTACTGAACGCACTTTTAAGAATGTTTATATGAGGTAAAAATTAATCATGTTCAAATTGTATATATGCATCTACATTTAACTGAGAGCATTCTGAAAGACTGCTTGTGTTTTATCAACATTTATTATAAGCAACAGAAGACTTTAACATGAACAAATTCTGTAATTTACATATTCTTCTGTACCATAAATGGACAATCCGTTATGCAGAAATTTCTTAAAAAATTATAGCATAGGCCTATCTTTAGCAGCAAATAAACCCAGCACAATACTGTATGCTTTAGTGAGTGTGGTGGTGCTTATGGGGTGTCGTTCTGGGACGGGTGAGTATGAAGCTGGGAGGGAAAATCACAGTATACTCGCTACAAAAAACTAGACTACACCACTGATTACAGCCGTAACCTTTGAGACACAACAGTCTTTAAGCATGCACATCACTGCTAAAAAACAAAAAAATAGCTTTGAGATTAACAAGAAGAAATAATAAGAAACTCACAATAATTGCAAAACAGTGTAGCTCTAGACTTGTTTGCTACACATAACTCCCCCAATTTCAACAGAACACAGATTTCATTTCCCCCACAGAACTGGAACAACAACTTTCTCTTCTACTTTTTTTTTTTTTTTTTTAAATCCAGCATTTCTGCTAAATGAACTGATTTTAGATGACCTTTCAGATGTATTTAATTATAAAAATCTTTATAATCCAAGGGCGTATAGAATTTAGTAGGTAGCTAGGGACATGTATCTACCAAAATCCAGTAATTACTAAATTGTCCCTAGCAATAATTTTGATCAAACAATTAAATATACACTGATCAAAATTATAAAGCAACACTTTTGTTTTTGCCCCCATTTTTCATGAGCTGAACTAAAAGATCTAAGACTTTTTCTATGTACACAAAAGGCCTATTTCTCTCAAATATTGTTCACAAATCTGTCTAAATCTGTGTTAGTGAGCACTTCTCCTTTGCCGAGATAATCCATCCACCTCACAGGTGTGGCATATCAACATGCTGATTAGACAGCATGATTATTGCACAGGTGTGCCTTAGGCTGGACACAATAAAAGGCCACTCTAAAATGTGCAGTTTTATCACACAGCACAATGCTACAGATGTCGCAAGTTTTGAGGGAGCGTGCAATTGGCATGCTGACTGCAGGAATGTCCTCCAGAGCTGTTGCCCCTGAATTGAATGTTCATTTCTCTACCATAAGCCGTCTCCAAAGGCGTTTCAGAGAATTTGGCAGTACATCCAACCGGCCTGACAACCGCAGACCACATGTAACCACACCAGCCCAGGACCTCCTCATCCAGCATCTTCACCTCCAATATCATCTGAGACCAGCCACCCGGACAGCTGCTGCAACAATCGGTTTGCATAACCAAAGAATTTCTGCACAAACTGTCAGGAACCGTCTCAGGGAAGCTCATCTGCATGCTCGTCGTCCTCATCGGGGTCTCGACCTGACTGCAGTTCGTCGTCGTAACCGACTTGAGTGGGCAAATGCTCACATTCGATGGCGTCTGGCACTTTGGAGAGGTGTTCTCCTCACGGATGAATCCCGGTTTTCACTGTACAGGGCAGATGGCGGACAGCGTGTATGGTGTTGTGTGGGTGAGCGGTTTGCTGATGTCAACGTTGTGGATCGATTGGCTCATGGTGGCGGTGGGGTTATGGTATGGGCAGGCGTATGTTATGGACAATGAACACAGGTGCATTTTATTGATGGCATTTTAAATGCACAGAGATACCGTGACGAGATCCTGAGGCCCATTGTTGTGCCATTCATCCACGACCATCACCTCATGTTGCAGCATGATAATGCACGGCCCCATGTTGCAAGGATCTGTACACAATTCCTGGAAGCTGAAAACATCCCAGTTCTTGCATGGTTCTCCCACTTTGGCTATCTGTAATCAGAAGCTCATTTAAAACTGGAACATAATTTTATTTCATTCAGATGTGTTTCATAAACACAATCCTTTCTGGATTACAATCCGCCATCAAAATAATAAATTTAATTATTCTAGCTGCTGAGAGGCAGAGCCGATCCTCCCTATACGCAGAATAAACAAGCTGCGTAGGGCCCCCGAAACACCAGGGGGCCCCCTTGCTCTCAAAGATGTTTTAATTTCATTTTTGGGTTTGGCAAGAGGTTATGAAAACATGATAATTTATTTTAACGCGGTGCATTGTCACCCTCTCTATACGTAAAAATCAGTCAAATCATGTAATGTGAATATTGTACAGTCTCTTGACAAAGGCTCGAGACAAAAAAAAACAAGTTGAAACAGTACCGAGCCGCAGAAGAGATACTGTTTCTCGAGCGCTTTCCGCGAGCGCGATTCGAGACAAATGCGTTTCATCCATTGCCTGCAAAGTGTACCAGAAAACCTGTCATGTCCGGCGCTGAATGCATGGCTTGCAGCGCTTAAGTTAAATACTGAGTGTTAAATAATAAAATAATATGTTAAAACCATAGACTGTAGAAAAAAATGGACAACGTGTCTCCGCTTCTTTCCATTATTGAAAAGTGAAGCGAATACATCTCAGTATGGCCGCTACCGTTGTGAGTAAATTACGTCATTTGGAGCCTGAGTCTGCGCAGTAGAGATTAGTTTGGAGCCTGAGTCTGCGCAGTAGAGATTAGTTTGGAGCCTGAGTCTGCGCAGTAGAGTCGTGAGGCGGAGCCTCGGAACCAAACTCCCGCCCAAACCAGACCCAATCAACCTTAACGACACGCCCCGTTTTTATAGCATCAAATTACTAGCTAAAATCAAACTTACCACAAAAACGAACAATTGAACATATATCAGCATGATAACAACTACCCTAAATGACCAAAATCATATTCTGGAAAATTGTATTGGAAGTGTAATTATTTTTTGTTATGACTCAAGTCCCATTCGTTTACATGGAGAGGGCGGGGTTTATGACCTGAACTGCAGCCAGCCACCAGGGGGCGATCAAAGAACCCGCAGCTTCAGTTTTCAGTACGAGTGAGACACACCCGGTTAAAACGTGTGCTCTTACCATTCTGTGGACAAAATCCTGTGAACTTCATCCCGATCGGGAACTGTATGCACATGTGCGCTCATCTGTTTTCAATGCAGGCGTCATCTTCCCTCTCATTAAACTATGACAGCTCCTTTACTGTGAAAAGACGGTCATTGCTACACTCTAAATTGATGAAACTATGGTGCTATGTACTTTTTAAAACCATTTTTATAGGTTTTACATTATATTATCAGCTCGGAAAATATATAAATGCGCTTCAGCTCTATTCCTTCTAGCCTTAACCACAAATCAGACAGAAGAGTAGATTAACTTCGGTGGATTTAAACTTGAGAAATGGTGTGTTCCGTGGTTGAAATAAAATAGTTCTTATGTTTATTCATCAATAAATGTGGCCACTTCCAACTCCACCACCATCATCAAGTTTGCTGATGACACTGTTGTGTTGGGCCTGATCTCAGACAACGACGAGACGGCCTACATACAGGAGATTAAGAACCTGGAGAGTTGGTGCCAGGTGAATAGTCTACACCTGAACATCAGCAAAACTAAGGAGCTGATAGTGGACTTCAGTACGAAGCAGGAGCGGTCGTACCAGCCGATCACGATCAGCGGGACTCCAGTGGAGAGAGTGGACAGCTTCAGATACCTGGGTGTTCACATCACGCAGGACTTGACTTGGTCCTGTCATACCAGCACCCTGGTGAAGAAGGTCAGGCAGCGTCTGTACCATCTGAGACGCTTAAAGGACTTTAGACTTCCCTCTCGGGTGCTTAAGACTTTTTACACCTGCACCATCGAGAGCGTCCTGACGGGCAGCATCACTTCCTGGTTCGGGAACTGCACTATGCAGGACAGACGAGCCCTCCAGAGGGTGGTGCGTTCAGCGGAACGTACCATTCACACCGAGCTCCCTAACCTGCAGGACATCTACAGCAAGCGGTGCCTGACCAGGGCCAGGAAGATAGTGAAGGACCTCAGCCATCCCAACAATGGACTCTTTTCTCTGCTGCGTTCAGGGAGGCGCTTCCGCTCCATGAAGGCGAACACAGAGAGAATGAGGAGGAGCTTCTTCCCGCAGGCCATTCGGAGTCTAAACCACTCTCCACTATAATCACATCACCCCACACTTCCACTTTGCACATTTTTCAATTACAATCTGCACTAATTTGTAGAGGGTTACGTAAGGATAAATGAGTGGGACTTACATACCATTTGTCTTTGTCTTTAGTATTCCTTTTACTCACTTATACACTTTACTGCACTGCACAGCACACGGACACTTTACCACTGACATACACTTTACTTTTTATAGAATCCATATAGAATCATATTCTATTTTTATTCTTCATATCTATTTTTATTCTCATATCTATTTGTTATTTTATTTTATTGCTAGTTTATTTCTATATATATGTTTACTGTACTTTTTCTATTTGTATTTTTGTAAACTTGAGGTTTTTCTTAATTTTGTTGGACAATTTGTTGGACAGTCGTACAATACATTTCACTACATGTCGTACTATGTATGTATATGTATGTGACAAATAAAATTTGAATTTGAATTTGAATTTTATTCATATTCGTTTCGTGCTTTAAGTAAATATGAAAAGAGATCGGTTCACGTGTTTGAACTGAGGCAATACAGTGATCTGTACGACACATTGAAGAACCACAAAACGGTATTTATTGTTATAATTTCTTTAAAAATTACTCAGTTTAAAAGCTGAGGGTCTTGAGATTTTGTTTCATATCAGAAGTAACCTGTATGGAGCGAATTTTGTGCCAATATTTATCAAACAAATCCAGTGTTTTGCAAATAAACACAATCTGCTTTGCAAAGAAAAACTCGACTTTCAAACAAACGCAAAGTGATTTGCAAATACAAAACTCTTTGAGAGAAAATGTAGAGCTATGGACAAATATATGTATTGTGTGTTACAACTGTGAGACTCATTTGCTTTCTTATGAGGAAACTTGGCTTGATTTTCTCACAAATACATGCAGGCTGATTTTCTCACACGAGTGCGGGCCGAGACCTGAAACACCTCTTTACCTTTTCAGACCAATATGAGTGGGAAACAGGTGAGTTTCTGTCTAACTAGATCTATAATTAACCATTTAGATGTTTTCACAAAGCGACCCTATACTACAGTGTCAGTGAAATTCACAACAAGTGCTGTAAAGTTGTTAACATGATTGATTAGTTCAAAAATCAGAGGTGACCTGGATAAACATTTAACTAGGCTGTCTTTCCCTATAAAAACTGATCCATTCTCCGTACCTCTTATCCTCTGTTGGATCGCGGGATATAGAATATACATATATATTGATACAATTGTTCAACATTCAAAACAATGCAGGGGTAAAACAATATTGTGACACAATGTAATGTATAATGTATATATTTGCCATGCAAATGCATAATAGATAGCAACAATATTGTGTACCAAAAATTAAAGCTCAGACAATTTAATTTAGTATCAGATATAGTAATATCACCCAAGAGGTCATTAATTATTAATAAAAAAATGAAAACAAATCACATTATTTAGTGCAATACCTAAAACTTTTTTTTTAATGATGTAACACTGTGCAATCATTTGTCTAAAATAATTAGTCTCACAGTTGTAACACACAATACATATATTTGTCCATACCTCTGCATTTTCTCTCAAATAGAGTTTTGTATTTGAAAATCACTTTAAAAAAAAAAAAAAAAAAAAAAGTTGTGACGTATTTTCAAGTATGGTGACCCATACTCGAAATTGGTGCTCTGCCTTTAACCCATCCAAGTGCACACACACAGCAGTGAGTAGTGAACAAATCCACACACACACACACACACACACCGTGAACACACCTCCGGAGCAGTGGGCAGCCATGCTGCGGAGCAATTGGGGGTTCGGTGCCTTGCTCAAGGGCACCTCAGTCGTGGTATTGAGGGTGGAGAGAGCGCTGGACATTCACTCCCCCCACCTACAATTCCTGCTCGAACCCGCAACCTTTCGATTACGAGTCCGACTCTCTAACCATTAGGCCACGACTTCCCCACTTTGCGTTTGTTTGAAAGTTGAGTTTTTCTTTGCAAAGCAGATTGTGTTTATTTGCAAAACACTGGATTTGTTTGATAAATATTGGCACAAAATTCGCTCCATAACCCTGCTCTGTCTTCTCTGTCGGTGTGTTGTCAGTTTCCTCTTTGCGATGTATTTTTCACTGCATGAGAACACTTGTAAACAATAAACAATAAAACAGAAGTAAATAAACGAAATGTCTACATACTGTTACAGTAAAAGTCGCATTTCAAATTAATATCAACAACTTTCTTAAAGGGAGGTTATAGCAGACTAATAATTACTGGATGTAAACAGAATATAAAGGAACAAATAAACAACTTAAGGTAACTTACATTATACAACGTCTTCATTATGAAATTAAAGTATAACAAATGTAGGATATATTATACAGAATGATAAATATATTCAAGTGAAATATTGCCATTATTAGTAAGATAAGCAGCGATGCTAGCAACACTTCTGAGACAGCAACAACATTACAGCAGTATTCATTACCATCCAGTAACACAAACATAAAGTCAAGAATTAAACTTACTTCGTCAGTAACTTGTTCTGCGACTAACCTTAGTGATGTTCCGCTCAAAACTGGAAGCACCGAAGCTTGTATCAAAAAATAAATAAATAAAACAGAGAAGGGGGCTTCTTCTTCTTCTTCTTCTTCTTCTTTATATTTTCGGCAGTGTAGACACAGTTCCAAAGTTGCGAATTTAACTTGTGCGCAAAATTGGAATATCGAAAGCATAAATTGTTGTAATATGCTTTTGACTCGCGAATGTTCAGTTAACTGAAATAAACCAGGCTTGATGATGTATGCAGCCAAGTCTAAAGCCTCAGACCGCAGTCAGATGCAGCACACCTACTGTGTTTGAGATGCGTATTTTTTCCCACACCCATGTAAACGGATTAAACCGTTCACACCGAACACGGTTGCGGTCCGGCAGTTAGGGATGGGCGGATCAATCCTAAAGTATACTTTCGATAAGGATGTTGTATGGATACCCAGCAAACATTTGGACGTTTAATGGCCGTTGAAAAGGCGTCTCTCCGACACGTCCCGTCATGGTTGAAAAATTGTTTCAAAATGAAAGTTTTGATGTTATCTAGCCGTGAATAGCAGGTCTTTTCTGCGCGTCTAAATATGCCATCATCTGGATGTTTATAAGATGTGCTGCTGCATAATTGTGTGTACAGCCTGCATATAAAATAATCACACACCCATTGTGTCACATCGTGAAAGGCAACACTGAATGTCTTCAGGTTTACACATCTGTACTTCACAAAGATTGTCAAATCGGTCCAGTCCGACCTTAACGTCTATAAAACGTTTTAATAACGTCCACATCACAAACAATAACATATCATTCGTGGACTTAAGCAATAAAAAGCGTGTTCTAATTTAGCACAACATATTTTATTGTGAATACTACATTTTTGAAAAATATCTTCCATTTGATAAACAGCTATTCAAACAGGAAAATAAATAGAAGAATGGGTTAATTCTAAATCTGTGGAAATGACATTCCCTCTAACAGTTTTACATTAATGTTAAGCAGACATTATTTAAACAAGAAAACAAAAATACAGAAGGGAACTGACTTTAAACTCTTCATGTCTTCTGTGTGATTTCACAGATAGAGATGGAGTGTAGAAATGAAATAAAATGGAGACAAAACTGCTGGAGCATCAGAAACCAGAAAAGAAAAAAACAACAGGAGGGAGAGAGAAATGGAGGCCAGAAATGAGACACAAACCAGTGAAACACAAGAGAAAAACAGACGGAGACCTGTTAGATGTGACAGTATGGATAGAATAAAACCAAACTGTAAGTGTTTGTTCATTATGTTCATTCTAGTCTTCACACTCCTGTCTTAAAGTGTCACATTCAGACAGATTGATCAGATTTCATGTATGATGAAAGTTTACAGATGTGTGATTGTGTGTCAAAGACTGAGAACAATGAGGATAATCTGATGTATGTTTGTGATTTCCAGTCTCTCATGATCCAGACAGGCCTGTAAACTTTAATTCTGGAGAAACTTCATCATGTTCTGAAGAACACACAACATCCCTGAGACAGCAGCAGCTGAAGACAACAGCATCATGATCACAGACTCCATCACTCACTACTACTATATATGTCAGAGGTCGCACGCCTCTGGAGCAACTAGGGGTTAAGTGTCTTGCTCAGGGACACATTGGTGTCTCACAGTGGATTCGAACCCGGGTCTCTCACACCAAAGGCATGTGTCTTATCCACTGCGCCATCATGAAGACCCTGAGAGGACTTCAGATGACCCCAGCTCTCAATCAGCAGAAAAACTGACCAACACTTCATCAGCTGATATGATGTTATCTACTGGATTCATTTAATAAAGAGTTTGTGAGAAATCACTAAACACAGACAGAAAAGTGTGAAACATTATTGAAGTGAAACACAAAGATGTGAAATGTGCCTCTAATGGATCAGTTCTGCTGTTTTCATCTCTTCTGAAGCTTTGAATGGTTTGATCAGAATCCAGATCTCTTTCATTTCCACTCAATTCTGTTCATGATTCACTCCAAACCTTTGCTCCGTATTTCATCTGTGCTTTTGCTTTTGTGTATTGATGCTGTTTCTGACAGAAGAATCACTTTTATCCTCAGCTTTCTCATGTGCTTCATCTCTCATTTCACACACAACATCTCTCTGTTTCTCCAGATTTACAGCATTTCTCTTCTTACCAGACACTCTTTCTGCATTCATCTGATGATGAGGATGATGATGATGATGATGATTCATATCAAGCAGATCTCCATAATCCCCAATAGAAGAATATATGTAGAATCATGGATCAGTAATGAATGCATTACAATTAGTCTCATTATAATGTTTTTTCCTCATTTAAAAGCTACAAAAAAGAGAGGAAAAAACATAAAATAATAATAAATAAATAATCTTTCTAAACTGAAGAAGTGTTTTAAACCAATGTCAAAATAAATTGACACACTCATATGTGTAGAACATACCTTATGGCTGCAAAGTAAATATTAATTCAAGAGAAGCACCTGCTCAGTGAATTCATCTGATTTCAGACGCAGTCATATTGTTTCAAATCTCAGTGTAAAGGTTAATTTTGTGACCCAGAGCTGAAGAAGATGTAAATGTGTGATGAAACACACCTGATTCACATCAGCAGCTCATCAATGACTTTAACAGAAACACAAGAGATCAAGACAAGATTGTTTGCTAGAAATTCTGACATTTAAAACTTACACAAAATGCAAAATCACCATTATTATTATTTATGAGTTGATTGGCATTCACTAAATTAATGTCCTAAATTAAACTGAAAGAATGTCACTTGTATTAAATAGAATGTAAGGCTTCATAAATCAAATATAAATCAGTAAATATGTTTTATCAACCATAGAATATTAACTGCAGTTATCATCTTTGTCCACTAGATGGCAGGACTACATTTTCAATCTCTGTATTATAAGAACTGAAAGGGAGCTTCACACAAAGAGCAGTTTAGGGGCCCCTGACCACCTTAATCCACCCCTGCACAGTAATGTTGTTTTCAAAGGCATGTTTATAAAAATGACTTAAATGTCCTAATTGAACTATGGCCTAATCCTGGCTTAATCTAAGCCCTGTCTGTGAAACCTGGCCTATCAATATTATAAACCAACAAACACACTTTGTCACAATTACCTAAAAACACATTGTTTCCTTTCCTTTGCTTTATAAAACAAGACTGACAGTTCTCTACTTTCAGAATTCACTACAGTATATGCTACAAATTTACATTACAGTACAACATTATTCCTAAGAGTTCACTTTTGTATAGATGATAATGAAACTAAAGACTAGCACCCATTTGGTATTTTCAGCTACATGTAATTGTTTTGATAATATTTTTATACACACACACACACACACACACACACAGCCACAGCATTGGTTGGGGGTTTGGTTCTTGCTCAAGAGTCTCAGCTCAGTCGTGCTATTGAGGATGGACGAGAGCACTGGTTATTCACCCCCCCACCCCACCTACAATCCCTGCCGGCCCTGAGAATAGCCATTAATTATCCCTTATATATATATATATATATATATATATACATACAAAAAATATATATATACAAAGAATATAAAAAAAAATATTCAAAGTCGATTTATTCACATTGCAAAGTAGACTACTAATATTATAATAACTTGTTTTTGTCTTGTCATTACTGCTGACTAAGTTATTTATACTCATTAATTTTCTGTTTACTTCTGTTAAACTTTCATTTTCTCATAAAGATCCGCCCTCTTTGAAAAGCTATAAGGTGAGCGCTAAAACAGGCACATCATTTATTCACCTCCTGATTAAAGATGGCTCTGCAAATCTCAGCTTTTCTTCTGGTCATTCTTTTCACTGCAGGTAAAAGGACCATCATTGTTTGTAATGCTATTGAGTATAAATACAGATGATTGATGTCTCTCTGTTTTATTACTAAAGGACACTCTCTCAGATGTTACGAGTGTATGGGTATGATAGGTTCTTGTGTGGATCAAAATATGATAACGTGTCCCAGTGGATTGTCCAAGTGCATGAGTACAACATCAGTATCGCAAGTTGGTAAGTCTGTTATGATTTATTAAAATACTGTTATATTTGACTGATGGAGATGCTGGTATTATTTAGCGCTGCTGAAACAGAGGAAATGTAACTTCTCACAGAACCACTACTCCTTTTCCTGATGGAATTTACCAAGAATATTCTATAATTATATTCTATATCATTTCTGCTATTTATTTATTTTTCTCTTAGTTACAATACAATTCTTATTAACAAAAATGTTGGAAATCAGAAATGTATTTTTTCTTTTCTGCTTTGCAGCTGAGATTACATTTTCATAAAGATTGTTAGCTTCTAACTCTCACTGCTGCTTTCAGTTTTGACATTTATTAAAAAAAGTGTACATATTTCCATCAAAATAATATGTTTATTATTTATGTATTTTACCAGGTGAAACTAGTTTTAATGGCAGTTTTAAAAATTGTGCTGTTGACTGTCCAAGTGGGTCCATGAACTTCGGCACTTATAAGACATCTTCTTCCTGCTGTGACACTGACCTTTGTAATGTCCAAGATGATCCAGGTATTATATTTGACTGACCATAAATAAGATCAACACTCATTTTACTTTCATATGACATTCAACGAGGAAATGAATTACAGAGTAGACTTGATTTTCTGCCAGGAATGGATTGGATGGAGCAGCTAAAGGAGTGTTGTTTCATTAGATGTCATCTTTTGAATGAAAATAAAAGAACATTTGTTTTCCTCCTGTAGATCCCAGCACTAACACTACCAATGGAAAGAAATGTTATTATTGTGATGGACAGAACTGCTCAAACACAGTGAACTGTTCAGGGAGTGAAGACCACTGCATTACAATGAGAGGTGAGAATCAAGATTCAGTGCTTATTTTGTTTCATTTGATACAGATCACATATATCAATCGCTCTCTTAGACTAATATCTGTTTCCTTCTTTTCATCAGTGAAGTTCAACGAAACACGGTTTCTAAAAGGCTGTATCTCTAAATCTGTTTGTGATTATGTCACAGAATCATTTAGTACTGGTAATGACTTCTCATGTTGTAAGGGGAACTTGTGTAATGACGTTTATAATGTCACCCAAAACATCAACGTCACCCAGAACATCAACATCACCCAGAACGTCATCCAGAACATAATCGAGAACATCATTCAAAACGTCACCCAGAGTACTAACAGTGCTAAGAGTGTCACCCAGAATTTCCTGTTATTATTGATTGTTTACTTACATTTTGAGCAGTAGGATAAACAGAGACATATTACTATTGTCTGTTGTTGGTTGGTAGACGGATCTTTTCATTTGATGTGTGTGCATGAAAAAAAAATCATTTGGAAAGGGATAAAAAAAAGTTTTGAATGCATTTTTTTGCATTTTGGTAGATGTGTGTGTGTGTGTGTGTGCATGTTTATGTGGTTAATGAGGACACAAATTTGTATAATGACATGGGTATGACAGAGGTATTACAATATGAAGGTGGTTTATGAGGACACTGCCTATGTCCCCGTAGTTCAAAAGGCTTTAAAAACATACTAAATGGTGTTTTTTTGAAAATCTAAAACTGCACAAAGTCTCCTGTGAGGGCTAAGTTTAGGTGTAGGGTTGGTGTAGGGCAATAGCACACACAGTTTGTTCAGTATAAAAACCATTACGCCTATGGAGAGTCCCCATAAACCACAAAAACCAACATGTGTGTGTGTGTGTGTGTGTGTGTGTGTGTGTGTGTGTGTGTGTGGTTTTGTGTCTAGAGTTATGGGACAGTTGGCCAAAGATTAAGCAAACATGTCTAACCATTTGGGGAATATATATATAAATATGAGTGACTTCTGGAAATAATTTTATACATTTTTTTTTTTTTTTTTACAATTTTCTTTGTTAAATGTTTTATTTCGTAATCAACGCTGGACGTCAAACATGTCTTTTCTGGTTGAACTGGTTGAATCGTCTTTCAAGTACTGTTATTTTTGTACCTTATGTTTCAACAAAGACTGAGCAAGGTATATGGGTCTAAGTGATTACAAGCCAAGGACTATGTTCTGGAATACTGGACTGGTTTTTATGATCTGGTCCTAACTGTTGAACTCTCAATTGTTTGTGTTTTATTGAATTTGCATGTTCTGGGTAATTATATTTAATACACTTGACTCATGAGTACAATTGGTCTGTTTGGTTCCTCATTTCATGTGACACTTGCACAAAAGATAAAGGTATAGGTGTTACAATCTTACACATGGATTGGCATTTTCTATAATGCATTTCTGTAATAAAAATACATATCTGATATGACTTAATATATAATTAGCATCAAACTAAAAATATAAGTCATATTCTCAAGGATTAAAGATTAAACGGGAAAAAAATGATTACACTACCATCAATTAGGTGACAATATGCACTAAGCATGTAAATGACCATTGAACAAAAGAAGAAGAAACAAACAGCATGCTGCGCTTTTTCTTAGCCTCCGTTTCCATGGTAACTCATTGATTCGTCACTCTGTTGAGAAAGTCTTGAGTCTTAACCAGGAACATACTCTGTGTTGAATGAACTTACTCCCGGATGCGTTTTTGGAACCACATACCTCTAGTAAGCAAGGTTTGGGGTTAATCAACCCAAAGTTCAGGGTTTAGCTAAAGGTAAGTTAACCATGCTTTCTGGAATACACCCCTGATGTCAGAGAGTCACAGCCACCGTCAACCGCAATCAATAGATCCCAGTCACCTGAGTTTTGATCACCTGCACCTGCGGACCCTCATCAGCACTATTAACTCCACACACTCTCTGACACTCATCGTCCGGTCTACGGTTCACCATAACGAACGGTACCTGACTCCGTATGCACTTACCTGTGTTTACTTTCCTCATAGAATCTCCAGCGTATGTTCCAGGACTCCTGTTACTCCAGCGATTCCCCTGTGATTCTCCAGCGTCGACTCCCGCTCTCCCGAGCACATGGATTCCACTCCCCTGTGAATGATAAGGATATCAGTTCTCGCACAGATCTCCAGATCAAGACAAATCACAAGATAATCACCTTCTCCTCACTCTCCTCACTATCCGCATTCAAGTCAATAAATATTCCATTGTGTTACTTACCTGCTGTTTCCGGCTCTATTTGTGACACCTGAGATGACTTACAAGATAAACACGATTATGTTCTTAGTCAGTGATATCCACACAACAGACACACTTCTCATATATAGGCCAAATACATAGTCTGTATGTATGAAAACACCTCAAACTGCATAGTTTTGGTGTACTGAAGTACCGTACACGTGTGATAACAGGAACACATCTTTACTGCATATTTAAGCGCAAGTGTTTCGGTGTAGAAGAGGAAATATAGCATACCTTTCATTGAACATTCCTGTTTAAGTTATACTTTATTGTGCTTTGCAGGAAATTTGTCTTGGACTCAAGGCTGCAGTTATACACAGTAACCACACACAACAACAACAACAACAACAACATTTTTCAGAAAGAGGGAAATAAGAAAAAAATTAAAATACCATCAAATGCCAATAGATACAGGTATAAATTAATTCTTATAGCGATTACTTCTACATAATAGAACTCTACAAATTAACAGTAACTTACTGGCAACAATTATCCAGTAGTTGCTGTATTTTGTACCACAGTAAAATTTCCTTTACATTATATTACATTACAATACTTTAGCATTGTACATTTTTAATATCATAATTTTTATGTTATGCTCAAATGAACTTTGCCTTTGGATTTTTATTTTATGAATTTATGTTTAATTTATTTTAGCCTACTTATTTTAGTGCCAGTACACCAACACAAATGAATGACTTTTATTTATTTATTTTTGAATCACCATTTATTTTTGAAAGACACCCCTGGCAAAACTAATCAAGGGGAACCAAAGAACAAACGGACTACAAACTGATTACAAACATCATGGGAGACAGGAAGTGACATAAAAGTCCAACACAGAGAACGTAACAAAAACAAGAAAGAGTTGATTTGTGAAGAGAGCAATTGTGTTCATTTTCTAAAAATACAACTACTTGTTAAGAAACTCACATTCATATAAAGTAGCCTTGTTGACAAGTTTGGGTCAGTAAGGGCAAAACTCATGAAATATAGTACTTTCGGTGCTCTGTAGTTGGTGATATCACTTCTTTTGTAGCAGAAATATACTACTGCAAAAAAACCTAGGTGCCATGCAAAATGTAAAGTGTAACTGCAGCACTCATTTCAAATTTAGTGGAGTAAAGAGTACAGATACTTATTCAAAAATGTAGTGAAATAGAGAGTAAAAGTTACAAATATCTCTGATAATCAGTAAAACTACAGAGTTTTCAAAAAGATTGGCTACTCAAGTACAGTAATTAATTACTACAATTCTTTACACCTCTGTGTACTGATGATCTCGGATCAAGTTCAGCTCTTGAAATCTGAATAATGTTTTAGACTTTTTCTTGGCCCAGTCCAAAATGATCTCGGATGGATGTCAGATCTGATTGTCTCATGTGTCTTCTCCCTACTAAAATAATAATAAAAAAAGAAAACAGCAGCAATTGAAACCATTGGAATGACTATTAAATACCATCAAAAATTAACATCAGTTACTACAGTAGATAGGATTTTTGCACCCCTCTTCATGTTATGCTTATGTTACTCCATTTTTGGATTTTATTTTGTGGTTGTTGTTTTTTTTCATAAGAGATGCACTAAGGTAAATTAAATGTTTATACTAACGGAAGTGAGAGATCACTGATTCATCACTGAAGTTAATGACCTTCTCGATGGATCTCTGTCTGATCCTCTCGCTGATACTGGCAAAAAATAATAAAAATAAAATCAGATTTTCAGCACTAGCTAATATAACTTGTGTGCATAGATTTGGTCATGCATTAAAATATTTATTAATTTAGCAGATGCTTGTCAACCAAACTCATTTACAAATAAGGACTACAACAAGTAATTCATCATATGGAGGCATGCGTGAGACTTGCTACTATACAAAGTTACAAAATTGTTCAACGTACAGGCTAGAAAAGAGATTAAACTGTAAGCTATGTTAAGATTTAATGTACATACATTACTAGAAAGAGAGAGTGTGGTTTAACAAGATTCAGTCAAGTGCTCACAGAAAGGTCTTTAGCAGCTTCTTGAAAATTGAAAGAGACTAATGAGGATCAATGAGAGTGAATGTTCAGGAAAGTGGTTTTGTGAATTTCTGTGATGGTACCATGAGACACCACTCATGCTGTAATGGCCAGTGTCTTACCAGGGGACAAGTAAGAAAGCAGGGGACAGATTCTTCATGGGTTGCTTGCAGATTGATTCAGGAGATGGAGAACTCGTTTTAGAGTCCTGATCGTCACTCTTTACACAGGGACTCATTTTGGAGTCACTGTTCTGCAGCTGTCATGGGGAAACAGAGTCAGTTGTTTTCTTTAATGCAGTACAGCTAAAGTGCTATTAATCTGGATGGCATTGTAATCAAATTACCTTCCAGTTCATTGTTGTAGTTTTTTCCCTTCTTTTTTTAATATTATATCTATTTTTTAATCATTCTGTGTAGTCATATCCCAAAAAAAACGTTTAATGCCTAAATTGTTCTTTGTGTTGGTTCTTTTACTGTAAATGTCATATTCACTGTCTATTCACAATATTTTATTTTAACCATTATAAACCATTATAATAGTTTTTACTCAAACACATAGAAATACACAGACTTTGAGCATGAAACTGTATCATTTGCATAGTCCAAAATGGGCAAAATTTGAAGATGAAGACATTGTATTGTATTTCTTCCAGTTAATTTCTTCTAATTATATTTATTTATTTTCAATACTGAATTATGTATCCAGCTTGCTGACTACATTTATGTAAACCCTATTCAGAAATGGGAACTATTTAAATTAAATGTATTTAAAATATGTATTTGATTACTTGTATTTAAGTACTATTTAGAACTTTTTTAGGGTATTGGAGCTAAAGTTCAGTGCAGTCGGCGTACAAGTTAAACTTAATATGTAGGGGAGCACGGGGCACAACCTAATGCTTTTTGACTTTCTCATTTTGTGTTACTCTACTTAGGGTTCTGAGTATTTATTTTTTTCCACAAATTCACACGTCTGGTACAAAATATGTGGCTTTCTTTCATTAATAAAGTGCATAATGTTTCTTTATTTTCCCCATAAGAATGGAAGTGAAATGTGACAACATGCCCCATAGGTGGAGCACAATGTAATGTGAGGGGCACGTTGTAACACGACCATATGACAGCTTAAAATGTTATCAGATCTAATCAAAATATATACATGACAAACTAAAATATTTGTCAATTTTGACTATTATTATTTCATATAAAATAATAGCACTTTTTAGAAATTCAATATTAAATATTTTGGAAGCTTTACAATGAACACATGCTATACAGCACTGGTCAAAACAATACAGGCAAACAGATGAAGAAACATATTCAGACACTCAGCTGATCAAAATAGTCGCCTTCCTCCGCTAACAGCTCTCACAGAACAAGAGCCAGTACAAATGCTGTCAATTTCTTGAAATAATATTTTCTAAATGTTCAGGTTCTTCCTCTCAGTCTTTATTCGCCTTTTTTCATGGTTTCTCAACAAAATGTCATAAAAGTTCATTATGGCAATCATATCAGTAATTGTATAGCAGAGCATATAGCTCTAAAAGGTGGGCACGCAGTGCTATAACATTCCCCATCTGTGCAACTGGAATTTAAAGCAGGTTAGTATCTTCTGCTCGTTATTGAAGCATTAAAGAACTATATAAAATGCTAAATAACATCTTGAGTTTTTATACTCTGGAACATTTATGTTCCCTTTTCTTACTGATTATTGAGTTTTTAATGTTTGCTTCAGTGTATGAATAGAGGCAGGCTACTGGAAATATGGAAACGTGAAATGATGCTTTAAGCCCAATTCAACATAATTTCAATTTCACCTGTTTTTTTTTTTTGGTAGGCTACTTTTAATAGTTTAATATTATAGTCATTTGGATGCCATCCAGATTTCTGCTGAAAAAAAAAAACATAGAACATCACAGAAAGGTCTAATGGTTTCCACTACAAATACCATTACAAACATTATAAACCATTAACTTTTAACCATTAAAAAATAATTTTCTGTAGTGTGTTTTGGGACATTAGGATTTATTGGTTTTAACAAGCCACCAATAGAAGGTGACTAATTACCAGTAGAGACCAACAGGGTCCATTAGCGTTTCCATTAAAACCAATACAATCCCATTATTACCAGTCAAACCATTGCTAATTTTGTGATGGTGTCTATTGTTTTTTTCAGCAGGGGCATTTATTTTGTACTGTGATGGTATACCACACACTGTAATTATAACAGGAAGTTTATCTCAAGAGCAACTCTTTACTCATGTTTGTGCTTATCAACAAGCATATGGTTATTATTTTATATAATGTGATCAATGTGCTTTACGTGCAATAAAGCCTCTGTTTTGTTAGATAAATATCTTTAAAATAATAATTTAATAATTTACCATCAAACTTGTATTTTGTTGAAGCTGATCAAGAAATATTCGTATATAAAACAATTAGCCTATATACAAGGACTTCATTGTTTAATGATCTAAGGGATATCAACATCAAATCTCAATAGTAGCATAATTTCCTTAAGCGCTGTAATCGTCGAAGTTTCGCCATTTTGGTCATTAGGTAAAAACGAAATAATGATTTCATCGAATAGCATCTCATTTTATATGACTAGCCATGAAGAATAAATTCTTAACTTACCAATAAAACAAGAGGTATTTTATTTACCCAGTGTTAACAGGTTCAGAGCCACGAAATGGCGTCTCTATTTCTTCTTTTACTTTCGCTTTTATTTGTGTGAGGTGTTGTTTTCCTTTAACTGCACTCGTAAAAAACAAACTTACTCCTCTAGTGGCGCAGAGCGTCATCCCATCGAGACAACACGGAAGTCCTGCAATGAAGCGCCACGTAGGATTTAAATCAAACTTCGCTTATCAATACATACATAACACACGTGCATACACATATAAATTACTCACATATACATGTATACTATTGGATGTTCAAAATACATATATGAAATACACGTGCATTCTAATATGAAATCCATACCAATACATATTATGTTAGTAATGAATGCATATACACTTGTGAATAACTTGCGTATACATATAAACTTAATCCATGCATAGACACTCGCACAAACATACAGTGGTGTGAAAAAGTGTTGGCCCCCTTCCTGAATTTTTATTTTTTTGCATGTTTGTCACACTTTAATATTTAAGATCATCAAACAAATTTAAATATTAATCAAAGATAACACAAGTAAACACAACATGCAGTTTTTAAATGAAGGTTTTTTTTATGAAGGGTAAACAAAATCCAAACCCACATGACCCTGTGTGAAACAGTGTTTGCCCCCCCCACCCCCTGTTAAAACATACCTGTGGTTTATCACACCTGAGTTCAGTTTCTCTAGTCACACCCAGGCCTGTTCACAATCAAGAAATCACTTAAATAGGACCTGCCTGACAAAGTGAAGTAGACCAAAAGATCCTCAAAAGCTACACATCATGTTGAGATCCAAAGAAATTCAGGAACAAATGAGAAAGAAAGTAATTGAGATCTATCAGTCTGGAGAAGGTTATAAAGCCATTTCTAAAGCTTTGGGACTCCAGCGAACCACAGTGAGAGCCATTATCCACAAATGGAGAAAACATGGAACAGTGGTGAACCTTCCCAGGAGTAGCCGGCCGACCAAAATTACCCCAAGAGCGCAGCGACGACTCATCCAAGAGATCACAGAAGACCCCACAACAACATCTAAAGAACTGCAGGCCTCACTCGCCTCAGTTTAGGTCAGCGTTCATGACTCCACCATAAGAAAGAGACTGGGCAAAAATGGCCTGCATGGCAGAGTTCCAAGACGAAAACCGCTGCTGAGCAAAAAGAACATAAAGACTAATCTCAGTTTTGCCAGAAAACATCTTGATGATCCCCAAGACTTTTGGGAAAATACTCTGTGGACTGACGAGACAAAATTTGAACTTTTTGGAAAGTGTGTGTCCCATTACATCTGGCGTAAAAGTAACACAGCATTTCAGAAAAAGAACATCATACCAACAGTAAAATATGGGGGTGGTAGTGTGATGGTCTGGGGCTGTTTTGCTGCTTCAGGACCTGGAAGACTTGCTGTGATAAATTAACCATGAATTCAGCTGTCTACCAAAAAATCCTGAAGGACAATGTCCAGCCATCTGTTCGTGACCTCAAGCTGAAGTGAACTTGGGTTCTGCAGCAGGACAATGATCCAAAACACACCAGCAAATCCACCTCTGAATGGCTGAAGAAAAACAAAATGAAGACTTTGGAGTGGCCTAGTCAAAGTCCTGACCTGAATCTTATTGAGATGCTGTGGCATGACCTTAAAAAGGCGATTCATGCTCTCAAACCCTCCAATGTGGCTGAATTACAACAATTCTGCCAAGATGAGTGGCCAAAATTCCTCCACAGCGCTGTAACAGACTCATTGCAAGTCATCACAAACGCTTGATTGCAGTTGCTGCTGCTAAGGGTGGCCCAACCAGTTATTAGGTTTAGGGGGCAAACACTTTTTCACACAGGGCCACGTGGGTTTGGATTTTGTTTTCCCTTCATAATAAAAAAACTTCATTCAAAACCTGCATGTTGTGTTTACTTGTTATCTTTGATTAATATTTAAATTTGTTTGATGATCTGAAACATTAAAGTGTGACAAACATGCAAAAAAAATCAGGAAGGGGGCCGACACTTTTTCACACCACTGTATAGTACATACATAGACTATATAGATTAATAATTCTGGATTGTTGTATTGAGTCCGATCATGACAAGTATGCACTGTTTCATTGTTTTAAGGTGCATTCTTCAGTTTTCCATCAAATGTTTTAGTTCCTCATTTGTCTGTGATTTCTGTTGTTACCCGTTTCTTCAGAAGTGATATGTTCAGAACAAGGTTTAGACAAATAAACACAAGTAAGCGTTTTGCTTTCATGCATGATCTTGATTTCTGCATCAGTGTGAGAGTTTGTGTTTATACTGGAACCGAGTGTTATTACAGCTTTAGTGATTAACATGCTCAATCAAAACTGAAAACATGAACACTGAATGTACAGTAATAATCACAATCTTGGAGAAGCATCCTGTGATTTCAAATATTATGGCAATGAAAACATGAAAATTAAGGCAATAATAGAATAAAGATGAACAGGATGTTGAAGTTTCACGTGATTTTTTATTGTCACAACTGAAAAAAAGGAAGTGATTTTTTATCTTCACAACAAAAAGGAAGTGATTTTTTATCTTCACAACAAAAAGGAAGTGATTTTTTATCTTCACAACAAAAAGGAAGTGATTTTTTATCTTCACAACTGAAAGAAAACAGAACTGCAGCGACACCTAACGTCGTCAGTACAACAGTGACACCTATTGGCAAATTACTATATTACAACACTCCCACTTAATTTCCCAATAGCATTAAGCTATTTAATTTCGGTTTTTGCTGTTGCTTAAACATTATATCTGCACTTTATTAGAAAACCCTCACTACCCTAACGAAATAGAAGTTTATTCAAGTGTGCTATTAGTATATTTCTTTTTAACTAAAAAAATAGGAAAGCATACTTTTAGTCTACTTTTGATGTACTTCTCAGAAAAGGGTACTTGAAATTACATTTAAGTATACTTGACTTATAAAGTCTAATTATATTTGAGCTATACTTGTGTTCCTAGAATCTGTGTTTTCATTGTTATACGGGGCGCTATACACATCTTCTGTACAGAATTTCCAAAACAAACAAAACAAAAAAACAGTGAAGAGTGAAGTAAAAACTGAAACAACAGATGCTTCCACACGTAATCTAAAACTAAATTAAACTTCTTTTTTTTTTTCAAAGAACAATCACATACAACATGTTATCAAGAAACAAAATTAAAAAAAGGAGAAGAAAAAAACATAGAAAGACAAATTACAACACAACAAAACATATTAAAAGTATTAAACTTAAAAAAAACAAAACATATCCATATATACAGGAGTATATATAAAATCAAATAAATAAATTGTAAAATTCACAAACATTCCAAGTTCTTACAGCTTTCTTATTCACAGAGTCTCTGATACTGCCAATATAAACACATATTTCAGTCAACAAATTTATATTTGTTAAATTTACACTTATGAATGTGAAATTTGGTCAACAGAACAAGTAAATTAATGAAGTAAAAGCACTGTTCCTCTTGGTCAGGATAGTCAGTAAAGCCAAAAAGTACATTTTCCCATAAGAGAGAAAACTGTTATATTTTCACTAATAAACTTCTGGATCTTACACCACAGTGTAACTGAGTATGTACAGTGCACGGCAGTTTCCTCATATTCATTACAAAAACTACAATTTACATTTATTCCTTTTTTAAATTTGTGTAAATAATGATTTGCTGGATAAAATCTGTGAATAAGTTTATAAGAAATTTCTAAGATGATATTTCTGTGGTAACAACCACACTTTCCTTCAGCAAATAAATTTTCCATTTAATAAGGACACCCAGTGAGACTGTTTGGAGAAGAGTATGAATAGCTCCATTATTACTCTTGAGGTATGAAGAAAAACTAATTTTACCAACATAAGATTTAGTAACATCAAAAGACACTGAAGCGGGAGAATGGTCTTCATCAATAGCTCTAAATAGCATTTGTGTACCAGAAGGATCTGAACCGAAAACCATTGCAAATTCTTTTTGAGTGACTGGTATTTTATAATAAGAAAGGAATTCATCATAAGAAAAGAGCGTTCCTTCTTTATTATATAACTGACTAGCCAATGTAATATCGTTGTCAAACCAGTTCTTTAAAAAAAGAGATTTGTGTTTATAAAGAATGTTTCTGTTATTCCAGATGACAGATGTTATTTCTGTTAACAGCGATGCGGAGAACAATTGTGCTTATATATTAATGACCAAGATAGGAGCACTTGTTTGTGGAAAGCAGATAGCTTAGCTGGAATTTTTTCTATATTATAATTACACAACAAAACCAAACTAAGACCACCAATATTTGAAAAAGCATAGTGAGGGATAAAATTCCAGACAGAAGTGGGTTTTTTTTAAGTGATGCTTAATCCAATTAATCTTAAAGCTATGGTTCATTGTGGTGAAATCTAAGAAATTAAGGCCACCATTCTCATATGTATTCATAATTACATAATGTGTTTGATTTTTCCATAAGAAATCAAATAACATTTTATCAATACAAACACAGCTGTGTGTTCAAGGGTGTTTCTATTCAAATCAGGCATGTGTGAGAGCATGAAGTGTTACAGGAGATCATCAGTATTACAGCAGATCAACTGCTGAGAGAAGATCACAGGAACACCTTTTTTTTTTTTACATTATTAAACCATTAGCACTAATACAGAGATTATATATATAAACATTATATTAAAACAATAAAGTAGTAAGAATAAAATAAACAGAAATTAATAATCCTGAAAACATGAAAAAAAAATGCAAAATGTCCACCAGATGGCGCAACTAGATTAGAGAATAGAGACAGTATGATGAAGTGGATAAGAGATCTGATATGAAGATGGATAAAAATCATCATGTCTCACATAAAGCATAAAGTAACTCTGATCATCTGTTATATGAGTGTAAAATACTGATCGGCTGATTTGAAAAATCAAAAAACAGCGGAAGGATGACATGCATAATTCAGTTATTATCTGCCTCCAATAGAGTTAATCTGACTCCATTAACATTTATTATCTTTTATCCTATTATTCTTTAAAAGTAAAAGTCTTTCTTAGAAGTGATAGGAAAACTCACAATGAATGCACTGTTGTGCAGAAGAGAATGAGTAACTGCTTTATGTTCAGGATGAGCTTGTTTAGTGAACAGGAGAGCAGGGGGAAGACAGGCTGATTTCCACATACAGGCAGAGACAAGTTACATCTTAATCTATTGTCTGAGTGTGTGAACCTGTGTGCTGGTGTGTTGCATTACCGGTTTTGGCATGTTAAATACGTCTAGGATCAACTGTTATGTTTCTACCTTATAGCATGAGCTTTGTTAAACATGTAAACACTAAAAAAAACTTAAATGAATTAAAAAGACTGAAGGCAGATGCAGGTGATCTGAGGGGGAGAAGCACAGTAACATTTTCTCCTCAGTGCATGTTTGAGCAATAGTTTATAGATTATAGACTTTTAATTAAGTTCATCACAATTCTACTCAGTTTATAAACTGTCAGATGAGACCAAAATATACTTAATATAAATATAGCTAATAAAAACTATACTTAAAGCGAAAGTCTTAAAATAAATGCACTCCTAGAAATTAGGGACTTTCACTTTACGGACATATATATATATATATATACATACAGTGCCCTCTAAAAGTATTTGAACAGTAAGGCCAATTCCTTTATTTTTACTGTAGACTGAAAACATTTGGGTTTGACATCAAAAGATGAATATGAGATGAGCGATTAACATTTCAGCTTTTATTTACAGGTATTTTCATCTGGATCTGATACACAATTTAGAAGATAGCACCTTTTGTTTGAACCCACCCGTTTTAGACAGCCAGGTTTAGGAGGCATCAGTGTAGATTTTAAAGGGCACACTGAAGTCAGGAAAAATCACAACAGGCTCGGACAACAACACATTTTTCAGGTGGTTAAATGACTGATAGCATGCCACACATTTTTATCATTTGGTTCAGTGGCGCAGCAAGTTTTGAAAAGTCCTTGATGAAACGTGTATAATAAGAACAAAGTCCCACACAGGCTCTTACCTCAGAAGGAGAACGGTTTTCCGTTTCCGTGGTTACTTCTCATTCTCTCTCTCTCTCTCTATATATTCACTGTATATATTAGGAATTTTTTAAACAGTAGAAGTACAGTAATAATGCACTGAATGCATTTTTTTTTTAAATACAGTATTTAATATTGTTAAACTGTAGGAGGCCTATATCTAAAGTTAAATTTGAGTACTTTTTAACATGTTAACCTGCATTAGGACATTGGCGTTCTGAAGTGTTTTTTTTTCTTTTTTCTTTTCACATTAGCTGAAATTATGAATTGAATTAACTATCTTGACAAACTAAAACAGTCTTCAACTTTTACTCAGGCTGATTTTTAAAACCTGCAAGCATGATGCCAATATAATTGTTATATACTTAATGATTGTCAGGGTTCTGTCACTTCGGTCTAGTTTATTCAGAGCCCTGACACTCCCTTCTTGTCTTGTTTTCTGGTGAGCACGCTGCGCGCTCTCTCGTCTGCGTGCTCTGTTTTATGTTGGGGCGTGGTGTTCGGATCCTGGTGTTGTGCCTATTTTCGACTCGCTGCCGAATTATTAAATCGCTACTTGATTGCCTAATATTAACCACACCCCTAATCCGAACCCCTCCTCTCCCCCACGCCTAACCCTAAACCTACCAACAGGGGCGTAGCCATCATTTCAAAAGTGCGGGGATGGATGTGGTTTGTTTGTTATTGTTAACAATAAAAACGATGAGCTTGCGTTTTCGTTGTAATGTTGCATGCAACTGGTTCTTCTTGTTTTGTGGATGTAACATTGCCTTGCCTTGCCTTGCCCCGCCCCTACGGGGTACTTTTTGTTGTTTATTTAATTTTTTTTGTATTAATAAAGCCCTTTTGCCTCCTGCAATTGAGTCCTCGCTCTATCCCTTCACCCACGCCTGACAATGATGGTACATTTCTTTGTTAATATATTTGCAATGTACTGTAACGAAAAAGGAAATATATTTAAAATACAATAAATAAATATATATATTTATTCTTCTTTATTCTTTTTTTTTTTTTCTCACCAGAGTTGAATAAGCCAAAAGTATAATGGAGCATATTATTACCACAAAAATTATATATTGAAGGTATATTGCTTGTTTGTTTGAAGGACAAAATTTGGCAAATGGACCACTGCAGAAGCAGCAGAATGGCAGCTTTTCATCTAGCATGAGCTTGAGGACCACAGAGGAATGCAGGGTAAAGTCCTTCAGTACCTTTAGGCTATGAGTGTTGTGGATGTATGGGTGTGTGCAGGGCAGGTAGACACAGGGATTGTTAAACATGCAAATACTGAACCAACTAAAATGAAACCAAAAGAGCCTAAACATGAAGCCAAATGCATGGTGATCTAGAGAGGGGAGAAGTGCATTAATATTTCTCCTCGATGCATGTTTGAGCGGTAGTTCCCAAATTATACATTGGAATAATATCTCTATTAAATTCACTTCAAATCTATTCAGTTTATAAGATGTCAGATGAGACCAAACACAATACCATTACATATTAGAAAACACAAATGAATGAATAGTATGTAAAGCACATGTGTATGTGAAGCAAATGGTCTGAAGAATATGTGAGAAATCCGCTCTGTGTGAAGACTGTAAGAGGTATGAATGTAAAACTAGGTGTTTACAGCAGATTATCATTGTGTGCATCTTTATTATTCTGTTGTTAAGTTGTAGTTTTGACTGGGTGCATCAGCTTGAAAATTTGTGTGGCTTGTCTGGTAAATACAAAGAAATGTTTAACCAGATTGCTACAGCAGGTCATGTTATCTCAAGCACTCTAAAGCCTCTCTGTCAAACAAGATGGACGGTACGACACCAAGCAATAACATCTGTTCTCAAGCAGTATGATTCTGTGCTCACTTCCTTAGAGGAAATGTCAAAAAGCAATGCTCCTAGTGCATCCACCGCCAATGGCTTGCACCAACAGTTTCTCAAAGGTAAGACCGTACTGGGTCTTGTGTTGGCAGGAGCTGTGACTGGAGAGTTGTAATGTCTGAATACCTTGCTACAAATTAAAACACAAACTATCTCTGGCATGAAAGCTGCAGTTTCTTGTGTTCAGTCTGTTTTGAAAGACAAAAGAAATGAAGATGCCTTTCAAATTCTTTTTGAGCAAGCAACTGTGATTGTCAATTCACTAAACCTAGAGCCTATCAAAGTCCCAGAACTGAGACGACTGCCTAAGCGTTTTAGACTAGAAGCAAGCACATACAAGCCAAAAACAGCAACAGAGCATTACAAAATTGAGTTTTATCAGGTCCTTGATGTTGTTGAGATGGCGCTCAGTGAGCGTTTTGAGCAGGAAGGTCTGATCTTGCTAAAACTAGAGAGTACTCTGCTCACTGGACAAATTGAGTCAGTGTGTGACGAGTATCCTGAGATCAACAGCCAGTTGCTTGCTGTTCAATTACCCATGTTTAGACATAACTATCCGTTTGGGTCCAGTATGGAGGCAGCAAACATTCTTAAAGGTTTGTCAGTGGAAGTTCATGGCCTTTACAGTGAAGTGGAAACTCTGGCCAGGTTGCTCCTGGTTGTACCAGTCTCATCTTCAGAAGCAGAAAGGAGCTTTAGTGCTCTTAGAAGGTTGAAAACTTGGCTACGCTCAAGTATGTCACAAAAGAGACAGAATCATGTCGCAGTGTGTCACGTTCACCAAGACAAGTTGGACCTTTTGGACAAGAAATTGATGTGCCAACAATTTATTGCTGGTTGTGAGAGGCACAAGAAGATATTTGCTTTCACTTGAAATGTGTTATCAGATTTATTGTTCTGTGCCAGTGTACAAGTGTCTACCAGTGTGTCTGATGTATCCTAATTCCAAGTGTATATAGTTCTGCAAAAGTTGACTACTATGTTTCCTTTTCAGAAGGATTAGTGCATTACAATGACATGACAAGAATTCAAAATAAACAATTTGTAGAAGTTGAATTTGTAATCAGTTACAGTGTGCAATCATTTCCACTATTGTTTATTTTTTAACAGTCATTTGATAGATATAATATATACATATACAAGAAATGTCAGTAAGCACACCCACAACCACAACCCCCCCCCCAATGTTCAAACCAAATCTACACCCTTGTACACTGACATAATTAGTTCCCTCTCTAAGAATTTCAGAGCAGGTAAAAACCGGTAGAGCCAGATTTGTTAGAAATACCAGCAAATAGTGTGTGACCAACCCAGTCCACTCTGGTCACACCTCCTGTCCTACAGTGTATAAACTAAAGCAGGAGAGCTCTTTTCAGCTCATCACAAGGTAATTAAAACACTTTTATATTTTATTGTTTGTTATATTTACTTGATTTATTCCAGTCTGAACATCGCTGTTTGTATTCAATGAAACTGAAATGTAAATCTGTAGACAAACATACAGTTAGAACACTTTTTTTACATTACCGCACAAAAATTTAATCTGTCATTTTGATATTCTATGTGATATATTTTATTTGTCTACTAGGAATTATGATCAATTCTGTCTATGAATAGTTCATATTTTCTGCAGTTAGTTCATAAATACAATTTTTGTTCCAGTTGTATTCATGTAAGGTAATTCAACACAGTTCAGGTGAATTGGGTCAAAATAAAAAGAATTAATAGACATCACCATACTTCCTCAGTTGGTTGATTACATTAAGAGTTGCAAACTTTTATCGTATTACAATGTAATGCTTAAATATGCAAATGAGGCATTATCCAATTAAATACATTTCCAGAACATAAATCTGAACATTGGATGAATGGAGGTTCAAAATGTTTGATTTTGTTCATATCAAAATATTTGATTTCTCCAGAGGGAATTAATGGAGTTCTCAGGTTAACCCTCAATACAGAAAATACTGTCAAAAATAAATAAAAAATGATACAGTGGTGGCCAAAATAATTAGATCACTAGTATTTTCAGCAGCAAAAACTGGTTTTAAATCAGTTATTTGTATCTTTTGCTGTAATGTGTCAGTAGATAATATCAGTTTATATTTCCAAACATTCATTTAGCCATTAATTGTAATAATCCAGTGAGATTTTAGAGATGTGATCTGATCATCATCAGTCTGTCTGGAATGACATGAAGAAACAGAACAAACTGAGACTAAATCCAGAAGAACTGTGTCTCCAAGACGCTTCAAGAAACTTCCTGTAAAGCTCCTGAGAAACTCTGCTCAAGAGCACCGAGGACTGCTTTAAACACAAAGGATGCTCACAACAAATGTTGATTTCATTTAGCTCATAGAAGTTAATTGATAAAGACAATGTATTTATGGCATTATTTTTGGCAGCATTCTCATTTTACAACATTTTTACACAAGTGCCTAAAACTTTTAACAGTTATCTAGCTTTACAGGAGGTTCCTTGAAGCGTCTTGGAGACAGTTCTTCTGGATTTAGTCTGTCTCAAATGAATGTTTGGAAATATAAACCGATATTTCCTACTGACGCACTACAGCAAAAGATACAATAACTGACTTAGTACCAGTTTTAGCTGCTGAAAATGCTAGTGCTCTAATGATTTTGGCCACCGCTGTATGACACTGTCAAGATCACAAACATTGAAGTTTTAAGATTTTTTTAGAATGGATGACTTCATCTGAATTTGACAAACTGATGTTTGATTAATTATTAGCACTGGCTGTAACTAAACTATTTATATTGTGTTGTCTGCAAAAGGTATAAATGTGATGTAGAAATAAAAAAACAACTACAACAACAACAACAACACACACAGAGAGAGAGAGAGAAAACTGCAGAAGCATCAGAAACCACAAACAAGCAAAAACCAACTGGACAGAGAGAGAAATGGAAACCAGTGAATCTCAAGAGAAAAGGAGATGGAGATATATGAGCCGGAATAGCATGAGGGGAATAAAGCCAGACTGTGAGTGTTTGTTCATTATGAAACTTGTAGCCTTCACAATCCTGTCATAAAATATCACATTCAGACACATCCATCAGACTTTCTGCAGTCACCTAGATGCACTAAATATTTACAGATGTGTGATTGTTTAATTGGTGTAATATTTTGATTATAAAAAAAAAAAAAACAATGAGAATATTTATATACTGTATGTTTGTAATTTCTAGTCTCACATGATCCAGACGGGCCTGTGATGTTTCATTCTGATGTTATTAAGAAAACACAACATCAGATACCAGCAGCTGAAGACTGAACATCATTATCATCATCTTCATCTTCATCATCATCATCATCATCACAATCTTCATCATCATCATCATCACAGACTCCATTCGTCTGGACTACAGTCTGTTCTGATCCTGGACTCTTTTCCAGACTCATCTGATCAAACAAACAGAATAATGAACAGTTTTGTTCTCAGATAATTGATAAATGTGTTTTACTGCTGCTGCACTTTGCTGAAAACACCATGATCCACCTCTGGATCACACAGACGTTTTGTGTTTTACAAATTGTTCTATTATTATTATTTTGCACTGCCTTTCATGTGTAATGTATATTTCTATATTCCTGTATATTTTGGTATATTTCCATAGCCATTTAAATACAATCTATTAATGCAGTAAAGTTATGGAGTAACTTTACATTTTGTTCAGCCTCTTTGTCATTTAAAACAATAGTAAACCATGTCCTTAGATTAATTAGTAGCACTAATAAAAAAAAGAATTCAACAGTTTTTCGCTCTCCCTTTAATTTACTCTAATTTAATTTTTATTTCTACAAATACATGTAAATGTGAAGAAAAAAAACTCTCAGAAATAAACCAAATGCAGATTTATGTGAAGGAACATTTCTCAAATAAACAAGTAAAGAGGTTCAATATTTCTCTTTATCCAGTCTTTATCCTTTGATCCCTGTAATACAGGGGCCTGTACCATGAAGCCGGATTAGGTGGCTAGCCAGCTATGTTTCAGCTTAGTTTCCGCCAACCCTGGGTTTTAGGTACTATGAAAGTAGCTCGGCTTTAATCGGTGTTCGTTGCCATGGTATCTTACGCTGCACGGCTAACCTGCTCCGGGGCAGGTTATGTTCTGGTTTAGAGATCTCAATCTGAAATTTGACCAATCAGCTTCAAGCAAAGTGACACATCTCTGACGCAATAAAGCCACTCTTCCAGTTTCTCTTACTCCAAATTAAATGACGCTACATAAAACATTTTTAAAGATAAAATCATGTGATTTTTAGACATGATTATTTTTTATTATTTATATAATTAGTATACCCTTAATCCATTACACAAGACAGCTTAATTTAATAGTAATTATTAAGCTTTTATTTTAAATTAATATAAACATAGATAATATGCAATATAAATACGTTTTAGAATCAATAGCTGTAAACATGACTACATATGAGTTTAAATTTTTAAGTGTTGTTATATCTATAAATATTATAAACTTTACAAATTTTACTTGCACTTATATGGTAAGATACGTTTTCCTCTTTAATGGATCGATTGTTTCATTTTGCTGTGTAAATGTGTTTAAATTCTTCATATTGTTCAATCTTTTAATCTTTGGTAGTGAATTCGCACTGACTCTCTCATGAGAAGTGAATCCCAGTTTCAAGGCATGTGATTGGCTGCTCATTACTGATGTCACACTTTCATGTGCACGAGCTCCATTAACTCAGGATCAAGCCTGAGTTGACAGAGAAAGTTGATGATCAGCTTCATGGTACCAACAAAGCCGGATTGAACTGGTTTGGTTTTGTCAACTCAAAACTAATCCTGTAACCCTGAGTTTGTTTAGCCACCATCATGGTACAGGCCCCTGGTCTGGTGTGTTCATGATTCACTCCAAACCTTTGCTCAGTATTTCATCTGTGCTTTTGCTTTTGTGTATTGATGCTGTTTCTGACAGAAGAATCACTTTTATTCTCAGCTTTCTCATGTGCTTCATCTCTCATTTCACACACAACATCTCTCTGTTTCTCCAGATTTACAGCATTTCTCTTCTTACCAGACACTCTTTCTGCATTCATCTGATGATGGAGATGTTTCATATCAAGCAAATGAGGGGGCAGTCATGGCTTATTGGAAAGAGAGTTGGACTTGTAACCCGAAGGTCGAGTCTCAGGTCCGGCAGGGATTGTAGGTGGGGGGAGTGAATGTCCAGCGCTCTCTCCACCCTCAATACCACGACTGAGGTGCCCTTGAGCAAGACACCGAACCCCCAACTGCTCCCCGGGCGCTGCCCACTGCTCCGGGTGTATGTTCACTGCTGTGTGTACACTTGGATGGGTTAAATGCAGAGCACTAATTTAGAGTATGGGTCACCATACTTGGCCACACACCACTTCTTTTTCCCTTTCCTTCCCTTTTCCCCCAAATCTCCATCATCTCCTGAGTGAAGAATATGTAAAATCATGGCTCAGTCATAAATGCATTACAATGAGTCTCATTTATAATGTGTTTTCCTCATTTAAAAGATACAGAAATTAGTAAAACAGGGCAATTATTTCTGTACAGACAATTTAATTGAAAATAAATTGCATTCATACTATTTTGAACATTATCTTTTCAATGATCATAAAGTAAATCAAAGCACCTGCTCAGAGAATATCTGATTTCAGACGCAGTCATATTGTTTCAAATCTCAGTGTAAAGGTTAAATAAGACCCAGAGCTGAAGAAGATGTAAATGTGTGATGAAACACACCTGATTCACATCAAGATCTACTGTTTAAAAACAGAAGAGTGTCCATTTATAGCATAAGCTGATAAAAGTTTGTTTGCTGACACTTTATGCAAAATGCCAAATCAGCATTATTGATTGGGAGTTGATAACTGAATGGCATTCACTGAATTAACCATCAAAATGTCACTTGTATTCAATAGAATTAAAGGCATTGTAAAGGCATCTTTGTCCAGGAGATGGCGCAAGCAGATTTTTCACTGCAATCTCAAAGGCCTTTAGTATGAGAAGAGATCTGATCTGAAGATGAATGTAGATCATAATGTCACACATAGAGCAAATTAGACTCATCACACATCTGATGTGCTTGTGTTATAATCAGCTTCATGAGGATAGAACTGGTTTTAGAGAAAATGACAGAGCTGATGGCAAATCTGACAACAACAGTTTGAAAAATAATATGAAAACTATGACTATCAATAATTTCTACAGTAAAATGTTTGAATGGTTATGTAAGACAAACAGTTTAAACTTACAGTAACAAACCGCTGACTCTTAGAAGCAACACAACAATAAGCACAAAAATATAAGAAATAGAGAAATAATAGTCAAACAGACAGCATGAGAATCCCTCAGATCATCTCAGCAGATCTCTTTTTTTATGAAATATTCATATCTTTGAAGCCAATGAACCCCTTTTGATCAATTCTTAATTAAAAATCATGAACTGATTGCTTCCATATGAGCATACAGCACCAACTGCAGCTATAAATAACAGCAATAATGTGTTTTACACCAAACATACACATTATCATTTGTTATTCGCAACTGGAGAAGAATATTGTGTTAATAATTCTGATTGATTATTGGATTTATTTTGTTAGCTGAGAAACAAAACACTAAAGTTACCCTAATCATGATTTTTACAGCCAAAACCCATTGTTACGAGTGAACGGGACGGGATGGATCCATCTGCAAAGCTTTAAACGTAACACCCATCAACTGAAGCCCAAAAACTAATTTCTTATCATCTTGCAGAAACATAGTCTAATCAGAAGTTGATCATTAAAATAACTGTAAGAACGTAGTGGAGACAGGAGTGTGATGGGAATATTTTATCTAATGGCCTCAGGGGGAGTCAAAAGGGTATATTCAACATAGAAGATTCAGAAAAGTGCAGACTAAGGATGCTCAGATCAAAGGCTGTGTCTCTATGATTAAATAATCTGTATTCACCCAAAAAGTGCTTAAAACAGTAGAACAGTTATATGACAAACCAATGACCAGATCAGTATGACCAATTACAGTGAAGAAGACTTGATTTTTACTCAACTACAAGGTATAAATGTGCATGTATCTTCCTGTTCAGGGAGTCTCTCTTGCTTGTTGTGACCAGTGGGCTCCTGGCCGTGAATAAAACTTTCACTCCTGCAAAGAGCAACTTGGGAGTGGTGTCTGGTATATGCTGCGCAGCTGAGGAATAGAAGTAACAGCATACAGCTGAGAAGGGAGGAGAGTGTATAGATGCTACTGACATGATGCTCATGTGTGACTGAGGTAGTGAAAGTAGCTTCTTGACGGGACGCCGTCACCTTACTTCGGGAAGGGATTTACCTCGAGATACTGTATTATATTGTATTATATTCAGAAAGGGAATTACCTCGAGATACTGAATGAGTAACCTGACACCAGCAGATCATTCACAAACACAGAGATGAGTCATGAAGTGAAAATACCTCACTGTGATGAATGATTCACCAGCATCAGACTCTGGATATTCTAGAGCTTAAACTGGACAAATACAGACATTTATCAGAGTTTCTGTTGACCTGCAGCTTCACTCAAACTGATCAAAACATGAACAAACTCCTGATGTCTCTCACTGAACAAACATATCAGTAAATCAATTTACTGATTATTTATAATGGAAATTTGAAAATATATCAAATATTTACCCATTTCAAAATAACACAAGTGCTGTTCAGCCTCAGTTTTCATGGTGAATCTCCCACACATTCACCATCACAGAACAGCAGAGGAGTGTGACAGACAGAGATGGAGATCATCAGAATCACAAGCTCAGAAAATCACATCTACATTAGATCAGACTTTAGAGGAGAATTAAATCAAATCAGTAAATGTAGTGAATTCCAGAAGTAATGTACATTTTGATCAGCCTGCAGATCTCATCTACTTTAAAGATTATTGAACTTTGTCTTTATGGTAATTATTAGCATAACTCTATAGAGATAATAAAGAGATCATTTGACAAATACAGTAAGCCTATTATGTTTATAAAACCATAAAATCATTGTCAAAAAAGAAGTATACAGTCATGATAATCAAACAGAAATCAATAATAAAAACTCACATCCTGAAGAGAATTTGGAGGAATAATTTATCATGACAGTAATGTCACAATTTAAAAATATATTAATGGTACCAAAATCATGCTTTAATTTTGTGCAAAATTCTTATTTTTCTTTTGAATTTGGGGTGAATTTAGACTTGGCTGTGTTTTCATGAGATTTACTGCGGATGCTAAAGATACTGCGGTAAAACACTGTAGTTTGTCATATTTCGGTGTTATTTAGTTTCTGATGTTCTCTTATTGTTTCATGCTCATTTAGTGATTTGATCATCATGACTTATTGTTTTTTGCTGCTGTAACACACTTTCATTCAAGCACCAAAGGTTTTATAAAATCTATACAGATTTATGGCTCAAAATATCAATTGGATGAAAAGGCATTATAAATAAAACAAATTCATGAATGTGTTCTATCCTGAAGATTATCAGTCGTTTCTATATTTATCCACCAGATGACAGAAGTAGATTTTCAAGCTCAAAGGCCTTTAGTTTCAGGTTGAAGGCAGTGAATGAGGATTGAGTTTCACATCATGAAGGTGGTGGTGATGGCGCAGTGGATAAGACACATGCCTTTGGTGTGATCGACCCGGGTTTGAATCCACTGTGAGATACCAATGTGTCCCTGAGCAAGACACTTAACCCCTAGTTGCTCCAGAGGCGTGCGACCTCTGACATATATAGCAATTGTAAGTCGCTTTTAGTCAGCTAAATGAATAAATGTAAATGTAAATGAAGCACAAACCCACTGACCCTCAAACACACATCTGATGTTGTTGAATCTGAATCATATTCTATTGCAATAACAGTGTTATTATGACTACACAAACAGCTTCTTGAGGAAACCGGTTTTAGAGAAGAGGAAAGAGTATGGGTTTAAGATGAGTCATATATGATGTATAATATAATGACTGAAAGCCCATGGCCATGAGAGACAGTTATGTCTCCTGTCTCTTTGCTATTGGTTCCTCTGTTCAATGTATCATGTTCTGATTGGTTGTCCAGGTCATACGTCTTGTTTCCCATTGGTTTGTCATGTGACTAGTGTTGCTTTAAGGTGCGTTCGACTTCATGCAGCACTTAGCAGACCGATCGGCGGCTGACTTGAAGCAGTGCATGCCGATTAGAAATTTAGTCCGACTTGAACCGGCGCCGACCACACGTCACTAGGCTTGTTTGAGATGAGCAAAATCTGCGCAGAACCGATCACCGGTGATCAGCGCGAGATGCATGCCGGTTAGAAATGTGTCCGAGTGCGGTCCGCCTTGCTCTGATGTCATGCTGACGTATGTCAAAAATCTCTCGCGAGCGCAAAGCGCACGTGTCGGATTCTGCAGTCGAGCGCAGTTGCTCTCCACCAACTGCGCTGATCAAAAGCATCATGGGAAACGACTTGCTGACGACACAGCTTAATGCTCATTGGCTGCGAATGTCATCTGATATTTTTTCCCCTTAATCCTAAGAAGTCCATTACCTATAGCCTAATACTATTTACTTTTTCTATAGTAATTTATTAGTAATTAGGACATGTGCTTTATTTATTTACCCTTTTATTTTTATTTTCTTGGTTTGAAGTCCTGTTTGTTGTAATTTTCTCTTTTTGTATTGTATGCTGGTTTTAATTTTGTACATTTACATTTTTGTACAACATTATTCCATTAAATAAATTAGTCAATCCATGCATGCATAGGCTACATCTAATGTGACGGTTTTGCAATTACAACACATGTTTGTGTGTTTTATCTGAGATCTTTATCTGGGTATGTCTTATTTAAGGAGTGCAGTAAACAAAGCCCACACATGCATGCTAATTTCTTAATTTAAAATGTGTTTTTGTTTCATATTAATTTTGAATAATAATTTGCTGTACACACTTTTCCTAATCATTAAACATGAAATTCAAATTTACATTAAGGTGACAAACAATTGTGTAATATATTTATATGAAATATGTTTCATGTAAAAAAGGGATAGTTCACCCAAAGATTTTTTTTGGGGGTAAACTGTCCCTTAAGTAGGATACACATAATTAGGTTAATCAGCTGTGCCATATCCCACTCTGAAATGTTTAACCCATAATTAGGGATAACAGTGTAAATTTAGTGCAGCATCTGTGTGCTCCTCATTTCTCATTATGGCTTTGATTATAAAAGGCATCCACAAAGTGCGATAAAGAACGCGAACGCGATCTCATCCATTGCTGACGTTTGCAGTCCAACAACACAACGAGATTCAGGAAGTGTCCGGCTTGCCTGCACTTTTTTCACTCCTCCCCTCACTGCTGCCGCCTACTCTCGACTAAATTACAGGCGAGGCAAGGTGCATCTCAAACAAGCCTAATGTCACCTGTGGCATCAAAGTACCGCGATAGCGTTTCTAGAGCAGCCGGTTGACTCAGCCCGCGCAATTTCCCCAGAGCGACTGCGGGAGCGCTGATGACGACACAGCTGTTTCATGATTGGCCAAATTCACCACATGACAACAACGACGTGTATTTCGGGTTTATTCTGACAACTTCAGTCCCACTAATGCTCATATACGGACTTTCAAAAAAAATAAAAATCTAAATAAATTCATGTCATCTTCATTTCGTAAATCATGTTTATTAAAAGATTACAATTATTTTTACTGCAATCACTTTTTTGTTAATTTACATTTACATTTAGTCATTTGGCAGACGCTTTTATCCAAAGCGACTTACAATTGGGGAATACAAAAAGCGATTCATCTTGAAGAGGCAATCAGACAGAGGAAGTGCTCGTAACACCAAGTCTCAGTCATTGTTCAAATAAGTACAAGCTAGTAGGTGGAGAGAACTTTTTTTTTTTTTTTGAGTTTATGAAGTCAAGCAGTGCCGAAAGAGATGAGTTTTCAGTTGTTGCTTGAAGATTGCCAGGGATCCAGCGTTCCGGATAGGGGTGGGAAGATTATTCCACCAGCCAGGATTCGTTTATAATTCGTTTATATAGGTTTTGTGCACAGGTTTATTTTGGACCTTTTTCATACAGACCCTTTACAGTATTAAGCTGCATAACCTATTTAGATAATCATTTTTTTATGGAATAAATCAAATATCAATCTTACAGACTTTTAATATAATGTGGTCATCATGGATTCTGATTGATAATTGTCTTGTTGCTGGGTTCATCCATCTTCACTTGCATGTGATTACTGCCAACAACTCTGGCTGGATGTCAACTTAATACAACATTCAGATCAATTTCATACAACAATAACGGCATTTCTATAGCTTCCAGTTTGTCTGCAATAAAGCAAGCAAACGCCACGTGATCTGCCATGACTGAGGTAGATGCAGCAAACTACGAGAGCCCCGAAGTGTCCGACTTGACGACACCGTTTTCAACTCCGCCCCTGACTGCAAGCGGCTACTCGGCAATTCGTACGAATTCATACGACCTTACTCGTACGATTCAGTACGATTTGTCTAAACCCCAGTGACGGGTAGGTTTAGGGGCGGGGTTAGGTGGAGGTCATTCGTACAAATTCATACGAATTGGCAACTCGTAAAATACATACGATTAAGCAAAAATCGTATGAATTTGTACGAGTGAGATCGTACGAATTAGCCACCTCATAAAATATGTACGAATTGCCGTGAGATCGGGCTGGCTACTCTCGTTGACCACCGTCTGTAGCCGTGCTTCAAGTCGAACGCACCTTATGACCGGCTCTAGAGCCGCCTTACGATCACATGTGCGTCAAAGTACCGCGAGAGCAAAAAGGAGACCCTCCTCCCAAATCAGATTATACTGTTTCAGCTATTACAATAGTTCAGTTTTGTATGTAATGGCAAAGTCATTTTATTTCGTTTCGTTTCGTTTTTTTTTTTTTATTATTATTATTATGTTAATTTAGGAAAACGTTTGGAGCATTTTTTGTTCATTAAATAAGTTTTTTCTTTCAGCGGCAGTCCTGCAGGCTGATCATAGCCATGTTTGATCAATTTAGCCTTCTCAAATCACCATGACTTGCCTAAAATAAAATCTATAGATATACTAAAACAGTTCAAGCAAATAACAATGTTTAAACATTAAACCTGGATAAATGTGCTCTGCATCAGTAGTTTGTGCGGAGAGTGGAAGCTAAAGCCAATCACTTGCATTTTATTCAGTAGAAACAGCTTACGCCGCAATTATTGCTCATAAAAGTAAGAGTAATACATCATTCGGAACTGTAAATGGTCTACTTTTATTTGTGTGCACTCACAATATCAACAAAACTTTTTATAAGATATAAAAACATAATTTTATAAAATAAAGAAAATGACGCGCCGTCTGGTCTTGAACAGGAGCGCTTCAGGAAAATGAACCGAAAGTCAGCGAAATCATGCCTCACAGACATGATAAATATATCTAGCTATAGAAAGCTTTAAATTACTACTTAACGAAATAAATAAAAACGAAAACAAAAACTCTTTCATTATAATCTGTGAAGATGCACTTCTCTCTAAAGCCGCGTCTAATGAGCAGATGGCGAGTCAGGATCATTTTCATTTCATTTTCATTTCATTTATTTATTCTCTTTTCATGGTAATGCAACACGAAATGCCACAACAATCCAACAACACAACAAAAATACATTCCATGACAAGAAGAACAGGAGTAGGATGAAGAAAAAAAAAATCTTATAAACTCCTACCCCATTCTTATATTAAGACAATTACAAATTAGATCGCTTCACCGACATGAAAAATAAAATAAAAAAATAAAAAAAATCATCATCTTCATCTTTGCGACACTGACACAGAAAACACTAGTTTATTAATAAATTCAAATATATCCTCACTATTTCTCCCGGACACATTCATGGTAATTACTTTAGCAGGGGCTTTGCAGCAAGCTTCAGTCTGTTGTGTGTGTTTGAAGCATAACTCTTCATCTGCTGCTGCTGCGGGACTCTAAACACCGTCGAGTCTCTCAGTCGCGGCACGGTCTCCTGTTGTTTCCACCACAGCAGCAATGTTTTCATCACTAACTGATGGATGTCTAAAATATAAAAATAAGGAGAAGCCTAAAACAGGCCTGAGGCCCTATAGAGGCCTGGCAGAAATGCAGGGCTCTAGCATTCCCCTCGGTAGAAATCACGTTTCCCCCCTCGGGAATTCATTAATAATAATTCTGACTAAAATAAGAGTAAAATGCTCAGACTTTTAGTGGATTGAAACTTGACTAGACGTACAAACTAAAATGACAGCTTCACACAAAGACTAAAACTAAAATTACAACAGGCCGCTAAAAACAACACTAACAACAAGCTTTAAAACACTTTTTTTCTTTCTGCTGAAAATGAAATGATTTACTGTGAAATCTGTTTTCTCTTCAGTGTGAGCTTCATGAAGAAAACTTCTACATCACTCTCATCAACATGTCCATAGTTACAATAAAGACTGATCTTGACATTATCTTGTGGTTATTTGGGGAAAAACAGTAGGAGGGCGTTTTCCCCCAGTCTACCCTAAAAATTTCATTCACAGTAACTCATTCATAATATTACTATCAATCTTTTTATTTGCATCTCTTCTCATTCAGTTTAACATCCATTCATTATTTAATACAACTGATCTTAATAGTTAATCAGTGAATCATTTGTAGATTTCTACAGATTCTATAGTTTCTGTAGAACTTGTTAGCAATTTCTGGTACAAATAATGGCGATTAAACCAAATGTTCTCATTAAATATTACAATAATCTTGTGTTGTGAAACAATGATTATGTGGACTGAGAATGTGTAGCAAGAGATCATGTTTTGAAAGATAGACTAGTTCTGATGTGATCAGTTTAGATTTTTGTAGTAAGAGATTTGAAAATGTTCACCTACTTCTGAATCAGGAATTGATTTGATGTGATAATAATATATTGCTTTAACACCACTGGCTTTAATGAAACTGTATTTGTGTGATTGCTGATACAAATGTGTAAAAGGAAAAAACACAGGCCTACAGAAAACCCCTGCAACATCAGAAACCACAGACCGGCAAAAACCAACTGAACTGAGACAGAAATGTAGGCCAGAAAGGAAACAAGAACCAGCGAATCACAAGAGAAAAGCAGACAGAGACTTGTTAAACGTGACCGTATGGAGAGACTAAAGCCAAACCGTAAGTGTGTCTTCATTATGAAACTTTAATCCTGTATTATATTTTAGTTTAGCTAGATTCACTACACAGAAAGATTCATCAGATTGACTTTCTGCACTTGCTGTTGAAGTTTTTCACAGCTGCATGATTGTGTAATTGATGGGATATTTAAAAAATATAAATTAGGAACAATATCCCATAAATGAATAATAACAATATATAGGCTATATTTCTAGTGTGATCCAGACGGGCCTGTAAGCTTCATTCTCATGTTAGTAATGAGGTGAGATTCTCTCATTAAACCCAGCTGCTGAAGACCTATACACCATCATCATCATCTTCATCAGACTACAGTCTGTTCTCCTCCTGTCATCCAGAAGCATTTACAGATTCACAAACACTCAGCAGGAGCTTCTTTCCCAGCAGAACTCACACTGCTCTTCATGAATGACTGTTCATCTTCATCAGTTATTGCTCTACAGGAAACATTTCACACCCACTGTTCCTCTGCTTTTGATGAAGTGACTGGTGATGCTTTCAGTATGAGTGGATATAAGACAAATACCCTGGACAGATGTCTGTTCTACAACAGGACATTCAGACTCTCACTCATACAATTTAGGCTCTTCAGTTCACTTGACAAGTGCTGGATTGTGGAGAAAAACCAACAAAAACTGGGACCTTCTTAATGTGAGTGACACTGTTATGTCAAACACACATATAAGTTATAAAAGCACAGTCAGTAATGCCTGTGAAGGTAAAAAGCTGGGAAAGAAAGCACATGTTTATATTAGATCTTTAAGAACCACCCGCCGCCCCAACAGTGAAATAAATAAAGGTGTTCTGTGTTCAGTCTTTTACCTGCGCTTCTGCAAAGTTCACTTAATTAATCAGGATTCACTTTCAATTTTAGTCTAGCTCCGTGTTTGTCTCGCATTGGCCTTATGTGGATCTCATGATCACAAACTCACCAGTTCTGGGGTCTTATTCATAAACTCTCCATAGATTTCATCATAAAAATGTATGCATGCACAAAAGGTAGATTTTGCGAAAACACAAAAGTGTTCAGATTTGTAAAAGCATGCATACACCAGAACCTGTGCAAAAATCCTACCTCGTCTCCTCCCAGAAATCACCATATATGAAGCTTACAACGCATAGTTTTATATGCATAACCTCATCTGTATATCAGTTTCATGCATATTATTATTCACGTGACACCATGTTTAACACCATTAAAGGTACAAGACATTAAGGAAATATGAGAAACAGACTATAAATGCCATTTCTGCCATACATTAATTTTTATTGCCAAAAATCATCCAGTATTCTTATGTTTTAGAATAAATATATCAAAATATCCATAAAAACAAAACTGTTTAAAATTAGTTGTCAGATAAATATTTTAGAATAGAGTTAATCTCATTCTTTTCACTGGCTAATTAGTATTTCAGTTGTTTTAAACCATTCAAATTAAATCGAATTTATGCAGTTTTGCTGGCAAGGTGAACATCTTTTAGTTATTTTAAACAGATAGGCCTATATTTATTGCAGTGTAGCCTAAATAAAACTGTCTGACCCAGAAGATGACTGACAAAATACAAACCCGATTCCAAAAAAGTTGGGACACTGTACAAATTGTGAATAAAAACAGAATGCAATGATGTGGAAGTTTCAAATTTCAATATTTTATTCAGAATACAACATAGATGACATATCAAATGTTTAAACTGAGAAAATGTATAATTTTAAGCGAAAAATAAGTTTTTTAAATTTCATGGCATCAACCCATCTCAAAAAAGTTGGGACAAGGCCATGTTTACCACTGTGTGGCATCCCCTCTTCTTTTTATAACAGTCTGCAAACGTCTGGGGACTGAGGAGACAAGTTGCTCAAGTTTAGGAATAGGACTGTTGTCCCATTCTTGTCTAATACAGGCTTCTAGTTGCTCGACTGTCTTAGGTCTTCTTTGTCGCATCTTCCTCTTTATGATGCGCCAAATGTTTTCTATGGGTGAAAGATCTGGACTGCAGGCTGGCCATTTTAGTACCCGGATCCTCCTTCTACGCAGCCATGATGTTGTAATTGATGCAGTATGTGGTCTGGCATTGTCATGTTGGGAAATGCAAGGTCTTCCCTGAAAGAGACAACGTCTGGATGGGAGCATATGTTGTTCTAGAACTTGGATATACCTTTCAGCATTGATGGTGCCTTTCCAGATGTGTAAGCTGCCCTTGCCACACGCACTCATGCAACCCCATACCATCAGAGATGCAGGCTTCTGAACTGAGCGCTGATAACAACTTGGGTTGTCCTTGTCCTCTTTAGTCTGGATGACATGGCGTCCCAATTTTCCAAAAAGAACTTCAAATTTTGATTCGTCTGACCACAGAACAGTTTTCCACTTTGCCACAGTCCATTTTAAATAAGCCTTGGCCCAGAGAAAACGCCTGCGCTTCTGGATCATGTTTAGATATGGCTTCTTTTTTGACCTATAGAGTTTTAGCCGGCAATGGCGAATGGCACGGTGGATTGTGTTCACCGACAATGTTTTCTGGAAGTATTCCTGAGCCCATGTTGTGATTTCCATTACAGTAGCATTCCTGTATGTGATGCAGTGCCGTCTAAGGGCCCGAAGATCACGGGCATCCAGTATGGTTTTCCGGCCTTGACCCTTACGCACAGAGATTGTTCCAGATTCTCTGAATCTTTGGATGATATTATGCACTATATATGATGATAACTGCAAACTCTTTGCAATTTTTCTCTGAGAAACTCCTTTCTGATATTGCTCCACTATTTTTCGCCGCAGCATTGGGGGAATTGGTGATCCTCTTGCCATCTTGACTTCTGAGAGATACTGCCACTCTGAGAGAATCTTTTTATACCCAATCATGTTGCCAATTGACCTAATAAGTTGCAAATTGGTCCTCCAGCTGTTCCTTATGTGTACATTTAACTTTTCCGGCCTCTTATTGCTACCTGTCCCAACTTTTTTGGAATATGTAGCTCTCATGAAATCCAAAATGAGCCAATATTGGCATAACATTTCAAAATGTCTCACTTTCAACATTTGATATGTTATCTATATTCTATTGTGAATAAAATATAAGTTTATGAGATTTGTAAATTATTGCATTCCTTTTTTATTCGTAATTTGTACAGTGTCCCAACTTTTTTGGAATCGGGTTTGTATTTTAAAAAGGAAACATGCAAATCTTACAGTTTTCTTCAAGTTTCCTTCAAATACAGTGGTATTTTTCATAATGTTGTGGAGATGCCTTCACACGACACCAACACCTCTGTGTAGCAGTAGTTGTACTGAACCAATTTAACCAGTAAGTGCGCATCATTGATCATTGTTCTTGCTAAAAAAAATTTTTTTCTCATAACAAGAGATCTGCAATTTAGTTTAAAGATGAATTATTGAGCACCTAGCACTCCTCGCTGTCATTAAAACATAGCATGCCACAGGAAAAGTGATCAAGCGCCTCCACTACAAATATTTTGGTTTAACTTCATACACATGAGTTCATACACATGGGTCAGAGTTTGCATGCAAGTGCGCAGATTTTCCCATCAAGTTTGTTTTTATAAATAACAGCTTTTGCATAATGGCATACGCCTCTTTCAGGGCAGGTTTTGTGTGTACACAATGGTTATAAATGACCCTGATCTTTTTTTTTTTAAACTCTTTAATTTTCTTTAAAACAACACATCAACAATATCACCATAACAGCCACTATACATGAGAAATAACACATCAAACTTCCTATTCATGTACTTAGAGCCAAGTACTGAAAGCTTTATATTAGACCCCCCCCCCAAAAAAAAAATAATAAATAAAATAAATAAATAAGTTCAAATGTAGAAGGTTTCTTCAAGTGCTTTACAAACAAAAACGTTTTGTACATGAGCTACAGAGTGTTAATATACAGTAAAATATTGTATTCTGATGAACAGCAACAACAGCAATCCAAATAATGTATAATCAGACAGTTTGATAAAAAGGAGATGTGAACCAGTATATTCAGTCTTATCAGTTTCCAAATCTTAATGAAAATGGATAGTTTATCTTTTAATATAATTCTCAGTTCTTCCAAATGCAACATATTTCCCAATTCCCACAGCCACATCTCAAAAATAGGGACAGAATCTTCTTTCCACATCTGAGATATTTACCACAAAAGGCATTCTCTGGCTCAGGCTCCAAGAAAGAAATTAAAATATACATTTCCAAAATGGCTGAATTTTACTTCATGACCATAAAGAATGAAACAGGGTGCCTTCTAATGTTGTACATTTATTACAGAGTGGGGAAATCATGTTTTTAAAACCCATTTCTTCTTCCCAATCATGTTTTATTTTCTGAGTCTTGTTGTCCTCCTTTTCTTACAGTAATTTGTGAAAGTTTGACACTCGTACCAGGGTTTATATTAACAATTCTCTCTAAAGTGGGATTTAAATTCAAACTTTAAAGTCTGAAATGTGCTTCCTAAGAAAGTCTTAAGTGAATAAGTGAAGTGACATTCAGCCAAGTATGGTGACCCATACTCGGAATTGGTGCTCTGCATTTAACCCATCCAACGTGCACACACACACACACACACACACACACACACACACACACACACACACACACAGCAGTGAACACACACACACCGTGAACACACACACACACACACAGCAGTGAACACACACACACCGTGAACACACACACACAGCAGTGAACACACACACACCGTGAACACACACACACAGCAGTGAACACACACACACACCGTGAACACACACACACAGCAGTGAACACACACACACCGTGAACACACACACACAGCAGTGAACACACACACACCGTGAACACACACACACAGCAGTGAACACACACACACCGTGAACACACACACACAGCAGTGAACACACACACACCGTGAACACACACACACAGCAGTGAACACACACACACCGTGAACACACACACACAGCAGTGAACACACACACACCGTGAACACACACACACAGCAGTGAACACACACACACCGTGAACACACACACACAGCAGTGAACACACACACACCGTGAACACACACACACAGCAGTGAACACACACACACCGTGAACACACACACACAGCAGTGAACACACACACACCGTGAACACACACACACAGCAGTGAACACACACACACCGTGAACACACACACACAGCAGTGAACACACACACACCGTGAACACACACACACAGCAGTGAACACACACACACCGTGAACACATACACACAGCAGTGAACACACACACACCGTGAACACACACACACAGCAGTGAACACACACACACCGTGAACACACACACACAGCAGTGAACACACACACACAGCAGTGAACACACACACAGCAGTGAACACACACACACCGTGAAGACATACACACAGCAGTGAACACACACACACCGTGAACACACACACACAGCAGTGAACACACACACACCGTGAACACATACACACAGCAGTGAACACACACACACCGTGAACACACACACACAGCAGTGAACACACACACACCGTGAACACACACACACAGCAGTGAACACACACACACAGCAGTGAACACACACACAGCAGTGAACACACACACACAGCAGTGAACACACACACACCGTGAAGACATACACACAGCAGTGAACACACACCCGGAGCAGTGGGCAGCATTTATGCTGCAGCGCCCGGGGAGCAGTTGGGGGTTCGGTGTCTTGCTCAAGGGCACCTCAGTCGTGGTATTGAGGGTGGAGAGAGCGCTGGACATTCACTCCCCCCACCTACAATCCCTGCCGGCCGGAGACTCGAACCCACGACCTTTGGATTACGAGTCCGACTCTCTAACCATTAGGCCACAACTTCCCCCAACTTAACTTGCAAATAACGGTAAAAATAGAATTAAGTGTACCTAAAGATCGTGTATTGTTACTAACCCCAGCTCTGGTGTCAGAGGATGTAGGTGGTAAGGGGTTTGATTTTGACACAATAGTGTAGTTTACTTCTGCAAGTTAACGTCTTCTAGTTTAGTCATTTCCTACATGAATCTAAGAGTGAGAGATGTATATGTATCCACAAAGAGACACATGGCAGTATGTGAGAGTTTCTAGAGCGGTGCTCGAGAAACTCACGACACTGTGTTTGGGCTTTTGTGGATGACTATAATATCATATCTTCAAATGAGTTACACAGTTTTCAATCTTTCTTATAATATAAACCATTTTACCAGTCGCACAGAAACCTTCACTGTGACACCAGACATGAAGGGGAAAAACATCAGGTTCACAAGATACATCATCTGTGGTAGATATTCTTAGTGAACTTTGAGTGAAGACTTTTGGGGGGAAAGAGGGAGCAAGGAGAGGTTTGGGAAAGGTGGTGTCATATGTGACCCTGGAGCACAAAAGCAATCATAAGTAGCACAGATATGTTTGTAGCAATACATTGTATGGGTCAAAATTATTAATGTTTCTTTTATGCCAAAAATCATTAGAATATTAAGTAAAGATCATGTTCCATGAAGATATTTTGAAGTTCCTACTGTAAATATATCAAAACTTCATTTTTGATTAGTAATATGCATTGCTAAGAACTTCATTTGGACAACTTTAAAGACCATTTTCTCAATATTTCGATTTTTTCTTTTTCTGCACCCTCAGATTCCAGATGTTCAAATATCGTCCTATCCTACAGAACCTTTTCTACGCACTGTTGATAAATGAAGCCCCAGTACTTTGACTTCACGGGGAGATCATTTCATTTCTGGTCTTGCAATCTGTAAATTAAGTGACAGCAGCATAATATATTCAATTAAATTCAATTAAAGTTTATTTATATAGCGCTTTTTACGATACAAATCGTTGCAAAGCAACTTTAAAGGAAATTAAGTTTCTACAATGTATTTATATATTGCAGAACCTTAATATATTTAACTTATGGCTAAATTTGTTAATTCTGTATGTTGTCTGAGGGGTTGGTATCATCTTTTCTCAGGTGTTCGGTCATCTCAGATCATTTAAGGGTTGGATCCAGACTGAAGCTTCTGTAATTCCTAGTTACCACGGGATGTTAAACCCGTGGCAGAAACAGAGAAACAAATAGAGACATAATTAGCGTAGCTGCTGTTCCATCTAAGCAAAAATGATTTGTTCAACCCAAGCTAAAGAATAATAATAATGTACATTTGATCAGATATAACTGCAGTACAAGATTATAAGATGCATTATGTGAATGCTTGGCTAAAGAGATGTGTCTTTAATCTAGATTTAAACAGAGAGAGTGTGTCTGAACCCCGAATGTTATCAGGAAGGCTATTCCAGAGTTTCGGAGCCAAATGTGAAAAAGCTCTACCTCCTTTAGTGGACTTTGCTATCCTAGGTACTACCAAAAGTCCAGAGTTTTGCTACCTTAGGGAGCGGGTTGGATTGTAGCGAGATAGAAGACTAGTTATAGATCTTATAGGCAAGTAATAATATTTTGTAAATGATACTGAACTGAATAGGTAGCCAGTGCAGAGACTGTAAAATTGGGGAATTAGCTTTTCTGCAGTACTGTATATGTACAGTGTCTTTGCTATTAATATGACCCAAACAATAAAATAAAAACATTTAAACATTTAATTACAAATAATTAATAATAATAATAATACATTTAATTCCCCCATTTAATTACAAATCTGCTGCTTGAAACAGAGCTGCTTGACCAGGACTTCTGTGTGAGAACAGATACAAATCTGTAGTGTTGCCACGGATACAACATGCTGAGAACTGCCTGAAACCAGAAAAACCAACAGAAACAGCACGGAGGTCAGAAATAAGAGACAAACCCCAAGACTCTTGTTTTATTGAAGCGCATGAATACATTTTTGTCAGTGTGGTATTTGTTTGATCATTATGAAACTGTATTGAGTCATCTCACATTTCCTGCAGTTTTCTTTTATTTTTTAAAGTGCAGCGTTACACAGATTAATCAGACAGTTTCTCCAGTCCCAGATGAATGTTTACAGATCAGTGTGATTGCATATGAATTACAGGATGGATTATAGATCGAGAACATAAAAAGCCTATCAATCCAAAACAAGGATAATCTGACATATGTTTGTGATTTCTAGTCTCTTGTGAAGACATGAACATTATCCTTCATCATCACATCATGAACTCATCTGATCACAAACAAACAGATTCTCTCTCAGATCTGTGTCTCAATCCTGCACTGATGCACTTTACTGACAACATTCTGCATCAACACTCAATCTCTGCTTCTGCCGTGTTTTACCACAATATTCTGCACTACATTTATGACTGCAATATTTTGCATTTATCCATCTTCATCTTTATTTAGTATGTATGCATATTTTGACATTCCTGTATATTTTAATATAGATTCTGTATTTTCTCTGTATTTTTGTATAACTCTATATTTTATTTTATTCTATACTATTTTATACTATTTACTCTATTCTAGGTTTATGCAACACCAGTGAAAGACAATTTTGCAGTAAAAACTATTGTCTATAATTCCAAAAAAATTTAGTAACATGCCTTTTCTGACTCATTATTTGATCAGATTGTGGCAAGTACACACAAAATTAGATTACATTATTAACTGAACATTTAATCTAGCCACTGTTTCCTTTGGCATTAATGACAAATACTTGGATTTCTGTGTAGTTGCTTTGAAATGAGATGGATAGAGACAAATGCTCTGTAAATACAATCACATCAAGAATGTGTGTATCACACTGTTAGCATAAGATGCTAAATGAGTCTAAAACTGACTTAAAAACAAATGAGAACAACTGTAAAATCATACAGCAGATCAGTGTGTGCATTATTACACATTGCATACATGCATCTTACCAGTTCTTTATATAATATTTATGTTTTTCTTCCAGCATTTCAATCATCGCAAACAATAAATTTGCTCTGTCCGGTACACTTTCTCTGTTTGTGGCCTATTCTCTCCTCTTATGAAATATGAGAGCGCCAGAATGAATTATGGCTTGTACATCAGCAAAAATTCACATAGCAGAGACATGGCTGTTTGAGGTTGTTTTAGAGAGTAGTATATTGTTTAATCTGTTTGTGTTTGTAACCATGGTTACTGGTTACAGCTGTTTCTAGTTCATTATCATATTTCCTCTCCTGAGTTTCTGATGTTTATGTCTGGGTTTTGCACAGGCGGGTTTGGCGTTGTTCCATGTATCTAATGATATCTTTATCTTGTTTCGTGATTATTTAATGGTATTAGAAGTATTTTAACAAATAATTAAGTTCAAGATTTGAGTTTATGCAAAGTTTGAAAATTCCATCAAATATTAATCAGTCTTTATAGTGGTTTCACAATATTGTCAATAAGCTAAAACAATTAGCTGTGATGATCCTGCATCTTGTCCTGATCATGATCTGACTTTATATGAAATAATAACTGATGTATCAGATGTTATTTCTGAATATGACTTTCATCCAGTAAGTGTCCATCTGTCTGAATAAAAGTGCTTTCATGTGCCATCCAGCAGCATAATAATAATAGTGCTAGTGTTCATTTTATTTCAGTCATTTATATCATATTATATCAGCCATCAGTCAGAGGAATCAGGTTTTTGTATCAATCCCTGTAAGGTCTTAGAGTGGTGTTGGTTTTTCAGATGAATATAATGTTTTAGGCTTCTTTTGTCAAGATGAGGAAGTTCTTGCTCTACACAGAGCTGTTGAATTGTAGAGCAAACAAGCAGCCAATCAAAGCACACTTCAGCCAAAACCACCCTCTCTCAGTTTAGACTTGTTTCCTGTTCTGATCACAGAATATCAGAAGCCCTTTTCCTGTTGTAATGCGCATCTTCTCACTTTATAAAAATCCCCTGAAGCTCAGACGGCACAACATTAGCAGATCTCAGAGTTGTGATGGATGTTTCTTCTCTTCAGATCAACACAAGGTGATCAAAACAATCAGATTTAATTTTTTGTCAAGAGTTGTTATTCGTTATTTAAGCTACTACAGTACTGGGAAAATGTGTAATAGAAATGACAAAAAATACAACATGGCAAAGATAGTAGTAAGAATATATCATTATATTATATTATATTATATTATATTATATTATATTATATTATATTATAGCCTAGTAACAACAACAACAACAACAAAAAAGAAAAAGAAAAAGAGGAGCACTTCTAAACTAAGGCAGCACAACTTTAATGATTCTTTCACATCATTGATGTAGAAACATTTTTACAAAACAAGTGTTTTATTCCTAAAGGAATTTATTAATTTATGTCTGTTTTGCCACAAGAAGCAACACAAATTCTATGTTTTACATGCAAGAAAGTTCTGTATCTGTATAGTTTTAATTACCATGCAATGTTCCTCTTCTTCTTGTGTAAATGACAGAATGATGATTCTGGGGTGAACTATTGCTTTGAGAGCTCTATCAGGTAGATTGGGGGGGAAACACCTCTCTTAAGGACTGTGGAACAGAAAAAAAGTTAAATGTGTCCAGAATAGTTCTCATAGTTTTAGTGACAATGATATCAATTATAAACCAAATATGAAAAACACAATTTATGTTATTAGATTTTTAACAAAAAATTAATTTGTACCAAGCGTTTTGCCCCAAAGATGGGCAAAACAAATCAATTAGCATTATAGATTTACAGCAAAATCAGAGTACAGGCAGTTTGAGATATATTTATAAAATCATCTTCCTTTGATTCTCCTCTTGAGAATTTGAGATTGAGATGTTAAACAATTCACAGTGCAATTGGGAATTTATATGAATGCATCTCTGAGGGGAACTGACTGTGTTCAGAAAAGTTTAGATGCTATTTTCTTTTCATCTTGCCCCTGTATAATGCATTTAAAGTAGCGGTAACCACTGAAGCGCTGTATCACTGCTGTCCCATAAGCGCCACCTGCTGTCCGAGAGTGAATCTGCGTCTCATTCAGCTGTCTGCTGTTTCATTAAGATGTTATGCAGCATAGCTTCACAAAGATAAAATCAGACGATTCTGTTTTTGCTTCATATTTCAAAACTGTACAATCCAACCTTTATGAAAATGAAACATGTTTTTACTACAAATAAAACTAAAAACCATGGTTAATACACAGCATACATAATTATTAGGCATGTTGATATTCTGATCATATTTGTTTTCCAAAAACATTTTACCAATTACAAACCACATCAAACTACTATTAATTTTCCATTTAATCATTTTTGAGTGATATATAATTGTTCATGAAGGCTGGAAGCGAAAAACTCCTTATATTCAGGTTTGCAGAATTATTAGGCATGTTTTCTTTTACTGATAAAATGAGCCAAAGAAAGAGGTTTAACTCAGACTGAAATGTCAAAAATTATTAAATCTCAATGAGAAATATTCAAAACTAATGCAATACAGAAATTGCAAAGTTAAGGCATGATCACTGGAAAGCAAAATGATCATTGGGTCAGCACGGTCAGAAAAAAAAAAATAGGTGGAGAAGAAAAGACGCATGTTAACTGCAAAATAATTAAAAATGTATGTGCAGAATTAGGTGTAAAACCATCAGGAAACATTTAGTCTCCAGCACCATCATTTTCCAGAACTGCAGCCTTGCTGGAGTCTCCAGAATTGCAAGGTGTCAGGTTCTCAGAGACTTTGCTTTGGTAAAAACAAAATCCTAAAAAAAATGACCCTCACTTAATAAAAATAACATGCTGTTATTCTTATTAAGACATGATGATTATGCCATACATGAAGACTGATTTTTTTTTTTTTGTATAGGCTTTATGGACAGATAAGATGAGAGTGACTCTTGAAGGACCAGCACATCCTCTTGTACCACTGTTTGACGAATTTATCTTCCAGAATCTTTCAGTAGTTTTAGGAGATCATTTTTGTTCCATCTCCTATCCTGAAAAGTCTGTATTCAGGAGTGACTAAAAGTGAGCTCCTAAAATTTACTGGCAGACAACTTTGCAATTTCTGTATTGCATTACAATAACCCCGCAGGACCCAACGAGACACATTCGGCAGTCGCTGCCAGGCTGCCAAACGATCTACTAAGGGAATCAGTCTCTCGAGACTGACCTCTGGTGTCAGAGGTGTCATGCGGCGCACCGGAAGGAGACGCTGCGCCCTGGAACAACGGCAGGGTTGGTAGACAGGTCCCCGGAGGGCACCGAGGGGAGACGGTCACCGAGTACCGCGGTGTAAGCCGCTCCACCCCAGTAGGGGTCGCCCTCCACGGTCCTGGGGCTCGCCCATCAGGACCTTTTGCGCGAGGAGCTGGTATGCGGAGCGCGGGGCCAGCACCGTGAGGAACACTCGCAAAGGCTCCCTCCTTGAAGAGAGCCCTCCGGGTGCGGAGTGTGCGCAGCGAGAGTTGCTCACAGTGTGGGCAATCGGCTCCCTCGAGAGCCGACGCCGCATGCTCCGCACCCAGGCAGACCACGCACAGATTGTGTGTGTCCCCACTCGTGATGTAGCGAGGGCAGGGACTAACACACAACCTGAAACGCGATCTGGGATCGGCCATCGTCTTGGCCTTGGATTTAGGCATCTTTTAGGACAGACAACACTAAATAAGACTCACAAGACACAAAACGGACTGACAACATACAGAGGGCTTGCTGAATGTCAGAAAGCTGACGCCGGCTCCGCCGCACGTGCTTATATACGTCACTGGTCGTGACGTCACCCCTCCCGTGACGCCTCACCTTTCTATTTTGACTGATTACAGGTGATATTAGGTGCGTTCGACTTCATGCAGCACTTAGCAGACCGATCGGCGGCTGACTTGAAGCAGTGCATGCCGGTTAGAAATTTAGTCCGACTTGAACCGGCACCGACCACACGTCACTGTCACCTGTGGCATCAAAGTACCGCGATAGCGTTTCGAGAGCAGCCAGCTGACTCAGCCGCCGCAATTTCCCCAGAGCGACTGCGGGAGCGCTGATGACGACACAGCTGTTTCAGGATTGGCCAAATTCACCACATGACAACAACGACGTGTATTTCGGGTTTATTCTGACAACTTCAGTCCCACTAATGCTCATATACGGACTTTCAAAAAAATAAAAATAAATTAACTTTTCATGTCATCTTCATCTCGTAAATAATGTTTATTAAAAGATTACAATTATTTTTACTGCAATCACTTTTTTGTTAATTCGTTTATATAGGTTTTGTGCACAGGTTTATTTTGGACCTTTTTCATACAGACCCTTTACAGTATTAAGCTGCATAACCTATTTAGATAATCATTTTTGGCTTATCCGTAGGCCTGTTCATGGTGTTCACGTATGAATGTTCATGGTGTTTTGTCTTACTAAAATGTGTTTACCTAACTGGAGAAATAGTAAAATAAGTAAACAAATATGTAACATCCTAATTCTTTTATCTGTAATGAAAACCACATTTAGTACATACAATTATTATCTTCATAGATTATTTTTATTAAGATGCAGTAGCAAAAACACACATAATGAATCATACTGCACAAGTCAAATTTTCAATATGTTCTGTTTATTTACTTAAAACTTGTTTCTGTCGTGATGACACCCTTTCAAAATATTACATACATTTTAAAGGTTTATTAAAACAATATTTATTACATTGAACCTTTACTCACTTTCGTTGCTCATTGTGCTCAATTTCATACAACAATAACGGCATTTCTATAGCTTCCAGTTCGTCTGCAATAAAGCAAGCAAACGCCACGTGATCTGCCATGACTGAGGTAGATGCAGCAAACTACGAGAGCCCCGAAGTGTCCGACTTGACGACACCGTTTTCAACTCCGCCCCTGACTGCAAGCGGCTACTCTCGTTGATCGCCGTCTGTAGCCGTGCTTCAAGTCGAACGCACCTATCCAGAGCGTGGTCACGCTGAAGGCGTTCCCATAACGTTTTCGGACGCAGCTCGAAATTCCTGGAAGGGAACTGGCTTTAACTAAACTCTTAATGTCTTCTGTGTGATTTCACAGATAGAGATGGAGTGTAGAAATGAAATAAAATGGAGACAAAACTGCTGGAGCATCAGAAACCAGATAAGAAAAAAACAACAGGAGGGAGAGAGAAATGGAGGCCAGAAATGAGACACAAACCAGTGAAACACAAGAGAAAAACAGACGGAAACTTGTTAGATGTGACAGTATGAAGAGAATAAAACCAAACTGTAAGTGTTTGTTCATTATGTTCATTCTAGTCTTCACACACCTGTCTTAAAGTGTCACATTCAGACAGATTGATCAGATTTTCTGTAAGATGAAAGTTTACAGATGTGTGATTGTGTGTCAAAGACTGAGAACAATGAGGATAATCTGATGTATGTTTGTGATTTCCAGTCTCTCATGATCCAGACAGGCCTGTAAACTTTAATTCTGGAGAAACTTCATCATGTTCTGAAGAACACACAACATCCCTGAGACAGCAGCAGCTGAAGACAACAGCATCATGATCACAGACTCCATCACTCACTACTACTATATATGTCAGAGGTCGCACGCCTCTGGAGCAACTAGGGGTTAAGTGTCTTGCTCAGGGACACATTGGTGTCTCACAGTGGATTCGAACCCGGGTCTCTCACACCAAAGGCATGTGTCTTATCCACTGCGCCATCAACACCTCTTCTGACTTCTGAGTGCAGTGGTGCTAAATGGTTATCTGTTGAATGATGACTTCTGAGTGTAAGTTGTATTCATTTTTGATTCCTGTTGACCAGCAGTGTGCGCTGAATCTACAAGTGACCACTTTAATTTACTTTGTTAAAGGTGTTAAAGGTATTGTAATTTATTTTGTTTATTTCCTTTATTGTTAGATTGGAAGCCATAAGGAGAGGGTGCCATTTTCTTTTGTTCTCCTGTTTATTCCTGTTTTTGGTTGGTGAGGGAGTTGAGGAAAGCTTTTGTTGTTGATTTCTCTTCTTTTACCTGGATAGGTTATTTAGTACTCCTCCTGTTAGTTAACTGCCGTTTTGTTTGTTTTGGCCAGGCCCTCTCCTGAAGACATCTAGTGCTTCCATGCTTTTCTAAATTTTGTTTGTCAAGTTAAATGGTTGTTGCATTTCTGGGGCAGAGGACTGGGGAGATTACTCCTCGTTTTATTCATTTCTTCTTTTATAAATTTGTTAACCTGTTACTCCCAACCCTAGTCTGGGGAATGGAAACATAACAACTGCAATTAAGTTATGAGAATTATTCCTTCACTAATAAACCTCTCAATGAGTAAAATTAGTTACATCTATTATTATAGATTGTACAACATTGTAAGTATTATTATAGATTGTAACACTTGTAAGAAAGTAGCAGTGGTTGAGACAGATTTTCATTATCACCTTCACTTAAAACGATTCAGTCTAATCCTGTTTACATGAAATAAGCTTGATCCGGAGCAGGTTTGAGCTTAAGGACCTGTTGCTATGACAACAACTCCAGGATGAGCTTCGAAGAACCAACCAATCCTGGATCAAGTCAAATCATCAACAATAAAACCCAGATAACGGAGTAATCCACATCTGAAGAACAGACCCCAGCTTTCACAGACTCCTCTAATCAAACAGACTAATGAACCGTTTGTTTCTCAGATCCGGTTCTTTAGACTGCACTTTTACTGACAACATTCCCGTGAGAGACATAGGAACTGCGTGTACTTATTTCATTCAAAGTTGATTGAACTTGTAATTGATTCTCTCCTTTTGTAAAAGAAAACCACAAAACCTATAAATTCAGTTACATAAACATTTTATTAGTGAAGTCAAAAGTGTTTGTTGCTTTGAGTCGCTTATACTAAGGAGTGGGGGTGTCTTACCTGTCCTGTTAGATCTGGGGAGGGTGGGTTTTTGCAAAGTTTCTGCACTTCAGGTGGCCGCCATGTACTAAATGAATCCTGAAGCCCACCTCACCATATCTTGAGTATTCATATATTGCAGCACGATAGGCACAACATACAAGTGACACTTGTACAAAGACTAAAAGCATTTGGTGGGGGGACTAGGATCCTGTTTCTCACTCAGTCTTCCTTAGTTAAGTGCTTAATGTTTCCTTCACAAGGCGGTGGCGGTGGCATATCTGTTTTGTTAAAAGTGTGAAATAAATAAAGGTGTTTGACAAACATCAGTGTCTTCAGTTCACTGCACAACAGCTGCGGCTCGTCTATATGGACAAAATATTCATCCACTAGAAAACACAGACCTCTTTATAAACTCAATCATTGTAAAGGCCTTCAGCATTCCTCAACAAATACTTTTATGGTTTCATGAAGTGAGCAGAATATATGAAAATTCAGCACGCAGCGCTACCCTCAGGCTGAATAACTCAAGGGAAAGGGAAGTGGTGTGTGGCCAAATATGGTGACCCATACTCGGATTTTGTCTTCTGCAACCCATCCAAGCGCACACACAGTAGTGAACATACACCTGGAGCAGTGGGCAGCCTTTGCTGCAGCGCCCAGGGATTGGTGCCTTGCTCAAGGGTCTCACCTCAGTCGTGGTATTGAAGGTGGAGAGAGTGTTGGTTATTCCCCACCCCACCCCTACAATCCCTGCCGGACCTGAGACTCGAACCCACAACCTTCAGGTTACAAGTCCATCTCTCCATGACTGCCCTAATGGACAGATGCCACTGAAGCGCTGCTGAAGCTTCATCCGCATGTGTTCAGAATCAGTAACCAGACACTACACCAGACTACAGATTGGATCCAGACTCTGATGAAGACTTTAGATGAACACAACACTGAGAAGAGATGATGCTGACCCTGAGAGGACTTCAGATGACCCCAGCTCTCAATCAGCAGAAAAACTGACCAATTCTGTCAAGCTGCTTTGAAACAATATGTATAGTCATACAGATAAATGTGAAAACACTCTTAAAAATAAACCAAATCAATATTTATGTGAAGGAATTCAAGCATTTCTAAAATAAACAATGAACAGGCTCAATATTCCTCTTTATGCAGTCAGATAGAGTGCTGGATTGACCTTTGACCCCATAATACAGTCACGTGTCTCCCTCTACAGGAGATCATCAGAATCACAGCAGAGTTAAAGATCTACAAATATATCTGAAAGTATTTTCCAGCAACAGCTATGAAAACACACTTCATCAGCTGATATGATGTTATCTACTGGATTCATTTAATAAAGAGTTTGTGAGAAATCACTAAACACAGACAGAAAAGTGTGAAACATTATTGAAGTGAAACACAAAGATGTGAAATGTGACTCTAATGGATCAGTTCTGCTGTTTTCATCTCTTCTGAAGCTTTGAATGGTTTGATCAGAATCCAGATCTCTTTCATTTCCACTCAATTCTGTTCATGACTCACTCCAAACCTTTGCTCAGTATTTCATCTGTGCTTTTGCTTTTGTGTATTGATGCTGTTTCTGACAGAAGAATCACTTTTATCCTCAGCTTTCTCATGTGCTTCATCTCTCATTTCACACACAACATCTCTCTGTTTCTCCAGATTTACAGCATTTCTCTTCTTACCAGACACTCTTTCTGCATTCATCTGATGATGATGATGATGATGAAGATGATGTTTCACATCAAGCAAATCTAATCTCCCGAGTGAAGAATGTGTGTAAAATCATGGATAAATCATAAATGCATTAAAATGAGTCTCAATATGTTTTTTTCATTTAAAAGCTACAGAAATGAGAAAAACAGGGCAATTATTTCTGTACAAACTATTTAATTTAAAATAAATTGATGCATTCGTACTATATAGAACATCACCTTTCAATGATCACAAAGTAAATAATTATTCAAGAGAAGCACCTGCTCAGTGAATTCATCTGATTTCAGACGCAGTCATATTGTTTCAAATCTCAGTGTAAAGGTTAATTTTGTGACCCAGAGCTGAAGAAGATGTAAATGTGTGATGAAACACACCTGATTCACATCAGCAGCTCATCAATGACTTTAACAGAAACACAAGAGATCAAGACTTTACACGAGACTCTACTGTTTAACACAACACAGTCCATTACAGCAGAACATCATCTTAAATTCTGATTCTTAAATTTAATAAAAAAAAAGCAAAAACACTATCATTATTATTTGTAAGCTGATAACTGAAATACATTTACTGAATTAATGTCCTGAATTAAATTGAAAGACTGTCGCCTTAAATTCTAATTCTAGTGACATTCTTTTAATTTAATTCAGGACATAACACAGTCTTAACAAGACTTTTTGAGCTCAGATGTGAAGGCCAGGAAATGTTTTGTTCATAACCCGTTTCACTTGTCTTCTTACTTGCAGGACGTCACCTGGCTTCAGAAGCTGGCATATCTGGCAGACATATCTTCTACTCTGAATGAAATTCATTTAAGTCTGCGGGATCTCAGTGCCACTGTTTTCAAAGCTGAAGCTCCTGGAGAAATACAAACTCCACTGAGTATTTTCCTCTGCTATGTAATTTTTGCAATTGCAGGAAGCTAAGAATCTACTAACCTACGCCTTTTATCTTTCTACATTAAAGCACTTGAATACAACACTCTTGTAAATCACGACTTCATAAGTGGGAAATAGCACGTGAAGGCAGCATTAGACCATGTGCTTATATTGTTAAAATAGGGCCCTCTGTAGTGTGAAAACACATGAACACTGAGCAGCGTGGGGACTTTGCTGTGAACTATTACATAAATCTTACCTGTTTCATTCACGTATGACTGATGGATATGAATCACATTAAGTTTATAGATTTATGTTAAAACTATGTAATCTAAATGAATGGAAAATTATTGTAAATATTGAGTCTGTTTATTGCGTTCATTTGTTGGAGAAATGTTTGACTTTCTTCACACAAATCTGGATTTGGATTATTTCTAGGAGTTAATTTTTTTATTCCACAAAATTATTTCCACAACACGTTGTTTCAAAGCAGCTTCAATGACAATTTCTACATTACAATTAATATTGATCTGTTCCCAGTCAGCAATTTGATCTCACAATGATGTCACTATGATCTCACAATATTCTCATGGTGTAGTTACAATATGTGTCAGTGAGCTAAAAGTGTAACCACACAGCGCTCTCACTGTGTGCTCATACTGTGAGATACGAGACCACTAGTTGTGCAATAATTGTGTTAGTTCACCGTTATCTATAATGGATCAGTCATCTCAAACATTTATCATATTTAAATCAACAAAGACAATCAAACAAAAAGTCAGTTTTTCTTCTTTATTTTGTTTTCAGCCTGGTGTTGGCATTGGACACAATTTCAACTTGGCAAATACATTCAGCTTCTAGTGTAGTTATTGTGACAACTTTTTGCTTCTTCGCCTCTATTTCATTGTGTGCTTGAAAAGACCGGACACATCCCAAAAACACAAAAAGCAAGGTGATGACATATTTTGAAGTGAAGTGAAGTGACATTCAGCCAAGTATAGTGACCCATACTTGGAATTCGTGCTCTGCATTTAACCCATCCAACGTGCACACACACAGCAGTGAACACACACACAGCAGTGAACACACACACACACAGCAGTGCACACACACACAGCAGTGAACACACACACACACACACACACACACAGCAGTGAACACACACACACACAGCAGTGAACACACACACCGTGAACACACACCCGGAGCAGTGGGCATTTATGCTGCGGCGCCCGGGGAGCAGTTGGGGGTTCGGTGCCTTGCTCAAGGGCACCTCAGTCGTGGTATTGAGGGTGGAGAGAGCGCTGGACATTCACTCCCCCCACCTACAATCCCTGCCGGCCGGAGACTCGAACCCACAACCTTTGGATTACGAGTCCACCTCTCTAACCATTAGGCCACGACTTCCCCGTTTCTATAGCAAACCACAACTTATAGACTTTTCAAACATGTCAGGAGCACAGGTGGAAACACCTTCCCATCTTTCCCTGTTCGGTTATACAGACAGAGAACATCGTCTGTCGCAATGCTTTGTCTCACCATCTCATCTATATTGGAGCTGGCGTGCGATTGGATGACAGTGTACCTGACAAAAACATACATAATTGTTATGATTAAAATATACCAGGCTTCAACATTTCATTTACATGGTATCTGCTGCAATTATCAATTAAACTGTGGCTTTGTTGTAAAAATAAACGTAAGATTTATATAGTAGTACTAACATAAAGCTCTCGATAATTTGTCTTCAAGCCTCTGACAGAAGGCTTCAAACGTTTCAAAGCTGGAGCACTGTTGTCGTTTAAAAACGAGTCATATAGCTCGGTGAATTAAAGGCTTTTTATCTTTACTATGAGTGTCTAAGAGCAGGCCCATTTCATCTTTTTTTATTTGGATATTTACCTCGTTATCCAAAGAGCAATGATGATTACGTTATTAGACCAGTGCAGCATTCTTGCTGTTGTTTTACAATGCTTGTTAATTATTGAAATAAGTATAAATAAAATAGAAATATTGAAATAAGTTAGTAATGTTGTAATGATCTAACATAACAGGCCTAACAATTCACAAATACTGATATGCAAACTAGCTGCAGCTAGCCATCTGGTGTGATTACTGAAGCCAGGTAAAATGGCTGGTGCACATGTAGCATGTACTCTGGTAAAAAAAAAAATATTGGCGCGGCTGAATGATAGGAGGATGCCGGGGAAGAAGTTTGAAAGTGGTGCTGGTGGAGGCGAGGTTAAGCCTCGGTGTCATGGAGAGCGTGTGGCTGGTCGAGCAGAGAGCAGCGGCCGTGACGAAGCCTGGAGCTCGGCAGCCATGTCTGGAGGAGAAGGAGCAATCATTGAGCCGGAGGATTGGCCGGAGGATCCAAAAGAATCCTAGTATAGGTCTCGTTGTTTGGACGGGAAAAGCTGAGTCTGTGATATAATGGCAAAAGGTGTAACCCGAATGAACAGAGGTAAGTCTGCTGTGTATATATACACTCCTCTTATCTTGTTAACTGGGTTGATTACTGATTGTTCTCCTCTCGTGTTAATTAGGTTAATTATCTGAACGTGCTCCTCCCGAAATGTGTTAATAAAACATCATATAAACTTGATGCGCATACACACCCATAAAACACTCGCGCAAACATACAAAATAAAATTCACAAACGTATACCATAAGAAAGACGCATGCTTTAGCTGTGTATATATGTATATGCAAGTGATTTCATATGTGGATGTGCTGAACTTTTCAGTGTAAACGGAAGGCATTTCAGTGTAAAAGGAAGCAGCGGCACTTCCGGAGGGACATTTGAAAATGCTTAGCGTGGCTTAATGCATTAAAACAGTGTTTTTAAACGACCAAACTCAATAAACACATTATTAATAAAGCATATGATGTAGAGACAAGCAGATGAGTCCAGAATAAGAACGTTGCACGTTTAATTAAAATAAGAGTTGTAAAAAAAAAAAAAGAAAGAAAAGAAAAAAAACCTTGGGTGCGAGCATAAAAGTTTATGTTTGTTTGTTTTTTACATTTCCTGAAAGCGGTAGTGGTTTCGGTTTTCCACCGAACAGCAACAATATGTAAATTTGTTATTTTATCATCACCAACAACATAAAGCTACCTATGACCCTGGGTTCCTACCTGACTTAAGATCAAGTTTCACATTAAATAGGAGTACTACCTTTAATATAATATCTAGTTTTAATATGCCATTTGAAGCAATGTATATTTGTGCAATTTTGCTATGTTTCAGTGCTTAGTGGTGTGCCGTGGGATTTTGGTGGCTAAAAAAAGGTTGGAAACACTGTAATTATAATAATAATTTGTTCCATGTGTGTGTGCACTTGGATGGGTTAAATGCAGAGCACAAATACTGAGTATGGGTCACCGTACTTGGCCACACCTCACTTCACTTTCACTTTCACTATCACTTAATCAGGGGATTTCCACATTCACCACCAGATGTGCGAACAACACAATCACACAGTTGTTTTTATTATTTAGGCTCAGTGTCAGAAGAGGCGTTGCCTGTGTATTGGGTGTGCTTAAAACTCAGAAACAACAGCAGAGATCTCAGAGCTGTAGTGAAGGTTTCAGCTCATCACAAGGTAATGACACGCGGTTATCTTTAGTTGTGTTCAAGACTAAAGTGTTTTATGATTAATTCTGGATATATATTTATTCTGGATATATTCATCAGCTATATCTCCATTTTTATCAACAGATAATGAAAAAAACATTAAGAGAAATTCATTCATGGCAGAAGATCTGTGGAGCATCACAAACTGCAGAAGAATTAAACAGAGAGAAAAATGGTAAACAAAGAGGATGAGAGAGAACCTAACAAGCCAGGAGAGAAAAAGAGCCTGAAACGAGTCAGACGGAGCAGTTTTAGTAGTGGAAAACCAAACTGTGAGTATTCATGATATTAAATAAAACATGTAGTTTATTGCTACATAATGCAGTTTAATCTTCTCTGGAGTCTGTATGTAAAAGCAACCCCAAAACTTCACTATTTATCTACTAAATAAAAACTAATAGGATAATCAGATGGTGTGTGTGTGTGTGTGTGTGTGTTTTAATGTCTAGTTTCTGAAGATTCAGACAGTTTTATTCTGAGTGACTCTCAGTTGAGGTGAGATTCTGACCGATCATATAGACATAAATACACATAATTCTGTTACACTAAAAGTGTGTGCATGTACTGTATAATGACAGTTACTGTATGTGTGTTATAATTCTGAGAGAGAGTGCTTTCTCTTTTCAGACAGGAGCAGCTCCTTTCACTGGACCTGCAGAATATACGTTATATTCACTACTAAGTCTGTCATGTAGTAATTGCAATGTCAGTTTCCACAAATCCCTTCACTTGGATGTTCTCTTTTATTCTGGACGGCAAGGGCAGTGACTGTAACATCGAGCTTATTTTGCACTATTAAACATGTATTTATACCAATTTCATCAGGCTCCGAAAATTCTTCTAAAAGAACACAAAGAATGGCCTTCACAGCTGCCATAGCTGCAACACTTGCGTCATCAGAACAGGATGTTCAACGCACCATCGTTTCCTTTTAATAAACGTTTTGCAACGTTTTGTCGGGGCTGAATGCAGCTCTGATCAACTGCTCGTTAACTCAAATATCTAATCAGCCAATCACATGTACATAGATAGATGGTTTAAACATGTAGCTGGTCAAGACGATCTGCTGAAGTTCAGAGTGAATAGAGTGGCGAAATAATATTATTGGCAGTGTTAATTTCGTTGACTAAGACGACGACGAAAAATATTCGTCAACGAACCTTTTTTCTGTGACTAAGACAAGACGTTGACGAGCTAAAACTAATATCTGATGATAAAAACTATGACGAAATGTATGCGCGTCTTCGTTAACAAGACGAGACGGGACTAAAATGTTATTTGAGGACTACCAGACATTCAAAATACATCCTATAGGCTAAGTTAACTGACTTGTCTTTCAAAATGTGCGTCTCTGTCATTGGATAAGGGGCGTTTGTATATCTAGTCTCAGTATGGCAGCGCAGTGGACGGATAGGCTACCAAAACGCGAACTATAGCGATCTGAAACAATGGCCTCAGCACACGAAGGGTTAGGGAGTGGGTGACCAGACGTCCCGTTTTTCCCGGGAGTCACAATTCATTGTCGATTAACTTAAAGTCAGCGAAGGTGCAATAGGCGGAAACGCACTGATAGAAGTGCTCTCTCTCGCGCACGCGCCACTTCTTCAGTTCTCATACAGCGCGCGATCAGTTCTCAGAGCTCAAATACACACACAGCAGTCCACATGTCTCTCGTGTAGAGCATCTCACGGAAATACAGTCCGTTATGGTTTAAGTGAGCTTAAACAGGTGGGTGAAAACTGAATGTATGTCAGTAGGCTATTACATACATACCTTCCGTCTTAAATTGACAGCATTCCTAATTATCTGTGTCATAAATGTTAACCACCAAAATATGTTAAATAAATGTATACTTGTTAAGGAAACCTACTGTATCTGAAAAATGAGTTTAATTTATATTTCTACCAAAAAATAAAAATTTATTCCAGTTTTTCCAAATTCAATCCTTGATTCAAATTTCTCAAAACTAAGCTTAATTGATTTGGTCTAAAGAGAGAAGAATTGATGACTGTTTTTGTTTAAATACTACATATAAAATAGCTACCAAAATAAATGTTGGTAACTGCAGTTTGACTAAAAGTTGACAAAAATGCAATGACTTTTCGTCGACTAAAACTAGACTAAAACTATGAAAGACTCAAATGACTAAAACTAGACTAAAACTATGATAGACTCAAATGACTAAAATGTGACTAAGACTATTAAGCATTTTCGTCTCAAGATAAAGACTAAGACTAAATCAAAAATGCCTGACAAAATTAACACTGATTATTGGTTGTGACTAGGGATACAGTTAAAACTGGAAGCTAACAATAAATTAAATTTTCTATATATTAGATTGTATTTTATTACTGTCTACACCTACCCCAATCCTAAACCTATCCCTTACAATAATGCAAAAAAAGTCATTATTGTTGTACAGTGTGACAAAAATTACACTATACTGATGTGCACATGCCTGGTAGCTTTAGCTGTATCCCTTATAGCCTTAATCAAGATTGACTGTGAATATGGCAATGATTGATGCTACCAGATAGGCTGCTCTGAAAACATTGAAAAAACATAATTACTTATTAAAATATAATATGAAATGTTGCATGAATAACATCAAATGTTAGTGCCATTTCCTCAGATATTGCCCACATACAGGATCAGTTCACTCTCATCAGAATCAGAATAAGAATCAGAAAGAGCTTTATTGCCAAGTGTGTTTGCACACACAAGGAATTTGTCTTGGTGTTATGGGCTTCCAGTACAGAAAGTACAAACATAGTGCAGACAACATATAATTAAGGTGATAAAGAACACTAATGAAGAGAATATACAATAATTAAGAATAACAATAGTAATAAAAATAAAAATATACAGAAAAGAGACATGACCATAGACAGAACTGTGAATGTGCATGTGTCCTATGTACAGATGAAGGTTTGATGAGTTATTTACAGATGTACAGTACCATTTACATTTATTCATTTAGCTGACGCTTTTATCCAAAGCGACTTACAATTGCTATATATGTCAGAGGTCGCACGCCTCTGGAGCAACTAGGGGTTAAGTGTCTTGCTCAGGGACACATTGGTGTCTCACAGTGGATTCGAACCCGGGTCTCTCACACCAAAGGCATGTGTCTTATCCACTGCGCCATCACCACCCCAGTACCGGGGTGTGTTATGTGTTGTTCAGGTGGGATACGGCCTGGGGGAAAAAACTGTTCTTGTGTCTGGCTGTTCTGGTGCTCAGTGATCTGTAGCGCCGGCCAGAGGGCAACAGTACAAAGAGAGAGTGAGCTGGGTGTGAGGGGTCCAGAGTGACTTTCTTAGTCATTTTCCTCACTCTGGAGGTGTAAAGTTCTTGGAGGCTGGGCAGAGGGGCACCGATAATTCTCTCAGCAGTCCTAACTGTCCGTTGTAGTCTTCTGATGTCTGTTTTGGTAGCTGAACCAAACCAAACAGTTATAGAAGAACATAGGACAGACTCGATGATTGCAGAGTAGAACTGTTTCAGCAGCTCCTGCGGCAGGTTGAACTTCCTTAGCTGGCGGAGGAAATACAGCCTCTGCTGGGCCTTTTTCGCAATAGAGTCAATGTGATTGTCCCACTTCAGGTCCTGAGAGATGGTGGTGCCCAGGAATCTGAATGACTCTACTGAAGTCACAGTGCTGTTCATGATGGTGAGTGGGGGGAGAGCAGGGGGGTTTCTCCTGAAGTCCACTATCATCTCCACAGTTTTGAGCGTGTTCAGCTCCAGGTTGTTAAGACTGCACCAGACAGCCAGCTGCTCAACTTCCTGTCTGTAAGCAGACTCGTCACCGTCCTTGATGAGGCCTATGACTGTAGTGTCGTCCGCAAACTTCAGGAGCTTGACAGAGGGGTCCTTTGATGTGCAGTCATTCGTGTAGAGGGAGAAGAGCAGTGGGGAGAGAACGCAACCCTGAGGGGCGCCAGTGCTGATGGTGAGAGTCCTGGATGTGAGTTTGCCCAGCCTCACTAGCTGCTGCCTGTCTGTCAGGAAGCTGGTGATCCACTGACAGATGGAGGAGGGCACAGAGAGCTGTCTCAGTTTGTCTGAGAGAAGGTCAGGTATGATGGTATTGAAGGCCGAGCTGAAGTCCACAAATAAGATCCTTGCATAATTCCCAGGTTTGTCGAGGTGTTGCAGGATGTAATGCAGTCCCATATTGACAGCGTCATCCACAGACCTGTTTGCTCTATAGGCAAACTGAAGAGGATCCAGCAAGGGTCTAGTGATGTCCTTCAGGTAGGCCAGGACCAGTCTCTCAAGTGACTTCATGACCACAGACGTGAGTGCGACAGGTCTGTAGTCATTAAGTCCAGTGATTTTGGGCTTTTTGGGGACGGGAATGATGGTGGAGCGTTTGAGGCAGCAGGGAACTTCACACAGCTCCAGAGATCTGTTGAAGATTTGTGTAAAGATGGGGGCCAATTGGTCAGCACAGACTTTTAGACAGGCAGGTGAAATACCGTCTGGTCCTGAAGCTTTCCTAGATTTCTGTTTACTGAAGACCCGGTTCACATCCTCTACACAGACTTTAAACGCAGGTAGAATGGTGGGGGAGGGAGTAAGGGGGGTTGCAGGGGGGGAAGGTGAATGTGTGAAGTGCAGATCAGAGCGGGTGCTGGGTGTCAGTCTGGCCTTTTCAAATCTGCAGTAAAACACATTGAGATCGTCAGCCAGTTGTTGATTCTCCACAGACTGTGGGGGTAGTGTCTTGTACATGGTGATGTTCCTCAGACCAGTCCATACTGACGCCGGATCGTTGGCTGAAAGTTATTTTTTCAACTTCTCAGAGTAGTTCTTTTTAGCCACTCTGATCTCCTTTGTTAGTCTGTTCCTGGCCTGGTTATACAAGATTTTATCCCCACTTCTGTAATCATCCTCTTTGGCCTGACGAAGCTGTTTGCGTTTCCCAGTAAACCACGGTTTATCATTATTGAATGATAAGAATGTCCTGGTGGGGATGCATATATCCTCACAGAAACTGATATATGATGTCACAGTCTCTGTGAGTTCATCCAGATCGGTATAATTCATATCAGTATAATATTCTCTTATTTTCAGTGTCCTTCACAGTGAGCATGTCTGGTGGTCAGCCACAGGTCAAAGGCATATACAGCATTTTACCAACTACAAAATCGGTTCTGCATTTCTATTATTCCCCTATACTGGTTTCAGGTTTCAGACAGGGACTCAAATATCAAAAATAAACAAATATCATGTGCTTCCCCTTCTGCAGCTGGTCATGTTTATCTGGACTAAACAAACATGACATTGTGTTTGCCATCACATGATATAGAGTGGGGCAAATATGGGTACAGAAATCTTTGTTTACAAATTACAGAAGTCAGACGTTTCCTGTAGTTCTTGAGCAGGTTTGCACACACTGCAGCAGGGATTTTGGCCCACTCCTCCATACAGGTCTTCTCCAGATCTTTCAGGTTTTGGGGCTGTCGCTGGGCAACACAGAGTTTCAGCTCCCTCCATAGATTTTCTATTGGGTTCAGGGCTGGAGACTGACTAGGTGTCACAGATGCAGACGGACTCAGAAGGTAAGTGCAATAATGTGTCTTTATTTACAGGACTTGGGTGCTGGTGATCGTGAGACAAGGTGAGTAGCTTCTTGGTCGTGAATCTTGCAGGTGTTGGGTGATAGTGCTAATCGGGTCTTTCTGCCTAGCAGGCGGGTGGAGCGTGATCGGAGAGGAGTCGGATCCCAGACAGATGATCACACACAGACGGGTCTGAAGACTGAGAGGAAGACGGGACGGAGAACAGCAGGTTAGTACACAAGGTAAATGATCAGAGGTAATACTCATCGACTGGAGAGCTTCAGAGTAGAGTCCGGCAGGTAGCAACGAGATCGGACAACTGTGGTGGCTGGGGTGAGTGCTTATGAAGTGTCTGTGATGAGGGTGATGACGAGGTGCAGGTGTGCGTGATTAGAAGTCAGGTGAGGCAGATCTTGGGAGTTGAGTGACGGGGGAGCCTGGCCGTGCTGTTACAGTACCCCCCTCTCCACGGCCTGCTCCTGAAGGCCGACCCCGGCGTCGTGGTGGCCTACCCCGACCACGTGGGGCTGGGAGCTCCGGGTGAGCGGCATGGAAGTCCGACAGAAGGGTTGGATCGAGAACATCCTCTCTGGGTACCCAAGAGCGCTCCTCGGGGCCATAGCCCTCCCAATCTACAAGGTACTCCAACCTGCCACCACGGCGCCGGGAATGTAGGATCTCTCGCACCCTGTAGATGGCGCCTTCGTCTACGATGAGAGGGAGAGGGGGTTCCTCGACCGGACCAGGCTCTGGGGAGACAGAAGGGTAGAAGGGTTTTAGCAGGGACACGTGAAAAACAGGGTGAATTTTATACTGAGGGGGTAGTTGAAGTTTGTATGTTACTGGGTTGATCTGCTCTAGGATGGTAAAGGGAGTTCTGCGCGTACTCGGCCCAGCCCAAGAACTGGTTCCAAGAGTTCTGGTGGCTATGGCAGAAGGTTCTTAGGAAACGGCCGATTTCTTGAATTTTTCGTTCAGTCTGTCCGTTAGACTGCGGATGGTAGCCGGATGTCAAGCTGACGGTCACACCTAGGAGAGTGAAGAAGGCCTTCCAAACACGTGATATGAACTGGGGTCCCCTATCGGACACAATATCTTCTGGTATGCCATAGTGGCGGAATACATGATTGAAGAGTAGTTCGGCAGTCTGAAGAGCCGTGGGTAGGCCTGTGAGCGGGATTAGGCGGCAGAACTTGGAAAATCGATCTATGATGACAAGGATGCAGGTGAAAGTGTCCGAGACGGGCAGGTCGGTGATGAAATCCACTCCTAGGTGTGACCACGGGCGGTTAGGTGTGGGAAGTGGAACGAGTTTGCCAGAGGGGAGATGACGGGAGGTTTTGGAGATGGCACAGTCCGGACAGCCCTGAACGAACCTTCGTACGTCCCTGGCCATATTGGGCCACCAGAAGCGATCTTGTAGCAGCGAGAGGGTGGCGTTGGCCCCGGGGTGGCCAGTACCGAGGGAGGTATGCGACGAGAAGATGAGCGGGGTTCGTTGAGTTCTAGGTACATACTGGCGATCTGGAGGGCAGCCCGGCGGATTGGCAGGAGGATTCTCTGAGGCGACTGGTGGAGAGGACCATTGGATGGGACTGATTAACATCTCCGTCGGCAGAATGCCCTCTGGCTCCTCCGGACCTTCCTCAGGGGCATGGACTCGGGAGAGAGCGTCTGCTTTCAAATTACGGGGCCCTGGACGATAGGAAATCTTGAAGTTAAACCGGGTAAAGAATAGAGCCCATCTGGCTTGGCGGGGGTTCAGCCGTTTGGCCTCACGCAAGTACTGAAGATTTTTGTGGTCCGTCAGAACCAGGAAGGGATGAAGGGCCCCTTCCAACCAGTGCCTCCATTCCTCCAGGGCGAGCTTGATAGCTAACAATTCTCGATTCCCGATATCATAGTTCCTCTCCGCCGGGCTGAGTTTCCGGGAAAAGAAGGCACATGGATGGAGCTTGGGAGGCGTCCCCTGCTGCTGGGACAAAACCGCACCAACACCTGTGGTGGAGGCATCTACCTCCACGACGAATGGCAGATTCGGGTCAGGGTGAACTAGGAGTGGTGCGGTTGTGAAGGCTTTCTTTAGGTTCAGGAAAGCTGTTGTGGCGCTGGAGTTCCATGCAAGAGTTTTGGTTCCCCCTTTGAGGAGGTCTGTGAGAGGGCTGGTGATGGTACTGTACTGAGCAATGAAACGACGGTAGAAATTTGAAAATCCGAGAAAGCGTTGCAGTTCCTTGATGGTACCCGGTTGTGGCCAAGAGGTGATGGCCTCCACCTTCTTTCTGTCCATGCGGACACCACCCTTTTCTATAATATAGCCCAGGAAGTGGACGCGGGTTTGGTGAAAGGTACATTTTTCGGCCTTGAGGTAGAGATGGAACCTCCGCAGCTGTTGAAGGACCTCCGCAACGTGTTGGCGGTGTTCGGCCAGGCTCCGGGAGTAAATCAAAATATCGTCAATATAGACGATGACGAAACGATGGAGGTACTCCCGGAGCACCTCATTCATGAATCCCTGGAAGACCGAGGGAGCGTTGACGAGTCCATAGGGCATAACCCTATATTCATAGTGGCCGGTGGGCGTGACAAAAGCGGTCTTCCACTCGTCTCCCTCTCGGATCCGAATGAGATTGTAGGCGCTGCGGAGGTCCAGCTTGGTGAAGATAGTTGCGCCGCGGAGTTGTTCCAGGGCCGTAGGGACAAGAGGAAGAGGGTACCGATACTTGACTGTGATGTCATTGAGCTTACGGTAGTCGATGCATGGGCGAAGGCCACCATCCTTCTTGGCCACGAAGAAAAAGCTGGACGCAGCAGGGGAGGTAGATGGTGTGATGTAACCTTGTCGCAATGCCTCCTCGATGTACTCCTCCATGGCCTTCTGCTCTGGTAGTGACAAAGGATAAATCCTTCCCCGCGGTACTGACTCACCCGGTAGCAGATCAATTGCACAGTCCCATGGCCGATGCGGTGGTAGCTGAGAAGCCCTTTTTGGGCAGAAGACGTCCTGAAATTGGCTGTATTCGGCTGGGATGTCGACAGACTGCTGGGCGACAGGGCTCTCTATGGAGGTGGAGTAGAGGGGAAGTGAAGCTTGGGTCTCAGCGGTGGGCGACGGCAATGATGGGAAACATCTTGGGAAACAGCAACTACCCCATTTTAAAACCTCACCGGTACTCCAGGACAACGTCGGGTTATGTTGAATGAACCAGGGGAGACCCAAGATGATGTCCACCCGTGACTCCTCTATCACCAGCAAATGAATTTCTTCCTGATGCAGGCTGCCCACTTGTAGTAGTAAAGGCCCCACACAGTGTTTCACCAGACGACGGGAAAGGGCTTTACCTGTTATGGTTTCGATTTGGTAAGTTGTCTCGGTGTTGATGGTCTGGAGCTGGAGCTGCTTGCAGAGGAGACCAGAGATGAAGTTCCCCGAAGAGCCGGTGTCGAGGAGGACGGTGACTGACAGGGAAAAGGAATCGGTGATTAGCTGAGCCTGAGTGGTAAGAGGTTGCATCTTCGGGAAGGTAGGTCGGAGTCCACTCACCGTCAGCCGTGAGGGACGAAGAGGGCAATCCAGGATGAGGTGAGAGTTGCTTCCACAATATAGGCACAAACCCCCTTGTAGACGTCTTCGGCGTTCTCCGGGAGTGAGGTGATAGGAATCAGTGATCATAGGCTCAGGTGGGTTACTTTCAGACGAGGGCAGCGTGGATGTAGTGCGGGGGTTATTGGTCTGGTGGGACTCAGGGCTGCAGGCTCGCATTCTGTTAGAGCAGCGTACTGCCAGCTGGATAAACTTCTCCAGGCCGAAAGTGTCATCGTAAGCTGCAAGTTGTAAGCGCACCGAGGGGTTTAAGCCCTGGCGGAAGGCAGTCAGAAGCGAGGGCTCGTTCCATCCGCTCGCAGCCGCGAGGGTACGGAACTTGAGGGAATACTCACGGGTGGATAAAGAGCCCTGCCGCAGCCGATACAGCTGTTCGCCAACTGTGGAGTCGCCTGGTGAGTGGCTGAAAACTTCGCGAAAATGGCTCATAAACTGGGAGAAGGAGTGAGTCGCGGGACCAGCTTGAGACATAATAGTTTCTGCCCACTTGAGCGCTGGACCGGTGAGTGAGGAGATGATGAACGCTATCTTAGATTTATCTGAGGTGAACATTTGTGGGTGAAGATCGATAGTGAGATTACACTGCAAAATGAAACCATTGCATTCTTCTGGTTCACCTGAGTAGGGCGCTGGTCTGGCCATGGGACTGGCGAACATTACCGGAGAAGGAGAGCTGATGGCTGGTGGATTCAGTGAAACGGGGGGTGGTGAAGAGGTGGTAGCTGGTGTGAGGAGCCTCTTCACTAAGTCGACTAGCTCTTGGAAGGGATCAGGCGTGCTCATGTTGTTACCGGTCTTGGTCCGATCTTCTGTCACAGATGCAGACGGACTCAGAAGGTAAGTGCAATAATGTGTCTTTATTTACAGGACTTGGGTGCTGGTGATCGTGAGACAAGGTGAGTAGCTTCTTGGTCGTGAATCTTGCAGGTGTTGGGTGATAGTGCTAATCGGGTCTTTCTGCCTAGCAGGCGGGTGGAGCGTGATCGGAGAGGAGTCGGATCCCAGACAGATGATCACACACAGACGGGTCTGAAGACTGAGAGGAAGACGGGACGGAGAACAGCAGGTTAGTACACAAGGTAAATGATCAGAGGTAATACTCATCGACTGGAGAGCTTCAGAGTAGAGTCCGGCAGGTAGCAACGAGATCGGACAACTGTGGTGGCTGGGGTGAGTGCTTATGAAGTGTCTGTGATGAGGGTGATGACGAGGTGCAGGTGTGCGTGATTAGAAGTCAGGTGAGGCAGATCTTGGGAGTTGAGTGACGGGGGAGCCTGGCCGTGCTGTTACACTAGGCCACTCCAGGACCTTGAAATGTTTCTTACAGAGCCACTCAGTTGCCCTTGCTGTGTGTTTGGGGTCATTGTCATGCTGGAAGACCCAGCCACGACCCATCTTCAATGCTCTTACTGAGAGAAGGAGGTTGTTCCCCAAAATCTCATGATACATGGCCCAATCCATCCTCCCCTCAATACGGTGCAGTCGTCCTGTCCCCTTTGCAGAAAAGCACCCCCATGCTTCACGGTTGGGATAGTGTTCTTGGGATTGTACTCATCCTTCTTCCTCCAAACACAGCGAGTGGAGTTTATACCAAAAAGTTATTTTTTGGTCTCATCTGACCGCGTGACCTTCTCCCATGCCTCCTCTGGATCATCCAGATGGTCTTTGGCAATCTTCAGACGGGCCTGGACATGTGCTAGCTTGAGCAGGGGGACCTTGCATGCGCTGCAGGATTTTAATCCATGAGAGTGTAGTGTGTTACTATTGGCGCTTTTCCACTGCGTGGTACGACTTGGCTCGGCACGGCTCAGTTCGGCTCGTTTTGTGTTTCCACTGCAGTTTAGTACCGCTTTAGAGTGGGCGGGATTATTCACGTGTTGTCATAGTTGCGCCGCCTCTACTGCCGTGACTCCTGGAAAACTTTTTAATTCTGCATCGCTCCATCGCGCTCTCGCTGGATCCGCTCCTTGGCTATCAAAGAAGAGAGGAACATCTGTACTTCCTCAACAGACAACGAAACAGCCATTTTTTGGTTGTTTAAAAAAGGTGCGCTCATTCAAAACAGTTGCATTCAATCCTTCGCTGGCTGTGCTGATTTAAATCTAGCGGGTCTGTTGTGTCTCGTGCTGAAAGTTCAATGATGCAGGCAGTGATGATTTTCTCCGGCCAATCAGTGATCAATGGTGCGGCTCGCTTGGAACCTCGGCCGAGGTGGTACTAAAAAAAGTACCAGGTACCAGGTACTGTTCCCAGTGGAAAACTCGCCAATAGTGAGGTGTACTGAACCGTGCTGTGCCGTACTATGCAGTGTAAAAGCGCCATAATGGTAACCGTTGAGACTGTGGTCCCAGCTCACTTCAGGCCATTGAGCAGGTCCTCCCGTGTAGTTCTAGGCTGACCCCTCACCTTTCTCAGGATCATTGATACTCCACGAGGTGAGATCTTGCATGGAGCCCCAGTCCGAGGGAGATTGACAGTCATCTTGAATTTCTTCCATTTTCTAATAATTGTGCCAACAGCTGTTGCCTTCTCACCAAGCTGTTTGCCTATTGTCCTGTAGCCCATGCCAGCCTTGTGCAGGTCTACAATTTTTTTTTGTTTTTCTGTCACAGTTGAGGTGTACCTATGATGAAAATTACAGATCTCTTTTTTAAAGCTGTTTTAAATAGGATATCTCATTTTAAACTAGGATATTAATCATATTTTAATTGCTCTTTAATGAACAGAATAAATCCCTTTATAGAGGGTTTTATTTGTTTTAAGATGGTTTTATTTGATCTGTCTTTCAGTTTGCAGTCTTGATGTAGTTTAGTTTGATATCATCTGGAAGATCACAGCAAGCAGTACTGCAGCTCATTGATGGAAGACAAACCACTATAGCATATTTACTGTGCTCAGTATGCATTATTCTTTTATATATATATATATATATATATATATATATATATTTCATACTCCTACCTTGCTAAAAAAAACTATAGAAGCCCAATAGAAACCACCACAGAAATTCCAATGGTTTCCATTTAAATTCCATTATAAACCATTAGCTTTTTCCAGTAAAACCATTACAAAATTCCTTTATGTAGTGTGTTTTGGGCATTTTTCCAATATAATTTAACATCCCACCAATAGAATCCATCACATACCAGTAGACACCATTATAGTTTCCATTAAAACCAATACAATTTCCATTATAACCATTAAATTCATTACATTTTCTATTGTGTTTTGGGCAGGGTTCAATTGTTTGTTTTTTTCAGCAGGGTAGTCACCCTGGTGTGCTAAAAAATGTAAATATGAATGGGAATATACTTCAGATACATTATATTACCAAAAGTATTCGCTCACCCATCAAATAAATTGAATTCAGGTGTTCCAATCACTTCCATAGCCACAGGTGTATAATGAAGCACCTAGGCATGCAGACTGCTTCAACAAACATATGTGAAAGAATGGGATGCTCTTAGGAGCTCAGTGAATTCCAGTGTGATCCTGTGATAGGATGCCACCTGTGCAACAAATCCAGTCGTGAAATTTCCTTGCTACTAAATATTCCACAGTCAACTGTCAGTGGTATTATAACAAAGCGGAAGTGATTGGGAAAGACTCAGCCATGAAGTGGTAGGCGATGTAAAATGACAGAGCAGGGTCAGCGGATGCTGAGGCGCATAGTGTGCAGAGGTCGACAACTTTCTGGAGAGTCAATCGCTACAGACCTCCAAAGTTCATGTGGCCTTCAGATTAGCTCAAGAACAGTGCCTAGAGAGCTTCATGGAATGGTTTTCCATGGCCGAGCAGCTGCATCCAAGCCATATATCGCCAAGTGCAATGCAAAGTGTCGGATGCAGTGGTGTAAAGCACGCCGCCACTGGACTCTAGAGCAGTGGAGATGCTTTCTCTGGAGTTACGAGTTATGCTTCTCCATCTGGCAATCTGATGGACGAGTCTGGGTTTGCTGGTTGCCAGGAGAACGGTACTTGTCTGACTACATTGTGCCAACTGTGAAGTTTGGTGGAGGGGGGATTATGGCATGGGGTTGTTTTTCAGGAGCTGGGCTTGGCCCCTTAGTTCCAGTGAAAGGAACTCTGAATGCAAGAGATTTTGGACAATTCCATGCTCCCAACTTTGTGGGTTTGGGGATGGCCCCTTCCTGTTCCAACAGTACTGCGCGCCAGTGCACAAAGCAAGGTCCATAAAGACATGGATGAGTGAGTTTGGTGTAAAAGAACTTGACTGGCCTGCACAGAGTCCTGACCTCAACCCGATAGAACACCTTTGGGATGAATTAGAGTGAAGACTGCGAGCCAGAATCAACCCCAAAACGTTACTATTTATCTACTAAATAAAAACTATGAGGATAATCAGATGTTTGTGTTTTTAATGTCTAGCTTCTGATGATCCACACAGTTTTATTCTGAGTGACTCTCAGATGAGGTGAGATTCTCACCGATCACATACACAGACTAAATGACTAAATACACTCAGTTCTGTTATACTGACAGTATACTGTATGTGTGTTATAGTTCTGAGAGTGTGTTTTCTCTTCAGCCAGGAGCAGCTGCTTTCACCGGACCAGCAGAATAGGTTTTATATTCAGTCTCTGATTAAACGATGTTTATTTTACATTGTTTGTATTTTAGTTTTACTATATACTCAAACTATTATAGACCTACTGAATATAATCAACCAATATCAACACAACAGTTTTTACTGTACATAATACAAACAATATTTTTTTCTGTACATTTCTAAAACATGTATATGTATGATTATAAAATATGTTGTCATGACTTTAGTTATTGTTTTATGACTCTTGTTTTTTTTTTGTGCTCCTGCAGGAACACACGTGTTCTGTAGGAGCATTCATGCCATGTTGACAATATTGAACATTACTGAGGTTTCAATATGTAAAAAGCGTCTGTGTCCTTGTTGAACTGGTAGCTAATTGCAGCTTGTAAGATGAGACTGAGAGCTCCTGCTTGTACCACCTGACACTGCAGATTCATTTAGGCATTGATAGTGATGCTATAGAAACACAATTCCCAGTCCGAGGACGCAAACAGCTCCAAACAGAAAGTGACGTGTTGGAGCTAATAAATTGTCATGGGAACTAATGATGGTACTAACATGGGCGGTATAGACAAACAGAACACAAAACACAGGAGGAGCACAGCAACAAAACAAGAGTCACACAAGAAGGGATTTAACTATTATTCCAGATCAACTGTGAGCTTAGATTTCACTTTGTTGGTTTGTGCTAATGGGCCGCAAAAAGCAGAAGAATTGGATGGTTTTTGAACACTTTCGCCCTTTGTGTGTGTGTGTGTGTGTGTGTGTTCACGTTTATCTGTTTTTACAGAACGGAGAGGCTCAATAAAGCTCAACAGCAGTAGAAAAATGCTTTAAATACCATAATTAAGTGAGAAATATACTATCTTCAGTATGTGTTTGTTCAATCGTTCATTAAAACTCTGGATCACTATGCGAGACACAACTGGACTCTTTCAGCATTGGCTGACTGTGACTGTGGACTGACTGACACAGGATATATCAGGACATTCCTCTGTACACCCACTGTCTCAGAGAGTGTGGTGTTAGAGATGGATCGTGTCGTTGTTAGCAGAGTCTTCTGGCTGTTTGTTGATTCAGTGTGTGTGTGTGTGTGTGTGTGTGTGTGTGAGAGAGAACGAGAGAGCACTGCCGTGTGTAAGAATGAGCTCATTGTGTGTGTTTGTGTGATTGGGTGATTCAATGGTCAGTGCGGACACAAATGTTGATTGTCCCTTCAAATAAATGAGTGCGAGAGCGAGATGAAGGATAAACTATTAAAATAATGGGAAATCTATCAAAATTACAGCACTGTAAAACCACAGACCAGCAATAAACTGTCAATTTATAATATCATGGATGTAAAAGCACAAGTCAGTAATGTCTGTGAAGCAATATATTAGCGTAGCACACAATCTTATCCAGCTAGTCAGCTAACTGTGTTCTGTAGCATCTGCACTGTGTTGCTAAAACTATCTTTTAAATCTAATGTAATTATTTCCCACATCCAAGTTCCAGGTTATAATATACAAAAGTCTGAACATTAATCTCTTAATTTTACAGTAGTGAAACTTACCCAAAATAAAGGCTTAAACTTCTAAAAAACGCACATTTAAGGGGCTCCCCTTTTGGTGAAAGTTTTTAGACAGCTTTCTAAATGTCCATCAGACAGAGAGAACCCATGGAGACTCATATCTAAGCGTGTGATGATCTGATTGACCTGAAATTACAGGAGGTATATAGTAACAGACATATCAATTGGTGATTCCTGGGGAACATATGAATGCTGTAAGTCACTTTGAATGAAATTACCCACAAATGTAAGTCACAGCAGATGTGAGCTGCATATATGTGCATGTGTCTGTGCACAAATCATTTAGCTGTTTGAACATTTATAAAAATATGTATCAGGTGTTTCATATATGTATTTTCACACAGTCAGTTTTCATAACCACATCCTAGATTATAGGACCACCTCAAAATAATACGAAAAGGATACAATACTCTAGAAATTCTAAATAAAGGCGTGATTATCAGCCAATGAATTTGTCCTTAAAACAAAGTCACACATAAACTACAAAAGACTAATGTAAAACAGTGAACTCGTTGAGAGGTGTGTCAGAGACTTTGCATTTAGGCAATAAAGCCTGAAACACTTCAGAATGACAAACTGAAGTGTCAGAAAATACACAAAGACTGATTCTTTAAAGGTTTTATGTACAGACAGGTTTAGAGTGACTTTGTGTGTGTGTCAATTAAATCTTATTTTACCAGTAGAAACAACTGCCAAACAATTATGCACATCAGGCATTTTTCACTTCAAACCACTCATCAACAATTACATATCAACTATAAACAATTATGTACAGTCCTGATAGCAATTATTAAGACTGATGTGGTTTGGAATTAGCTAAATATGTTGGGATAAATCAATGGATCAAAGATTGAGAGAGAACAGGCGTGGCAAAGCCAACCACTGGCAGGAATGTAAATCAGAGTAAATCACTTCATCAGGCTTCAGGCAGACTGCACAACACGGTGATTAAAACTATTTTATACTAGATATTGATAAGTTTTATAAGTGTTTTATAAGTTCACTGAACAACCGTTAATTAAACTTGAACTCTAAATCATATCTCTACTTTTGGCAATGTATAAAGCAAGAACAGAATTCAAGTTAACAGGGTTAAAATTATTTAATTGCAGAATATCTGTGGAAAATCAAAATCTACAGGATGCCAAACAAAGAGGATGAGAGACAATCTAATCGACCAAGAAAGAAAAAGACACAGACGAGTCAGACGGAACAGCATTAATAGTGGAACACCAAACTGTGAGTATTTATGATTAAACACTGTTGTCGTTTATCTTCTGTGGTGTCTGAATGTGTCAAATCAATCCTGTACTGTCATTTCATCTGCTATATAAACTGTTTATGAAGATAATCAGACACTGTTTTGTTTCTTTTTTTTACGGTTTGTGATTTTTAGTTTTTCACAATGCAGACAGACCGGCAGAGATTCATTCTGATCTTCAAGTCAAGTCAAGTCCAGACACCTTTATCTCTATACTGCTTTATACTCTACAATACAATACAATAGCAGCTTTACCATGATAAACAAGAAAATAATGATTCAGTGATGCAAATTATACTGTAAAGCAACTCTAAAAGAAAATGCAACAACAGTGTCATTGTTTAGATGAGGTTCAGTTTGGTAACTGTGTAAAAATTATCAGATATTAAAGTAATTCAATTCAGTTCAGCTGTAAAGCAGCTCTGGAGAAACCAATGTCATTATCAGCTCAGTTCAGTTGGTGACATATTTACACATCATATACAGAGAAAAAAAAATACTATAAGAACTGATGCAGTAACTTGTAATATCATAAAGAAATTAATTTGGAATTAAATTATTTTTTTTAGATTGCATTTATTGTAATGAATATGTAATAGCACTGGGTAACACAAATATTTAGTTGTACTTAAATTGTGTTTCATTTCATGATACATTGTGGTTATAAGACTGATGTTCAGTTTGTAAAAAATAACAAAAATCTATGTGAAATGTAAAACAGAGTGATATGCAGTAAAGCACAATGCAAATGTTTGCATTGCTCAGAGCTTTCCACCACATCACTGGTATGGAATAACATCATTTGTATATGCAAAGCCTTTGTATTTCTTATGCAAAGGTGCTAACATGACCCTTTCTCATTGACACTGCTGATATTGTAGGATACTGTAAAAAATAAAAATGATTTTTTTTTTTACAGTAAAAAAAAAAAATACTGTAAAAAAAATGAAATGAAATAAAAGCAATTTAAACCTTGTCTGAGAATGTGAGCTACATTTAGTGAAGATTGATGTCAAAACAACATCATGCCAACACTGATGGTGCCAGCAGATCAAGGTCAAAATCAGATAAAAATCAAGTTCTGCATTCAAACACATGAACCAAAAGCTTATGATGCCTCATTTGAATCATGCAAATGAAAGTCACTTTCGATTCATCACTCATGGCCACAGATTTGTTTTAACATGCTTTCATAATGTACAAGACTTGTTCTGAAAAGCTATTGCTGGGTCGAGTCACTGAGAAGCAATTTGTAAAAAAAAAAGAAAAAAAAAGTGTTCTGCTTAGAAAAAAACAAAAACAAAAAAAAAAACATTTTTTAGTCTTCACATTTGTTGTCATCACAATAAAGTCCAGGATGTTCCTCTAGCCCTAAATCTTGCTAGTATCTCACAGAAATTTACTAAAATTCTGCAAAAGAAATTTCTGGGTCACAAAATGACTTCGCGCTGTAAGAAAAGCTGCAACACTATGAAAATACAATGAGACAAGTGGGATGAGATCTAGAGAGACAGATACATCAGGTGTAGGTGGGCCGACACAGAACAGTGGGCAAAGAGTAATGTTTGTAAACTGCATGTCAAATTACAAACAGAAAATACAATACAACACTAAGATTCAAAACAGCAAATAACAAAACAACCCAAAACAACAAATAAAACATAAAATGCATATTTTCTGTCAGTATAATACATGTAATATATAAATGACAGTATAAAGATTAAATTCACTTTTTTTGTAACTAGAAAAACTAAAACAAAAATTGACATGTCCCTTTATCATTCTGGATTTTCTGGTTGACACTTTACAATAAGCTTCCTTTTGTTAACATTGCTTAACATGAACAAACAATACTTTTAAAGCATTGATTGACGGTAATGTTAAAGTTTCTGTTACATTAGTATCTGTTAATATTAGTACCTCAGCTAATAACAATGAACAGTTGCATTTATTTTATTAACCAACGTTAACAAAGATGAATAAATAAATACAGCTGCCACTTTTTTAACGTAAATTTTACGGAATTTTAGTGCAGCACAACATTTCTGTTTCCACTTACTTTTCATAAAAGATACATCTATACACACAGAATTCTGAATAGAATTTATGCTCCTCTGGTGGTGACTCAAGCTCTCACAATTAATTACATATTGCATATTACTTATTATTTTTTATGCTTTGTTGCATATTTGTTAGTTTTATTTGTCTATGAACCAAATAAAGTTACTATCATTGAAATATTATAAAAAAATAATTTCTCTTTTTTTTATTTAATTTAAATTTAAATGATCTCTTTATCGCATTCACTAATAACTGTGTAATTGCGTCTGGAGGTCTGTGCACGCCACTAGGTTAAACCACAGCGATACATGTGAATGATTTCCAGCCACCAGATGCCTCTAATTCACCTCTTAAAAACATTTTCTCCATTTTAACCTCAAATACTACACTAACTGTAATGGTAACACTTCATAATAACGTTCAGCTGTAAATCATTTTTAAGTGAGTAGTTAGTGATTAACTAATTTACAAAACATTCATAAGCAATTAATAAGGGATATGCTATAATTTGTGCATGTTTTGTAAATTAATTTACAAGTAATTAGCTAATGATGAACTAATCATTTACAAAACATGGCTATGCATTCATAGATGATTAAAAGTGATATGTTAATATTTTTTATCTGTTTTGTAGATTAAGTTATAAATCATTTGTTCAGTGTTCGAACTGGGTGTCCCAATTAATTTCAGTGACAGAAATTAATATTTTCCAACAAGTTTACAGTGATTTTTACCATTTATGGACATTTTTAACTTTATAAAGCCTTTTTTCTAGAAGTGTGCATTATCTTTTGCTCAAATCTTAATCGATAAAGTCAAATAATAAGATATTTGGGGCTTTTACCAAATAAATAAAATCATCAACAAAATTAGTCTTTGCAATACAGAGGAAACACATCAGAAGCTGCATTTGAAGAGGCATGATGATGTATTTACAGTGTTTAATGCAGGACATGAATGCATTCAACCTGCAGTTTCAAATGCATAAATAATGTTTTGCTATTTTAATCCTAAAACGTTGAATACTGATATTTTAAATTATTAAAAAAAAAATTAAAAGGTACTTTAAATGTGAAATTACAGCCACCAGTAGGTGGTTGCAAGTCAGTGTTAATAAGTGAGTCATTGCGATTGAACCAAATCATTTAAACGGATGATTCATTCAGGAACGAAACACCGTCATGTTCCTCAGAGACGCAAAACAGTGCTGTGTCTTTGTTTGGAACCATTTATGTCGGCGAAATAGAGCAAAACTATTCAATATAGTGTCTAAGACATCTATAAATATCGGTTTCTTGTTTATTGAACTGTTGTATAAAAAGCAATATCACATTTGTGATTTTTGTGGAACAAAATGGCACTGCAAAGAACGCACTATAAATGAGCACAGTCAGTCTAGCTAGTATTTAAGCACTCATAACTCCTCTTATAATCTGTATGACAAATTAATCTCTTATTTTTATCGTAGGTACGACCACAGAACAGAAGTCTCTTTAAATACAATACTATATGAGACACACCTGGAAATCAATGAACTAATAATGACATCAAATGCGGACAGGAAGAGGAAGACCAAATATGGACATGAGAGGAGGGGAAACACAGGACACAGAAAGACAAAGTCTGACAATGAGCAGGTCTAAATTTAATACAGCAATCAAATCTTTTTATTTAATTTTAATTTTCACTAGTTTCATGTTTCAAGTATTATAGTTTTATTGAAAAGCCAGGGGACCCCATATATTTTTGGGTGTTATGGGGGGACCCTTAATGCTTATGGGAGGTCCGGGAACCTACTTAAAACTGTATTCTTCAAAATAGTGCATATTTCGTTATATTTTAAACTTATACTTTCATGAATATATAACTGCTCTGTGGCTGCAATAAACCAATGTCTTTTGCTACAAATAGTCTAAAAAACAGCATTTTGTATAATAGACAGTAGATTATGAGTTAACTCAAGAGTCAGGCAAACCCACAATTCATGTTTTCTTTACTCACTTTTTATGTCAGAACAGAGATAAAACTACTAATTATTCAACAATTTATTTTACACAGATTTGAGACTAATATTAATTGCATTAAATTTCATACATTAAAAAAGGGATCAGTAATTGTGTTTATTGGCTATTTATTGTAACACCCTGAAGTTAAATTTGTCCACTAGATGTCACAACTGGATTTTCACTGGCCTTTTGTTTAGGTTAGTAACAGTATGAAGAATCAGAGATCTGGGGCTGTATTCACAAACATCTTAAATCTGCTGGCAGAGGGACAACTGCACATTTGCTGAGGGGTTAACCTCCCGATGTTTATGCTTCCCACATTTCTTTATTCTGCATCCCTGAATTAGACTGTCTGTCAGAGTTTTTGCTTTGTAATGTTATATTTTGGCCACTAGAGGTCCCTATTGTACGCTCATGTCTATCCTGTGCCTCTTGTAATTAGTGCTATGGATTTCACATGTGCCTCATTCTGGGATGTGTATTTAAGGGGATCACTTCCTTTGGTGCTTTGCTTGGTTATTGTTGTTCCCAGGCAGTTGCTGCTGTAAGTCTGCTCTAGCTTTAAGTTCTAATCTTAGGAAGCCTTTTTGGATTGTTCACCTGTGTTTATTTTTGTTGTTTTTGAGAGTATTTTTTGTCCTTTTGGACTAAGGATTTTTCTGTTATGTGGCTCTCTTTAAGAAAAGGATTTGTGTACCTTTTTCACTGTTTTTGTTAATAAACTCGTCTGAGTTTAGAACGCGTCTGACTATTGGGTTCAACTTCCTTCTGTGGCTCAGTGGTGGAAACCTTGACTCTTGCACCAGAGACACAAGTTCGTATCCCGGCTCTGACACTGTCAGTGTGTTCCTGTCTGCAATCTTCATTTTGTGTGCTGTAGAAGCAAAAAACTGATTGCAATTCACGTTGACAAAGAGAAACATGTGGTAATTATTTAATAGTGTAACAGACTTTAATAAGAGTTATCTTTAATTTCTCTATTTGATTTGTGTTGCCTTTTAAATATTTTGTATGTTAAACAATGTTTAAGGATCGCATTATTTCTGATGTTTACGGGACGTTTATTTTGAAACGGCATCTGCTTTCACTGCAAAGAGAAATGGTAAGAAGAGCGAGCGTGTCATGACGGCTTAACAGTATGGAGGACCAAACCTGCAAAAACAATAAATAAATAAATAAATATGCAAATAAATAAATAAATCCACAAAATAATACATAAATAGATAAATAAATGTGCAAATAAATATATAAATCCACATATTCCTGTATAAATAAATATATAAATAATTAAATGTGCAAGAAAATAAATAAATTAAACGAATGTTGGGGGAAATAAGTCCCCCCCCCCCAATCAAATGTTTATTCATTTTTGAATGTAGCTCCGTATTTATATTTCCTCAGCTCAACATGCTAATGAGAGGGTGTCTATCAAGCATCAGAGAAGGCGGTCTTTATGCCACCATTGGTTGATTGTTATAAAAGTTCTGCGTTCGATTGTTTGCCTGAGCAATGCCCGTTAACGTAAAGGCAACTGACAAGCATTGATTCAGCATTGTGTTTTAGAGAGATGGTTGAAGTCATCATGCTAACAGTTGCCAGAGACTTGCGAAGGCTAGCTGACACCGTTCAAATTAGTAGTACGCTATCTGCTGATTATATTCTCTTCAGAGTAGATTCCTCTATACACTCGTTAGGTCAGTTAGCAGCTACATTTGATGTGGCTGTAGATCCTTTTGTCCTCGAAAAGCTGGAACAGGTTACTCTCATTTTAAGACATACGGGTGTCAACTGGCATAAAGTTGGCTTGACGTTGGACGTTCGATATTCGCATATTTAGGGACCATCTCTAAAGTTACATGCGATATTGGTATACATTTTTCTAACTTCAATAGCATATGAGCAGAATGACTTACAGTCATAAAAACAACTGTACACTGTTCAACTAGGTGTCAACTATAATGCACACCTTTTACATTTTTGATATTTATTAAAATCTACTGTAAATCATATGTAAAAATTGCTATTTTTTCACAACCGAATGGTTTTTATACTGTACAAACTGTTTGTGCTATTGCCCTACACCTAAACCTCCCTTACAGGAGACTTTCTGCTATTTCAGATTTTCAATACTCTCCATTCTGTGTGATTTATAAGCGTTTTGAAAAGTGGGGACATGGGGTAATTTCCTGAAAAGTCACCTTCTCCTTATAACACGTGTCATACCCTTGTTATTATACAAATCTATGTCCTGATTTGTCACAAAAACTCACTCACTCACTCACTCACTCACACAAGTGGGCACTGGGCAGCCATTATACTGTGGCGCCCGGGGAGCGATTGGGGGTTAGGTGTCTTGCTCAAGGGCACCTCTGTCATTTCCTGCTGCACACCAGTACTGGAAACGAGTTAACAGTCGGCTTACTAACCATTAGGCCACGACTGCACAAAATGTACTTGCATCTAATGAGGAGATGGCGAGTCAGTTCCCCCGTAGTTCGCACCCTGCTTAAGCCTGATAATAAATAAGACTCAATTGCACTTGCTGGAATAGGGAGTAAAGGACGTCCAGTTACATTTCTGTTGACACCCGTATGTCTTAAAATGAGAGTAACCTGTTCCAGCTTTTCGAGGACAAAAGGATCTACAGCCACATCAAATGTAGCTGCTAACTGACCTAACGAGTGTATAGAGGAATCTACTCTGAAGAGAATATAATCAGCAGATAGCGTACTACTAATTTGAACGGTGTCAGCTAGCCTTCGCAAGTCTCTGGCAACTGTTAGCATGATGACTTCAACCATCTCTCTAAAACACAATGCTGAATCAATGCTTGTCAGTTGCCTTTACGTTAACGGGCATTGCTCAGGCAAACAATCGAACGCAGAACTTTTATAACAATCAACCAATGGTGGCATAAAGACCGCCTTCTCTGATGCTTGATAGACACCCTCTCATTAGCATGTTGAGCTGAGGAAATATAAATACGGAGCTACATTCAAAAATGAATAAACATTTGATTGGGGGGGGGGGACTTATTTCCCCCAACATTCGTTTAATTTATTTAATTATTTATATATTTATTTATACAGGAATGTGGATTTATATATTTATTTATGTATTTATTTATTTATTTATCTATTATTTTGTGGATTTATTTATGTATTTATTTATTTGTGTATTTATTTATTTATTGTTTTTGCAGGTTTGGTCCTCCATATAACAGAACTCGTGCACGAAAGGACTGTTTATATAAGTTTATTCAGCACCCCCCGAAAAGGCATACGGTTTGTGCATTTGTATACTGTTAGTTAAAAGCAAGTGTTTTGTGAAAATCGCTGAACATGTCTAGTAATGTTAATGCACATTTTTATATCGCTTCATTCAGCACTTACTGTGATTTCTGGAGTAAAAAAGGAACGCTAATAAAACTTAAAAGAAACATCAGTAAAGTGCTGGCCATCATTCGGACGGGGTCCGCTACAAATAGATTTTATTTGAATAACAAGATGTGGATTGCTGCACACAACACTACAGCAACTAAAAGAAAAAAACTTGTGCCAAAATAAAAAAAAAATTCACTCAGAATAATTCACTGAATTTTGAGTTGGTAGAAACACTGAAACATTGTTTTCTTCTAAAATGAACTACTTGTAAAATTGTTTGTTTTATTTACAATTTGAAAATAATAATTTTAGCACAGTTTTTAATGTTTATTTTAAACAAGACAAGCTGTGTTTTCAGCTCTGTGTTTTTCTTCATGTCTGAGGCTGCCTTTTTCTGTTTGCCCATTATGTTGGTCTATGTATTTGCATTTTTGTGTGCTCATTGTCAAAATCCCAAATGAATTTATTTTATTTTTTTTCTAAAAATCTAAAATCACAATTGTCTTTTATTTTTATTATCTTGTATATTTTTTACTAGATCAGATCATATTCATCATCTGTCATCTTTGCCCCATGGGCTATCACATTTCCCCTGAGTTCTGCAGAGTGACCATGCGTGGTGCCTAAACATGCTTATCACATGATGGCTCATGCATTTAATCCCCCACCCTCATGATTCATTTCATGACTCGTGTCTTCATCTGTTCTAAATATACTTTTCTTCAACAATCTGATTTCACAACATAATTAACTTGTGACTAACTCTATAAATGTGTAGAGTGTTTGTAGCCTTTTCCTCATTACTCTTGATTAGAATTTAAATCTGCCTCCTTTTAATCAGTTGTAAACAGCAGTCATTGTTAACATCTGGGGAGACACCTGTTGTTGAAACCAAGAAACCCTCAAAATGCAAAAAGCCTGAAATCAAAAAGAGGAAATGCCAAAAGCCGCATTCATCTTCACATCTACAGCTGCACTTTTTGTTTAATGTTTAATCCCTCTATTTCTGTTGTTCCATTGTTGCTGTTCATCTTCTATCTTTTACTCTGTGTTTGTGTTTTTCTTTTTAGAATTTTGATATATTTCAAAATATAAGTGTAACAGTAGTAATTTGTACATATTGTAAATTTGTCAATCTGTACATTCTAATTTGTATCATTTTATTTTGCTTTATAACCTTTTTTGTAAAGGAAAAAAGTATTTCTCTGCATGTCGTACCATGTATAGTTATGTACAATGTGACCATTATGTATTTGTCAAACTTGTCATGGACTCACCCATGATTTCAGATTATCCTCTTGTGAAACACAAAACAGCAAAGATGTAAAATACTATATTTTATTTAAAAGCTACTAAAATATTTCCAACATTTTTGTTTCATTAGAGAATGTGTTGGAAAAAAATATAAAAATAAAAGCATAAGGACTGGTATGATTTCATGTTTTGATGACTGAGTCTGAAAGTAAAACACCTTGCAAACCCATTTCATGTTCTGACTTGTGACTTGTTTGTCTCCCAGATCTCTTTCAGTCTGTGGTCATTATCTACATGAGAGAGAGCAGCATTCCTGTTTGGAAGATCCCAGAACTGACATTATTGATTCAAGACCTGAACTGATGCTGTTCAGAAATAAAACACAAGCTTGTTTACTGAGAACTGCACAGTATACACTGCTCACTATTTATAAATACATAAAAAAATCTTAACATCATTTTTTTTCACCTGTTACTGAAAAGGCTGTTCTGATGTGATCAAAGCTCTTGACATCTGTAGGCACAAATTTTTTTAAAAAGTACCCAGAAAAGGGAATATCTTTCACTTTGAATATGAAAAGAGATGGTGTAAATAATCACAGAATTTGAATGGTGAATTTTTTCCTTCATTTTCTTAAAGGGGACCTATTATGCTTATTTTTACAAGATGTAAAATAAGTCTCTGATATTCCCAGAGTGTGTATGTGAAGTTTTAGTTCAAAATACCCAACAGATAATGTTTTACAGCTTGCTAAAATTGCCCCTTTTAGCTAAAACGTGAGCTAAAACGCTCTGATATTGAGTGTGTTGCTTTAAATGTAAATGAGCTGTTGCTCCCGGAGAAGAGGGCGGAGCTTCAAGAGCTCTGCATTACCAGTGCTAACCTTCAGATTAGTACAAGCCTGTTATCTTCACAGAGGATTTTAAAGTCAGTCGTCTGATTACTGTGCATAATAAATTCGCGTTTATGAATTACACAGACAGGGAGCACGGTGGGATACAAATAACAAAATAGCTCTTAATCTCAACAGCAGCAGATCTCAAAGCTGCAGTGGATACTGACCCATTTCAGCTCATCACAAGGTGATTAAAACACTTTTATCTTTAATTGTTAAGAGTTTTGTCAATTTAAATCTCACATTTATCTTTATATTATGATGATACTGAAATCTATTTTGTACAACATTCATGAAAAAAAATATAAAAATAAATCTTACACTAAATTATATTACCATATTTTTTTCCAAAGGTATAATGCAAACACTGAATGTAAGATAAATTAATGCATGTCAGAAGATCTGTGGAGCATCACAAACTACAGGAGAATTAATCATCAGGACAAGAGCAAAAGTGAAAAATGGCAAGCAAAAATGACAAGGGACAATCTAATAAATCAAGAAAGAAAAAGACCCTGAGATTAATCAGACGGGCCAGCATTAATAGCGGCAAACCAAACTGTGAGTATGTATGATGTTTAAGACAAAACACAGTTGCTTTATCAGTTTTACCAACTAAGCCTGTGTTTGTGATGTAATTGTCTAGTTTATCGTGATTCAGACAGACCAGCAGTGATTCATTCTGATGATTCAGAGACACTCACCGATGAGGTGAGATACTGATCATATGCAGATTCCAAATGTAGATATGATACCGAAATCTGTGATTATACTGAGAGTCGTGTGCATTGCATGGTTTTTCTTTAGAAAGCTGCAGTTCCTTTATCTAACCAGCTGAATATTCTTCAATCTTTTCAGTAACTGAATAAGTAGTTTAATGTTTCATTTTTTTTATTATTATTATTATTATTATTCGTAATATAGAGATATAATCATCCAAAATTAACAAATAATATGTTTATAGTCAAAAGGCAGAGTTTAGAGCCATTCACACAAAGGATGACAACAATAACAATAATTATATTAGTAAATATACTCTCTATGTCCTCTCTAGAAGCCTGCAGTCAGTGAGCAGACATGCTGATCTCTTCTGGATCATCACAGAGAGGCACAAAATCACTTTCCAGAACCTTCACATTCCCTGTTCCTCACCGGTGGAGTGATCTGGACAGCTGAATCCCTAACAGTATTCAGGAAACAACTAAAAACTCAAAAACTTTCTTGTGAGCACCTGAAGCTAGAAATGTTCTAGAAATTTTTTTTTATTTTATTTTTTTTACACTGGTTGAAAGTCTACACATCCTGCTAGCATATTGTTTTATAAGTTAAAACTATATATACTTTACATTTATACTTTAAGTTTAAACACTGGCAGTGTTTTAAACAAGAACGAGGAATTTGATGGAATGCTTGGTTTTCAAACTACTTGCAGAGATTCTTCTCGACAGGTAAGTTAAAATGAAAGTTAAAATATTAAATTAAAATATTATGTTAACATCACAAGTTGACGCAACATAAATAGTCATGATTAACAGTCATGAATAACAGAACAGCACTTTTTTTTAACTGAACAAGAATAGGCCTATTATCTAGGCCTAGACCGATTCATTATAGTCTATTTTAGACCGATTCATTATTTTAGTCTACTTAAAAGACAGACCATAACACAGGTTAAATAATTGCAAGGAGTTTGTCAGATGCACAACAATGTCATTTGAATGGCTTGACCAAATGCATTTTACACTGAACTCAATGCATCGTACATACTAATGCACATTAAAGAAATCCAGGCCCAGCAGAGGTTGTACTTCCTTCGCCAGCTGAGGAAGTTCAACCTGCCACAGGACTTACTGAAACAGTTCTACTCTGCCATCATCGAATCCATCCTCTGCACCTCAATAACTGTCTGGTTCAGCTCAGCTACCAAATCTGACCTCAGAAGACTACGGAGGGTAGTCCGGACTGCTGAGCGAATCATTGGTACAACCCTCCCCACTCTCCAAGAACTGTACTTATCCAGAGTGAGCAAAAGGGCTGGTAAAATCACTCTGGACCCCTCACATCCAGCACACTCCCTCTTTGAACTGTTACCGTCTGGTCGACGCTACAGAGCTCTGAGCACCAGAACGACCAGACACAGGAACAGTTTCTTCCCTCAGGCAATCATCTCATGAACACTCAACAATAAACGTGGAACACACATTATTTATTTAACACACATACTTATTTACATTTCAAATTTGCACATATCATAACTGTACATACATAATTGTCTATATTATATATTGTTTTTTGATATTTTGTACATTGTCTATTTTGTATATTATTCTTTTTATTCTTTTTATTATCTGTGTCCTGTTCTGTCATTCTGTTGCACTGTAGAGCTTCTGTCACTAAAACAAATTCCTCGTATGTGTAAACATACCTAGCAATAAAGCTCATTCTGATTCTGAAAAGTGTTAATTATATTGAATTATATTATTTCTGATGCACATTTGCACAAAGGACTATCTTGTATATTTTAGCATCAACCTGAAACCAAGTTACTATTGTACATGCACACTCCAGTCTGAAGAGATGTTCACCCAAAAATTAGAGTTATATCATCATTTACTCTTCCTCATGATGTTCCAAACCAATGTGAGTTTCTTTCTTCTGTTGAACACAAAACAGTTGATGGTAGCCAGTGACTGCTATGGAATAAAATATATATATAAGTAGTAAATGACAGAACTTTCATTTTTGGGTGAACATCATTTTAAGCCAAAGGTTGAATTATTGAATACTTAACACTAAAAATATCAAAAACAAATAAAAAAATATCAAACGTTTGTTAATTTTTGCTTAAAACAAGCAAAAATATCTGCTAATGGGGCAAGAAAAATAATCTTGCTTAGCCTTTGAATTAAGATTATTTTTCTTATCCCACTGGCAGATATTTTAGCTTGGTTTAGAAGGTTGATCTTTTTATTTATTGATTTTTTTAAAAACATACTTAATATTTTAAATCATTTTACTTGTCAATTGAATGCATCTTGATTCAAAAATAAGTCTAAGGATCCAGTAAGCGAATGCATTCAAACAGAATTAGGGAATTATAAATAAAATAAATACATGTATTATAGAATTATTTTACTACATTAAAGTTTAGCAGTTGTTTCCATCTTTGTTCACTAGATGGTGCAACTACATTTTCAAACTCAAAGGTCTTTAGTTTCAGGTTGAGTGAAGAAAAATCAGAGATTAGATCTGAGGCTGCATCACTGACACTCAAAAATATGGCATGTCTGAATCTGGATCCTATTCCATTACATAATCAGTTTCTCTTTTGTGCATACACTTTAATGAGGAAAATAAATAGTTCAGCCATGAAACTCTAGATGGCACAAGCTGAGGGGTTGTTAACGTAACTGATGATATTCAAAGAGTTGAATGACTTGGCACATGCTGATTGTTTCATGCTGGACATGCAGCCAATGAGCTTAATGCCTTGCATTTATATGGCTGGCTAATAGTATCACTTGAGATCCTGCGGCGTGCTTTCAGAGTATCTCTGAAGCCCTCCATCTTCACCAGCTCCACCTGTATAGATCTGCTATTTTACATGCTATTTATGCAGCAGCAGTATGTCTTTAATACTCATGGCACTGTATTGCCATATGCATTGGAAGTGGCAAGTTCCTGCACTATAATCTACAACTACAGCAATAACTAACAGCAGCAGTGTAGCAGATCTATTCCGCCAAAACCAAATACATTAACATTGTCATATCCATCACCATGCTAAACCTTTCTGAGAGTTGTCTTGACTGAACTGGCTTTAAAGAAGAGTGCCAACAAAACAAACTTGCAAATAATCGTACAATCACAGTATACAGTTTTTAACTTAAAGCTGCAGTCTGTAACTATCACATGTGAGGATCCTGCAGGTGACAGATCATTTATAGCCTTTTCTCACAGCGGCTAGAATAATTAAACGTATAATTTTGATGGCGGATTGTGGTCCAGAAAGGATTATGTGTTTATGAAATACATGTGAATGAAATTAAATTATATTCCAGTTTTAAATGTGCTTCTGATAACAGATAGCCTGGGATTATGCAAGATTTGTATTTTAAAGAAAACCAGTTGGAAGGGAGCTTAGTTTGCTTTTTGGGTTAAAAGAATTTCTTATGAAATCCAAATGGTATAACAATTAAAGATTAGACTGTACAGAAACTGAAATCTACACGTTAATACTCAGGGGCGCCGTAAAGAGGGAGGGTTAGGACGATTCTAAGGGCCTGACGATTAGCCGTGGGGGAAACGTGATTTCTACCGAGGGGAATGCTAGAGCCCTGCGTTTCAGCCCGGCCCCGACGGGCCCCGACTTTTTTATGCCTCTAGGGCTGGGCTTCGGGCCAATTTTCAGGTTATAGTCGCGGGCTGGGCCTCGGGCCTGTTTTAGGTTTCTCCTTATTTTAGACATCCATCAATTAGTGATTAGATTAGTGAAAAAAATTGCTGCGCTGGTGGAAACAACACGAGACCGTGTCTCAACTGTCAAGAGCGGCTCGACGAATATTTCAGATGAAATAATTTTTTACAGAGTTCTGCGTTCAAATGCACGCAATAGACTGAAGCTTGCTGCAAAGCCCCAGCAAAAGTAATTATCATGGATGTATCTGGGGGAAATAGTAAGTAGACATTTGAATTATTTACTAATAAACTAGTGTTTTCTATGTCAGTGTCGCAAAGATGAAGATGATGATCCTGACGCCGTCTCCTCATTAGACGCGCCTTTAGAGAGAAGTGCATCCTCACGGATTAATGAAAGAGTTTTTGTTTTTGATTTGATTTATTTCGTTAAGGAGTAATATAAAGCTTTCTATAGATATATTTATCATGTCTGTGATAGCATGACTTTCGGTTCATTTTTGTGAAGCACTCCTGTTCAAGACGGGATGACAGAAAGCGCATCATTGTTTTCTTTATTTTATAAAATAATTTATATATTTTATAAAAAGTTTTGTTGATATTGTGAGTGCACACAAATAAAAGTAGACCCTTTACAGTTACGAATGATGTATTATTCTTACTTTTATGGGCAAAAATTACAGCGCAAGTTGTTTCCATTGAAAAAAAATTGCAATTGATTGCACCGGCGCCTCCATGTCCTGCGCTTTAGCTTCCACTCTCCACACAAACTACTGATGCAGCGCACATTTATCTAGGTTTAACGTTTAAACATTGTTTTATGTGTGAACTGTTTTAGTATATCTTTAGATGTTAATTTAGGCAAGTCATGATGATTTGAGAAGGCTAGATTGATCAAACATGTCTATGATCAGCCCGCTGGTCTGCCGCTGAAAGAAAAAACTTATTTAATGAACAAAAAATGCTCCAAACGTTTTTCTAAATTAACTTAAAAAACTAAACGAAATATAATCACTTTGCCATTACATACAAAACTGAACTATTGTAATAGCTGAAACAGTATAATCTGATTTGGGAGAAGGGGGAAAAGACGGGCTCGGGACGGACTCGGGCTGGTAATTCTGTCCAGCTCTCGGACACGGGCCGGGCTAGGACCTGAGCGTCTCGGGCCAGGGCCTAAATGAACGTGATCTGTACGAAGGGGGACAATATTTTACAAGTTTTTGCACACATACATTTTAAGTTAAATGTAAGTATTGAATTAAGTAAAATCTACTTAACTAAGTTGAGTAAAATTATAAGTACATTTAACATAGCCAGCTAGAGTTTGGTGAATAATTTTAAGCTAAATCTGCATTACTTAAATACATTTCACTCAGTCATGGCTTCTAATATTTACTCAATTGATGTAACACTGGGAAACAACCATGCTATTAAAGCTTGTGATTCATAAACATGTAAGCAAGTAGAGGAGGAGGAAGAGCGTCTGGCTCTAGATGAAAATATTTGAGGAAATTCAGTGCCAAAGGATTATTGTCATTAATGACCCTGAGCACTTGTGTGTTTTGACGCTCTGTAGAATGTAAAATGTAAGAACGGTGTCGAGATTGCCTGCGTTATGATAAATCAATCGATTTTTCTTTTTTTGGAAACACTATTGTAACACTAATAAAGATCAAAGGAGAGGCCAAAAGTGTAATTTATTTGGGCACCAATAGCAAGAAGACTCCAGCACACAACGTTAGTGTATACAAGAATACAACACTTTTATTCTTATACAATAAGACAAATATTGAAACTTCAAGAGGGCAAAGCAGCAGATTATTGTCACACATGTATTTCAATTAGTAATGTATTTGACAAATGACAAGTTACCCCAGTCAAATAAGCAACGTGCATCAAGGTATTCAGCCGAGGGTTTCAACACATTAAAGTTAATTCATGTGCCCTCCAACTATACACGATTTCATTACACAGCAAACACTAAAGGTACAACAATTTATAAGTTAACTATACTGGGACTTATTTGCCTATTACATTTAGTTTTTTTGTGCAAGAGTTGTATTTTATTAGCTGCAAATTCAGTTCATTTTTGGTCTGTGACTGGCTTAACAAATGGTAAAACTGTTTGTACTACAAACTAGTGTTTATGATTATGATAATTAATAAAAAAATATCAACAAAAACAGTGTGCATCAGAATTAACTGTTTCTGCACGGTTTTCATGTTAAAACAAAGTGAAAAAAAGAAAAGAAAAATAATTTATGAGTATTTTGTCTGGTGGTGCTGTCACAAAAATAGGGTCCTACAAAATCAGATTTATAGGAGGATTATACTATTGCTTCATATAGTGAAGTTTTGAATTGTGAGCATGTGGCTTGAGTGCATGTGATTAGTCACTATATGCATCAACATATCTTGTGCTCAATCACATGACTCTTATGGTATAAAAAACAAAAACCCACAGAAAATACAGAACACCACAAACAGATTTAGCCAATTAATTAAAACTTTGTCCCACTGTAAGCTGGGCAACATTACAAAGCATAAGTTAAAGCCCTTTCACTCCAATATGATAACTAAGCATTCTCTGCAGATTTGTCATCTACCACTCTTTAGGGCAGGATGAATCATGATTGGCTGTCAGTTTGTTTATTGCAGGAGCAAAATCATCATGAAAGTGCCAACTGTGAAAAGGTTTTGTTGTTGTTGTTTTAAACACATATGTTTACCTAATCAGTTCTCTGACTCAGTAATGATTTGTTAAAACATGATATTTGTAAAAATTTGTTCTAAAAAAATATTTGTTCTTTCAGAGAAATTGCACTGTCCGCAAACAGCAGAGTTGAAACAGACATTAAAAAATTACAAACTGGACAAAGATTCAAAGGAAATAATTTAGCCTACTAAAAAGAATAGCCTACTGATTCTTATTAAAATGACTAAATATATTCAACGATGAGCAGTGAATTATTCTCGCATTTTTGTTGTTTGATTAACATTAACTGACTGGGGAACAGTGTCTCCTTACATTATTACATTTATGCATTTAGCGGATGCTTTTATCCAAAGCGACTTACATTGCATTCAAGTTACAGTTTTTACATTTTTATCTTGCTTTTCCCTGGGAACTGAACCCATGATCTTGACGTTGCTAGTGCCATGCTCTACTATTTGAGTTACAGGAAAGCTTTAGTGGCTCAATACATGTTAAAATCTTTTTAGCATCGAGTTCATCCGGCAGGATACTGACAGTCATTTAACATGATTTGACTGATTTGGATGTTAAGGTGAATTTATGAATACACTACATGTTGTTCTGAATGAATCTGAACTGAATGTGACATTTACAATAATCATTTATGTAATCAGAGTTTTTGCTGTATGTTACTGTATGATTTAATGTACATACTTAATTTTTAGAATTAAAATGTTACTGTAGCAAATCTAAAAACTCCAGGAGAAAATAAACCATGTTCAGAAAAGCAAAGAAAAGAATCTAAACTACTTGTGTTAATTTTCTTGTACTTTAATTTAATAAAAACCAGCTAAAGGGAAATCAATGTGTTTTGACTGATCACACTGCTGTAGCAATCTATCATATAATTTCTATAGTTATGGATTGCATGGCAAAATTAAAAATATTAAAAACTACATTACAAATCAAAGATACGACACAATAAATTAAAAAAAAAAAAAAACTGCAAGCAACAAATCACAATACTACCCTGTAAAGTCCTAAATACAATGCACGATTTTCAGCAAGAAGATTGGCACGAAAGATTGACATTGTGAAACAATCATGGCCAATCAGAAATTGCCGCGATTGCTTCACGATGCCAGTCTTTCATCTGGGACAGCTAAAAATTGTGCAGTGTATTTAAACCATAAGAGAATATTTCAAGAGATTTTTCCCAGTCTAGCTCCAGGCAGCCACTGTCCTGCTGAGTTCAGTTAGACCAACCGTAATCAAACACACCTGAACCAGCTAAACAAGGTCTTCAGAATTATCTGAAACCTTCAGGCAGGTGTGTTGAGGTTTGGAGCTAAACAGTGCAGGATGTTTGTCCTTTATCAGCAGAATTGGACACCACTGACCTACAGCCTTTTCATGACAGCAGTTTTGGGAATTTGCTGAGATACACATCCATTTTCCATTTGACATTGTACTACAGGTGCATCTCAATAAATTAGAATGTCGTGGAAAAGTTTCATTTATTTCAGTAATTCAACTCAAATTGTGAAACTCATGTATTAAATAAATTCAATGCACACAGACTGAAATAGTTTAAGTCTTTGGTTCTTTTAATTGTGATGATTTAGGCTCACATTTAACAGAAACCCATCAATTCAGCTCAACAAATTAGAATACTTCATAACAACAATAATAAAAAAAAAAAAACTTTAGTGAATTGTTGGCCTTCTGGAAGTATGTTAATTTACTGTATATGTACTCAATACTTGGTAGGGGCTCCTTTTACATGAATTACTGCATCAATGTGGCGTGGCATGGAGGCAATCAGTTTGTGGCACTGCTCAGGTGTAATAGAAGCCCAGGTCGATTTGATAGCGCATTCAGGTCTGTTGCTTGTGCACCTTTTCCTACCCAAATTCTTCCTTCCAGTCAACTTTGCATTTAATATGCTTTGATACAGCACCTGTAAACAGACACAACTTTTTATTACACTTTCAGTGATCCCCATAAAGCTGCAGATTTTCTCATACTGCCTTTCACCTTAAACTAAAGAACTTTTGAGTTTGAAAATAAAAAGAACAGACTCATCACAACACTGCTGTTATTGCTGTTAACTCAATTTCCTCCACCCTCCACCTGGCTCTTACCCACCTAGAAAATAAAGACTCCTATGTTAGAATGCTGTTCATTGACTTCAGCTCGGCATTCAACACAATAATCCCACAACAGATCACAAATAAGCTAAACCTGCTGGGCCTTAACAATTCCCTCTGTAACTGGATCCTGGACTTTCTAACTGGAAGACCTCAGTCAGTCCGTGTCGGCAACAACACCTCGAGCACTACAACACTGAGCACAGGTGCCCCACAAGGCTGTGTGCTTAGCCCGCTGCTCTTCACACTGCTGACCCACGACTGCACTGCCAAGTTCAGCTCCAACCACATCATCAAGTTTGCTGATGACACAACAGTGGTAGGTCTCATCAGCAACAACGATGAAACGCACTACAGAGAGGAAGTGGCACAGCTGGCTGAATGGTGTGGCACAAACAATCTGTCCCTCAATGTGGAGAAGACAAAGGAGGTTGTGATGGACTTCAGGAGAAACTCCGTTGATCACCCCCCACTGACCATCGACAGCTCGACTGCGGAGAGAGTCAGCAGCACTAAATTCCTGGGGGTGCACATCACAGAGGATCTCACCTGGACCACCAACTCCATGTCACTCTCCAAAAAGGCACAACAGCGCCTACACTTTCTCCGCCGGCTGAAAAGAGCAAGTCTCCCTCCACCCATCCTCACCACATTCTACAGAGGCACCATTGAGAGTGTGCTGACCAGCTGCATCACTGTCTGGTACGGGAACTGCAGTGCTGCTGACCGCAAGACCCTCCAGCGGACAGTGAACACAGCTGCAAAGATCATCGGTGCCCCTCTCCCCTCCATCCTGGACATCTTCCTTACACGATGCTCTTTATCCTTGAGAATTTGATGTTTTGTATTGATATGATTTGATCTCTTTGAATTGCTGTGGAATTGAGATAATACATACAGTATTTACCTGACTGAGAATAAATTGTTACATTTGACCTTATTCTGTTTTACTCTGTAAATATTGACTCTAGTAGATTACGTTGCATCCTTGTTAAAGACATGAGCAACCGAATGAACGAGTAAATATAAAATTAAGAGTTAACGAGAATAATCAAATATCAGAATAATAAATTAGAAATGGACAAGCAATCAATTTGTATTTCAAGTTAAATACGAGGAAATTAAAGAAATGGAGTCAGATTAAATGATAAAATGGAGTCAGATTAAGGTTTAATTTAAATTGAAGAACTTTGCACACTGGAAAGACCGAACACGCAGGAAACCTTCATCCACCATCGGATACCTTCCTTGGGCCGGATGTGTGGAGCCTTACAAAGTGGTGACCCCGACGTGATCTCGCAACAGACGAGCAACGTCTTTCCAGCGCGAATTTCGCTATGATTCTCACTGACGGACAATATTGAGGTTTGAGCTTCTCCTTCCCTGTCTGCAACTGCTGCGGTAAGTTCCTTCATTTTACTTTTGTGTTGAGGGAAAGCTTTTTGCATCTCACATATAGACACATTTTTAGAACGGGTCGGTATACCCATATCTGTTTTAGCCCGGAGCCGAAAAATCCGGTGGGCAAAAGAATTAGCTGAAAAACATGGCTTTTAAGGGACAGTACAGCAGCAATGCAGATCAGGAGATCATGGGGATTCACGCCTCGCACATAAAAAATATCCTTCTTCATTTAAACGATAAAGGATTAAACCTTACGTGGAAAAACAATGAAATCATATCCTGGTTTTTGGCAGGAGAAAAATTGACATCTAAATCAAAAGATAAAAAAACAACAGCTGCCATTGTCTACTTACTTCGGAGAAACGACCTAGAAACATTAGCCGAAAATGAGCGCATAATGGCGAGTCTCAGAGAAATTGAGAAAGCGCGTTCGGATGAATTGCAAAAGCTTAGAGCACAGGTCGAGGCGTTTACATACGAAAGACAAGGTTGGGCAAGGAAAAGTGAAAACATGGCGAGAAAAATGCGCTTCAGGAGAAACTCCAAACAGGCAGTAATTATATATCTGCTCTTGAAGAATGTTGCGACAATGTCGGATTTCCAGTGGCCGCAGTTAAGAAAGCAGCACTGGATGAGACTTTTGATCCTGATAAAAACAGCGATAGTGACGATGATGCTGTAGCCACATTAGAGAGTCAAACACGGAGAGAAACTCGTAACCGAGCTCCCGTTCAGAGACATGAACAAAGTCAGCGAAGTCCGATTATAACAAGAGCTAACGCTAAACCCAGCGAAAAGCCCTCTGCGTCAGCTAGAGTTGCTGTACTCAAAACCATGACAAACGCAAATGATGAAATAACCAAGATTAGCCGGCCACTAACATGTGAAGAGTGTTCAAAACATAAGCAGATCGTGGGAATGATGCCCAAAAGAGGGCCATTTCAACCCTACTGGGAAGCACTGATGTTACAAGCCACAGTGTACAAATTAGAAACTAGGGATGTATGGCAAATCGCACTATTAACCATCCCGGAAGAACTCCGATCAAAATTAACCCCTCAAATGAAATCTGGAGACGTAGTCAAGCGAAACAATAATGAATCTGACGAGGCTATATATGAAAGATTAAAACTGGCGTTGCTAGACTTGAGAGGACCAACAAGCGCGGATTGGGGCAGGATACTAGAAATTAAACAGGGCAGCAACGAGCCGTTTGAAATATACGCCGAACGTCTGTGGGTAACATACAAAGAACATTCCGGTCTAGAAAATGCAAGCCGTGATCACGAACCGTTATTACAACTCATAAAGAACAATGCTGCCACTCCAGTCCAAAATGCATTGTCAAATGGAGTAGATCCAACTGAAAACACGTTCAGAACGATAGTGTGTTGGGGTTCAAGGATAGAACAGGGATACAACAGATGGAAATCTAGAACTTTTAGTTCAGAGAAAGCATGTGCTACTACTCAAGATAGCGTGCCAGTTTCAGTCCTTAAGGTGATGCAACACCATAATAGCACAGAGTCATGTACCAGAATGCATGGTGTAAAAGAAGCATTAGGGAGTCATAAAAAACCTCAAACTCCAGGAGAACACAGCAGACAACTGTATGGTGAAGACAGCAGGTTTTGTAGTTCCTGTCTTAAAACAGGCCACACAGAGGAAAAATGTTGGTCACTGGGAAGAGGTAGACCTCCACCTTATTTTCTAAAACATAGAATATCACCTTCTAAAGGCGAAGATCAATTGTTTACATGTAACAAGTCATCCTCATGTAAAACTCTTTGTGAGGTAACTGCATTGCTGATGCAAGGCCTCCAGATACTGACTTCACTTGCTAGTGGGTTAGCAGCTTACTAGCGATGACTTTAATATGTAAACATCCCAGTTTCAATGATCTTGTTTGAATTTTCAAATTTGTAATTGTGCTAAACACAATGTGCGCATGCTACACACATTATAGTTGTTTGTGCTACTACATGTGCACATAGGCTAGTTAAGTTTATTCTTTATGAAACACATGACTGCTTCACTGTAAGTGTACGAAACACTTAGGTTTAAGGTTGTAGATGCTACATACATACTAGACCGTGTCTCTTGTGTGAAATTAGAATAACTGTAATACTGGAATTGCATAGCAATTTTAAGTTACATGTGTGTGTCTATGTTTAATTTGTTTATCTTGATTGGTCAGTTTAACCAGATACAGGAGCATAGAATTGCCATGTGGCCACAGAGTGATTTCACAATTGTCTTAATGAAAATGATCAGCAAGACTAAATGAAACAAATAGTCCTTTGAAAACATAAAAACAGTGATTGTGCATTGCATCAGCTCTGACCTGCCTTTCCATATTTAAATGAATTAACACGTGAATTCTATTTGTGACAACTTAGATCTTGTTGCAGATTGATATGCCATGCTACCCAGTGCCAAAAGGGAGGAGTTGGGTTTTCATTTTAATAAGTGTGGCACAAGCGAATACAAACCAATTCACTCGTCGCTGGGTAGCACCAACCAAAATTTAAATCTGATCAGAAGGACTGATTAAGATTAATATTCCACAGTTAAATGTAGCCACATAACACCACCCAATCTTCTATATTTTCTAGAAAAATGCTAAAAGGGAGGTGAAAAATACTCAAAATTAACTGTGGTTCTCTCAGTATTTGGCTCTGTTTCAGGTTGACCACTGCAATTCCTTGGAAGTGAGATACCAGGAAGGCACCTGATGCCAGCTGCATCAAGCCAGGACGGCGGAATTGTTAGAAATAACCTGAAATTGCAGGAGATGGGTGCAATAACACTCCAAGAGGCCAGTCACATCTCACAATAGCACACTACCACACAAATATCTACATGGCCTTTCCGGATTAGCACCGGAACTAAATTTTTGCAACACAGATTGTTATAGATTAGACTTCACCCATCTCCCAGACATGAGCACAGAACACAAATCTCCACCATCACAACATCACCCCATCTAGACTGTCCAGTCTGAACACTGCACACCACAGAAAACAATGATGGCTTAGATTCCAAATGTAGTACCCCACCAAAGATCTATTGTCCATCTTCACACTGACAGAAACACATAGATTCTCACACATAGGACTTAGTTAATCCCATGATGGCAGTCTCAGAAAGACACACATAATAGTTATGATTTACAACCATCTGCCAACTCATGGAAAACATAATACATCTGCATGGCTACTGTCACAAATCGATGATGTATAATTCTGAATGCAGAGTCAAATCTGACATGAAAATTCAAAAGATTGAAACTTTCTGATTGTTATTGGGATGTTTTGGCAAACCAGAGGGCCCGCTGGTTTCCCAACACATCACTAATAACAGAAATATTATCAAAATGATTAAATATGAAGTGTTGGCACTTCAGTTCATCAACTACAAAATTTACAACTTGACTATGCCATCGAATGTGACGTAGCTTGCATAACACACACACACACATACACACACACACATATACACACACACACACACACACACACACAATTACAAAGGATCCAGGATCTCCATTCTCGTACCTAAGCACACTTTAGATCACTACCTTGAAATCTTATGTGACTTGCATTGGAGAATTATATATATGTCTATACCTTGTAATTGGGATTGAATATTTATTATTATTGTCATATGTTTTAATGATGCATAGCATTTTCATAAACATGTAAGGTACACTGACTTTTTGCTACTTTTCATATAAGCCACTCAGACCAAGCATTCTTTAATTCCACTACCATTAAAAATCCATCAGAGTGGTAGTGAGACCTCAAAAGATACCAGAGACCCAATGTACCATTCGCACTTGTTGACATGATGTTATGTTTTTTGCTTTGTCATATGTTCTTGTGCCAAACCTCACAGCTTTCTACATCGAGTTCGTCATTGTTCAATCGTTGAGCCATTAAGATGCTGTTAAGTGTCTCACACAAAGCAGTATGTAACCAGCGAGAAACCTTCACCTATTGAAGTCTGCCCAGAAATCTGCACAGCTAGAGGTGACGAGATTCAACAAAAGAGGCAAGGAAGTCCTAAGGAATGTGTCACTAGAGACAGAGATTTCTCCATGATGGAACGACTCAAGAAATGAAAGGATGCACACGTGTTGTTCTCAACCAGACAGGTGAAAACCTGAACCCGTTCATCCACCTGCTGAGTTCAAGCTACATGCACCTGCTGAGACTGGTATACACAACGGCCTTTCTAAAGGCATCCACAGCTGCAAATACTACATCACAAGGACCACAACAAGTGTCTGACAAGTGACCTCTTTGGGAATCATTTGGAAGTGACCCACGTGGTCAAAGGGAGGAAATCTGTAAGAATTACAGAAACTCAGACACTTTGGACTCCCGAGATGGACAACACACACACACAGTGCATTAACATACAGACATCTGTCTCCACACCCCACTGAGAGAGAACACAAGAAGATGCCCCTCTCACATATGCATCCATCACACATCCTCCCCTCCACTCAGAATGAGCGATAGAAGAATGTAATATTCTACATTAATGCAAGGGTTATTTACAGTCATGTTTGGTATCATTTGAATTGTCTCAGAGCGACTGGTACAATGGTCTCATTCTTATGAGAAGTAAACTAAAAGTTAAGACAAATCCTAAGAGTTCAGAGACATTTTGCATACTGTAGAGGGTGGAGCCCAACACCTAATGGTTTTCATGCAAATTACCTTCTGTCCCAAAAAGGTGCCAACTCGACTTGATTAAATTGCAAATTACAACTGTTAGTTCCTGTCTCGAGTTTGGGGAATGTTTATTCTGGTCTGAGGTACTTAAAGAGAATGTGGCAAAAGGATCAGGGCGATTCTGTAGTCGGAAGCCCGTAGTGTAATACCTTACACTATGTATTTCTATAAAGTCAGGTATGCATTCTTTACTCATAGATTTATCTTTGAGAATTCGATGTTTTGTATTGATATGATTTGATCTCTTTGAATTGCTGTGGAATTGAGATAATACATACAGTATTTACCTGACTGATAATAAATTGTTACATTTGACCTTATTCTGTTTTACTCTGTAATTATTGACTCTAGTAGATTACGTTGCATCCTTGTTAAAGACATGAGCAACCGAATGAACGAGTAAATATAAAGTTAAGAGTTAACGAGAATAATCAAATATCAGAATAATAAATTAGAAATGGACAAGCAATCAATTTGTATTTCAAGCTAAATACGAGGTCATAAAGAAATGGAGTCAGATTAAATGATAAAATGGAGTCAGATTAAAGTTTAATTTAAATTGAAGAACTGTGCACACTGGAAAGACCGAACACGCAGGAAACCTTCATCCACCACCGGATACCTTCCTTGGGCCGGATGTGTGGAGCCTTACAGTAAATTTAAAATATAAATACAAAACTGTGTCATTGTTCAGCTGAAGTCAGTTCAGTGTTAATTTAGTTCTGTTCAATAACTGCGTAAAGATCATCAATTATGAAAGCAGTTAAATTCATCGATAAAGCAGTTCTGAAGAAAACAGTGATATCATCATCAGCTCAGTTCAAATACGTTCACACTGCAGGTATGTGGCCCAAATCTGATTTTTGTTTTTTGCTCACATGTAACTCAGATCTGTTTTTGTCATGACAGTGTGAACAGCACAAACCACATGCAATTTTGCCAAGTTGTGTGTATATCAGAGATGTTCACGAGTTTTTAACTTGGAGTCTGAGTCTAATCTCAAGTCTTTGGTCACCAGTCCGAGTCGAGTCTCAGTTAATTTAATGGCTCGCTAAAAAATCCCATTCAGAATCCTCATGTATTAAAATCTTCCTTTTTATGAAGCTGTTTTATAGGCTATAGACAAAACATATTATCTGCTTTTTTTTTCTTTTTTTTTTTTAAAGAGGTGTTAATATGTAAGGTTAATGTACATCCAGCCTGTTACTTATGTTTTAATCCATTACCATGTTCAAAAATGTTTTTCTGTAATGAAATTCTATAGTAAGAGTCCTATCTACCCTGACACATAAGGAAATATGACACAGATATTACAAAACCATACAAATCAAGTATTTATTTTTGATAAAAGTCAGGGGTATTCAATTAAAGTTTCAAGAGGGGTGGCCTCATAGGGGTATTCAATTAAAGTTTCAAGAGGGGTGGCCTCAATATTTTCTTCCAAGCAAAGGTCTGGACATAAATAAATCCAGGCTCACGGTCCGGATGGATGCAGGGTGCAGATGCGGTCTGCCTTTTGATATCAGTTATATAAGTATTAAAGATAAAAGACTCGAGTTGCTTTTAAAATATTTGTGAGTCCTTTTCCTCGAGTCAAGTCAGGGGTCATTTCAGGATGAGTTTGAGTCAATTCTGAAGTCTATAAAAATGCGACGTCTATAAGTATGACTCGAGTCTGAGTCTCTATCTTGAGTGCCCATCTCTGGTGTATATATAAATCTGACTTTATTTCTCAGAATTGTGAGTGTTTATGTACACACACACACACACACACACTTATGTGCGTGCGTGTGGTTTTTTGTTTTTATATACCGGTGGGGACTTAAACCTGAATACACACAGACTCATGGGGACTTGTGTCACGGTGAGGACCTAAATTGAGTTCCTCACGGGTAAACAAGCTTATAAAGCACACAGAATTAAGTTTTTTGAAAATCTAAAAATGCAAACAGTCTCCTGTGAGGGCTAAGTTTAGGTGTAGGGTTGGTGTAGGGCAATAGAATATACGGTCTGTGCAGTAGAAAAACCATTACGCCTATGGAAGTCCCCACAAGGGTAGTAAAACAAGTGTGTATGTGTATGTGTATGTGTATAGTATATATATATATATAATTCTGAGAAATAAAGTCAGATTTGCGAGATATGAACTTGCAAGAAAATAGCCTCTTTTTTCTAAGAATTAGACTTCATAACTAGCACTTGTAAGATTGTCTCTCACAATTCTGAGAAGTCAGAACTGCAAGAAAAAAAAGCCAGAATTATGAGAGATAAACTCACCACCAGACATTCATTTCTCACAGTCATAGTGTTTACTAAACCATAACCACAGCAAAATTATGAAATGCATATGAAAAGGATGCACCACTCTTGCCATTTCAAAATGAAGGTGTGATCATCAGAGGAGCCGGACCACAGAACAACATATATGTTGCCAAAAAACTGTTTAATGGCAGAAGATTTGTGGAGCATCAGAAGAATTGAACATGGAAAATGGCAAACAAAGAGGACGAGAAACCAAACTAATGAACCAAAAAAGAAAAAGATGCTGAGACGAGTCAGACTGAGCAGCATTAACAGTGGAAAACCAAACTGTGAGTATTTATAATAAAACATTGTTTGTCTTTTCTCTTTCATCTAATCAATCCTGAACTGTCATTCCATAAACTGTATATGAAGATAATCAGACACTGGTGTTTGTGATTGCTAGTTTCTCATGATACAGACAAACCCGAAGAGATTCATTCTGATGATTCAGATGGACGCACAGAAAAGGTGAAACACTCACACATCATACACAAAATACTCTAAATACAAAATAAATAAGTTTTTAAAAGCTCAAAAATAATGGCACAAACAGTATGCATACAAATCACACTAAAACAATAAATGAGAGCTTTACCGTAGCAAGCAGTAAAACAAAATGGAAACCTTTAAACAGAGCTTGACTCACCACCCCATGTCATTTGTAGGCTTTGCATTTTCTATGCAAAATTGCTGATATAAATGTTTTCTCATTGGCACTGCTGATTTTCTAAGCTGTGGATCAGTAATAAAACTATTTGAAACCTTTGCAGAGCTTGTCTGAAGATGTGAGCTACATTTAGTGAACAATGGTGTCAAAACAACAACAAGCCAACACTGACGGTATCAGCAGGAAAAACAAACAAACATAAACACAAAAACCAGATGCTGAGGCCTCATTTGTTTGTTTGGAAATGAAAATCCATTTCAATTCATCACTCACCACCAAAGATTTGTTTTACTGTGCCTTTATATTGTGCAGATATTACTGGAAGGCATGTTGTGTGTGCAGTGTGTGCAAAAAAAAACTCATTTTCTGCCTTGAAAATAAATTATTTACAAAAACAAACTGAATGTACAGGTCAATTTTATACTTTTTTTTTTACATTCTCAAGTTCTCACATTTGCTCTAGTCTAGACGATTAACAGATCTTTCCATTTTTATCCATTAACTGGCAGAATGGATTTTCAAACTCAAAGGCCTTAGTTTCAGGTTCAAGACAGTGAAGAGAAATCATACATGTAGATCTGAAGCTGAACGCAATGTTCATAAAGCACATAATCAGTACCTGAAATTATCTCTGTCATAGATTGTATGTTGTTCTTCCTGCCTCAGCTCGGTCCTGTGGGTTGCATCATGGTTTGCCACAAAACTCTGATTAACATGGAAAATATTCCTTTTATTACTTATTATTATTATGTAATATCGGCATGGTGGTATAGATAACATAACAGAAATCACAAACACGAGGAACACAACCATCTGGCGAAAAACAGGGGATACCAGAAAAACTAGTTCCTGATTCCTGTTTGATTAAACAATTAAAGTTACTGCGTGACTATGAGTCAACAGGTAAGAAACTCTGCTTGTCGAAATCATTTATGTGTTACATGTTTATCGGTTTTAGATTAGTTTCTGTTGTGTTAGGGTGGCTTTTTGTGCTAGTTTCTTGTTAAAACAAGCCAGGTGAGACGAACGTAATAACATGTAACTTTATTGTCCAAACATCCCACTCCTCCTCTAGGAGGCAGTAGCAAGCAGTAGCAAGTAGTTAACCATATCACCACATCCCCCTTTTTGAGATCACTTCTCTACATCAAGAACATATATACACAAATAGCAGGATGTAATCATGCAATACTTTTGGAGTTGTATTCTGCTGTTATCTCCTCTTTTTTTCCACTATACTACTTATAACATTTTAAATATTTTATCTATGCAACATGTACACTCCTTTTTTTTTTTAAAGAAAACTTTCCATACACATTATATCCACATGGACAGAACGTTTTTTCTTCCCTTTTATTTAAGAAGGGTGGGGCAGACTACCCTTCTAATATTTGTTTTATGCTTGTGAAGCCCTTTGAGTTGCATTTTCCTGTAGCTCAAATAGTAGAGCATGGCACTAGCAACGCCAAGATCATGGGTTCGATTCCCAGGGAAAGCAAGAGCTGATAAAAATGTAAAAAAACTGTAACTAAAATGCAATGTAAGTCGCTTTGGATAAAAGCGTCTGCTAAATGTATAAATGTAAATTTTATGTATGAAAAGTGCTATACAAATAAAATTACTTACTTACTTACCCATCCCTTCTACTGAGTGTGGGAGTTTATTCTGCCCCATAGCAAATCACTCTGTACAAAGTCCTTCAGGTACTTTGGGGGTTTCCTTTCCCTAGAAGGATAAATCTTTTCTCGGGTGTGTTGGGTAGTCCTGGAACATTATCTGAACACAGAACATCTGGTCCCACCATAGAAGTCTTGTTTTCCAGTTCAGGGGCTGGTGTACACCCTGAGATTCCTGCTGGTGGTGCCACTGGTGTGGGTACTAGGTGACTCTGATGTCGACGAAGAATACCCTTAGGTGAGTCCACAAGGTAAGATCTGGGAGTCCCTGCTAACTTAATTACGGTCCCTTTTTCTCTAGTGTCACCGATCCACACAGACTCTCCTGGATGTAACTGTGGTAAATCATGTACTCTGTGTCTTTTATTGAATTGTTTTCCTTGATTCTCTCTGAACCTTTTCTTCTTCTTTCAGACGATTCAAGTCCATCCAGCCTGGGTTCAACACTGATGGTATGACCGGGATTGTAGTGCGAAGCTTTCTGCCCATCAGCAGTTCTGCAGGACTGTATCCATTGGCTAATGGTGTTGCCCGATACGCCATTATAGCAAGGTATGGATCTGCTGCTTTACTAAGAAAATCCTTCACAGTCCTCACAGCCCTTTCCGCTTCCCCATTGGCTTGTGGATATTTGGGACTGGATGTTGTGTGAGAGAAACACCACTCTTTAGCGAATTTCTTGAAGTATTCCGTACTGAAATGTGGGCCATTATCTGACAACACCTCTGTAGGAATTCTATGACGAGCAAACATACTTTTGAGATGGGTTACTACACATGCAGCAGTTGTTGATGACAGTTTTGCTATTTCCACAAACCGGGAAAAGTAGTCAATCACCAGCAAGTACTGATCATCCTTCCACTGAAACAGATCTGCTCCAACCTTTGTCCAAGGTCTCTCAGGAAATTCATTGGGAATCAATGTATCTTTGAAGTTCTTCCGATGGCTTGCACAAATGTCACATTTCTCCACCTTTTGCTGAGACCTGGCCACCATACTGATTGCTTAGCACGTTCTCGACACTTAGCTATACCTTGGTGTGCGGTGTGCAATTTTTCCAAAATATCACTCCGTAGAGATTTCGGAATTACCAGTCGACAGCCTGGCTGTCGGATTTAGGAAGTATGGAAGTATGGCTGTACCATGGCTTCAACTCTTCTTTTGGTCGGCCAGTCCTCTAGGGAGTATTTCTTCACCAGCTGTAAAACTGGATCAGCGTCCTGATGTTGCTGAATTTCATGAAGTCTCTTTCCAGTAGTGTGGTGGCTTCCGCCTTTTCTATGAAAAATCACTTTCAAAAGTTTTGGGGTTTCGATGCCAGAAAATTTATTTAAACAAGAAAATAAAGCAGAGAAGCCTCCTGCAGGAAAGTTCTCCCGAACGTAATCTGCGTCCTCTTTAAATAGCCCTTCCTCCAGGCGTGCTTAATACATTGTACATGTGTCTTTACCTTTTTAGTCTGTGTTTTCCTTACATATATTTAGAAAGAGCTCCCTATATGGCCTTGACCTGTTGCAGCTGTTACCTATTTTGAGGGTCTGCTCATCTCATTCGTGCAGGCCTCAGAAACACACAGGCCATTAGTGCAGGCTCTGACACACACAGGCATATGATTATAATGGAAGAATACCTTGATACATTAATGGCTGCATTCACATTAATTATACTTGATTAATTCATCTTTTGACTAATAAAAATCCACCACAGTAGCAGGTAAGCTTGTGACAACTGAATTCACATGCAGGTTCAACTCTTCTTCATTTTGCTGTTTTTCTCCTTCTTCTCCAGGTGCTCTGGAAAGGACATCAGCAGTCGAGATGCTCTTCCTTGGAACATGTGAAATAGTGTAACTGAATTTCATGAGTCTCATACGCAGTCTTTGGATACGTGGTGGTAGATGACCGTCACATGAAGTTCTAGATTAGTAAATCAGACGTTGAGTCACTCGGTATTATCAAACCCTTATGCCACGTCCATCCCAGAAGAATGAGGAGTGGGAATGGAGCCAAGGAATTGACGCGCTTCATCCAGTGAGTGCATTAGTTTGGTCACGGCATGTTTCATGACGATCTTCAGAGTAGCTGGATACTGAAGAAAGGTCTGCAGACCTGCCTCCTTCCGTATTGCACTTAAGGAGCTCCGCTTCCTTCAGTGGAGAGGAGAGGAGTCGGGGAATAAGCTCAACATCGCACCGTCACCCGTTTTCACATGACCACGGCGTCTTGCTTCATTAAGAATCAAATTCCTGTCATTTTAGCGTAACAGTTTGAAGAGAAACACTCACAGTTTGGAATGATTCATTGAAGCTCTGGAGTAAACTCGATGCGCACGTTCCATCTCGATATCTTTGCCCGCAAGTGATGGGATCCAGATCGTTGACCGTTTCAGAAAAGCCGATCGGGTCATCCTTCTCAGCCCCTTCAGGTAGTCCTAGCAGGCAAAGATTACTGCATCTGCTGCCGTCTTCTAGATCAGTCACTTGTTGCTCGAGGGCGTAAAGACGCACAGTGTGTTCGCGATTACTTTTTTCTGCTCTCTCTGTTCCCCGATTAAAAAGAGCACATACTCAACTTTAGAGCACATAATTTGGATTGTAGTCATGTGAGAGGCGAATTCAGTGTGCATTGCTGCTAATTCAGTTTTGAAAATGTCTTCAAAACGCTTTATAGTGAACGCCATATTGTCTTCAATGTCCGCTCGGCCTGCTGTGGCTGCTGGTTTAGTTGTCTTCTTGGCAAGGAGGATGGTGAAAGATAAACGAGTTTCCGTCTGTGTGACATCTCCAGACAATAAAAAAACTAAAAAACTACCCCAAATATAAGAAATGAAGTCAAAAAACAGTAAAAGTTGGGTTACACACAGGGAGCTTGGCTAATGTACGTCTTGGCTCATGAAAGCATCACGTGATCTAGTTTGGCTCTAGTTTTGTATTTATTCCAGTTTATATAAAAAGGTTCATGTAGAGTGTAGAGCGCGGTGGTGGTGACGCTGAAGGCGAATGAGCATGGTGGTGCAGTTTGTTTATAGCCTAAGTGTAAAAAAGCCCACGTTCTAAAATCCAAAATGGCGCCGCTGTGTTCGGACGCCATGCGGGTCGCTCCACTGAGACTTTGCTTAAACCTACTTTTTTCCCTACTTTTACTTTCTCTTTTTACACATTTCACGTCGGCACTGATCACCTACAACATAGAAACACTTTTGGACATTGGAAACCGCTACACCAACCTGCTTCAGGACACTTTATCCACGAATCCTGCGTGGCCTCTGGAGATTCTTCGGAACACGGAGACGAACAATAACCCCCCGAGGCGACGGACCAAGAAACACCGCGGGAAGCGCGCTGGAATTCGAGTCAGACTCAGGAAAAGGGCTCACAGTCCTCCTCTTCCAAGCATTCTTCTTGCTAATGTCCAATCCTTGGAGAATAAGATGGACGATCTTAGAGCCAGGATTAGTTTCCAACGGGACATTAGGGACTGTAACATCCTTTGTTTGTCAGAAACGTGGCTTTCGTCCTCGGTCCCGGACACTGCTGTAATGCCGAGTGATAACTTCTCTGTCTTTCGGACGGACAGAACAGCAGAGGCCGGTAAATCCAGGGGTGGAGGAGTATGTTTCATGATCAACAAGAAATGGTGTGATCCCAGGAATATCTCCATTCTGTCGCGTTCCTGCTCGCCTCATCTGGAACATCTTTCCATTATTTGCCGCCCATTTTATCTGCCCCGGGAGTTTTCATCGATCATTGTTACTGCTGTGTACATTCCACCACAGGCAGACACCGGCTTGGCTTTGTCTAAGCTTCACGATGTGCTCAGCGGCTACATTAACAAACATCCTGACGCTGCCTTTATCATCGCGGGGGACTTTAACAAAGCCAACCTCAAGCAGGTCATGCCGAACTTTTATCAACATGTATCCTGTCCAACTAGAGGACCAAACACACTGGATCATTGCTACACTCTATTCAAGGATGCCTACAAAGCCCGCTCACTACCGGCTTTTGGCAAATCGGACCATGCCACAATTTTTCTTACACCGGGATACAAACAAAGGCTCGTTCAGGAACCTCCGGTGCAGAGAGTAGTGACGCGCTGGTCCTCCCACTCAGAGGCTATGCTGCAGGCGGCGCTTGATGACGTCGACTGGGACATGTTCCGGGCGAGTTCTTCTGACGTCAGCGAGTTCACGGATGTAGCATTAAGCTTCGTAAACACGCTAACCGAGCAAGCTACAGAAACAATAACGATATGGACATTCTCCAATCAGAAACCGTGGGTGGACAGAACAATCCGTGCCGCGGTTAACACACGCACTGCCGCTTACAATGAGGCTCTTCTGTCTGGGAATACGAGCGAGTACAAAGCATCGTGCTATGCTCTCCGACGCGCAGTAAGAGCCGCTAAACACAGATACAGAGAGAGAATTGAGTCTCATTTCCAGCTCAATGACTCTCGACGGATGTGGCAGGGACTGAGGACCATCTGTGACTTCGGAAACAAATCCTCCGCGGAGGTGAGAGCAGATCCGTTGCTGGCCGACGAGTTAAACATCTTCTACAGCCGCTTCGATGGCAACGACGGCGGCGCGTCAGGAAGCAGCAGGCAGAGCAGCGATGATCCTGTAATCACCGTGTCGGAGGATGAGGTTCGGAGGGCGCTAAAGAGAGTGAACGTCAGGAAAGCAGCCGGTCCTGATGGGATAACCGGCCGTGTTCTGAGGTCCTGCGCCGATCAGCTCGCTGGTTTGTTCACTTCCATTTTTAATGAGTCCCTTGCTACCGCCGTGGTTCCCACCTCATTCAAAAAATCCATCATTATCCCTGTGCCAAAGAACAATAAACCCTCTTGCCTGAATGACTATCGCCCAGTTGCCCTCACATCTATAGTCATGAAGGTTTTTGAGAGACTTGTAAAGAGCCACATCTGCTCCTCCATCCCTGATACTTTGGACCCTCTTCAGTTTGCCTATCGCCCAAATAGATCCACGGACGATGCCATTTCTCACGTTCTCCACTCTTCCCTCACACACTTGGACAGCAACAATGGGAATTATGTAAGGCTGCTATTCATTGACTATAGCTCAGCTTTCAACACTATAGTCCCCATCAAGCTGGCATCTAAACTCACTGACCTCGGCCTAAACTCCTCACTCTGTGACTGGATTCAAGACTTCCTCACCGGCAGACCTCAAGTGGTGAAAGTTGGCCAGTTCACCTCAAACACCATCACTCTGAACATAGGAGCCCCACAGGGCTGTGTCCTGAGTCCCCTGCTCTACTCTCTCTACACGCATGACTGCGTGTCCTCTCACAGCTCCACATCCATTGTTAAATTCGCTGATGATACTGTGGTTCTGGGCCTCATCTCCAACAACGATGAGACCGCATACTTGGATGAGGTAGAGAGACTCACATCATGGTGCCAGGACAACTGTCTCTCTCTGAATGTGAGCAAAACTAAAGAACTGATCATGGACTTTAGGAAGAGACAGCAGCAGCCCTACACTCCTCTTATGATCAGTGGGACCCCTGTGGAGAGGGTGAGTAACTTCAAGTACCTCGGCGTAAACATCTCCGAGAACCTGACTTGGACTACACACATCCAAACACAGGTTAAGAAAGCCAGGCAAAGACTGTACCATCTGCGACAGCTGAGGAAATTCAGGGTCTCACCAGCAATCCTGAAAACTTTCTATTCAGGGGCCATAGAAAGTGTATTGACTCAGTGCATCTCAGTGTGGTATGGAAACAGCTCCAATCAGGACTGCAAAGCACTACAGAGAGTTGTGCGCTTAGCTGAGCGCATCTCAGGGTCTGCTCTCCCCTCTCTGCAGGACATCTACCTCAAACGCTGCAAAAGTAGAGCTGTTAAAATCTTCAAGGACTCTAATCACCCTGGTAACCAGCTATTCACTTTGCTTCCATCTGGTAAGCGCTTCCGTAGCCTGATGGCAAAAACTGAGAGACTTAGGAGGAGCTTCTTCCCCCAGGCCATCAGGCTCCTAAACTCTAACTCTGTGTCATAACATCACTTGACCCCATGTAATATCACCATCAACAAGCTATTCATAATGTGTCTCTACCATGTAATATCACCATATCAACAAGCTATTCATAATTTTTCTCTACCATGTAATATCACCATATCAACAAGCTATTCATAATGTTTCTCTACCTCATATTGCTGCTATTCAAATACCCTGTACAACTTTTTGCACATTATTTTTTTGCACATTCCTCTCATTACTATTTGTCAACAACATACTGACCTGCACATTTATATTTATATTTTTTATCCTATCTTATCTTATTTTATCTTATCTTTTATTTCATGTTTGTACTTCTTCTTAATATTTGTATACTATATAATTGCACTGTCCTTGGAGCGGACCTGACCTACATTTCACTGCTGGTTATACTCTGTATAATTATGTATGTGACGAATAAAACTCTTGAATCTTGAATCTTGAATCTTGAGTTCAGTTCATGGTCTTTATAATAAAAGGGCTGTACCGTATTCAGATAGGTCATTTACTCTAGTTGAGTAGGCGCGGTTTAATCAGAGATTGCGCGAGAGCATTGGAAAAATGGCTGGAGTTCAGCAATGACGGAGAGAATCAATCCTGCTGTCTGGCATGTGGAAGTTGTGAATTGGTCCAAAATAAGAGGTCATCCTGCGGCAATTTTACGTTGTGAACTGTAGAGAGAATGTTTGTGATCTTAAATCGACAGCTGATGGTGTTACGGAAGCAGACTTCACACAGAGGTTATCAAAAATAGGTAAGATTAGGTAATTATAAAAAAAAAATATAAAATTATAAAAATTACCTATGTAAAATAGGTAATTATTTTCAGATGAGCAGGAGATGGAGATTGAATCGGTGAGTATAGAATGCTGAGACTTTTGGATGAAGAGATGAGTGAATCACTTGACTGTGTTGTCTTGACAGGAACTCATGGATAACGTGAGAACCACACACCTCACTCTGGGCAGTACAGCTTCACGGATGAAGAACCAGGATCCAGGACACAACAATCGGAGAGAACAGAAGAGGTAAGCAAGCAGGCAGGTGATAACATACAGGAGTCCACTTCGTATGAACGAGACTGGACGTCTGAGTGTAGTGAGGTGTGTGGTTTTATACATTGCATTCAAGTTACAGTTTCTACATTTTATCAGCTCTTGCTTTCCCTGGGAATCGAGCACATGATCTTGGCATTGCTAGCGCCATGCTCTACTATTTGAGCTACAGGAAAGCTGTAGCTCATGAAATTGACATGAAATTACATGAAATTCACCATAAATCTATTAATCAAAAGTATCTTTTGCAATACAGTCATTTATGAATATGAAGCAGCACAAAGTCATGATGTGAACTATAAATACATACTACTTGAAAAGGTCAGTTAGGTTTTATGCCGATTAAACCTGCAGTGACAAATACACAAAGTCTCTAAAGGCTGCAATAAAACTACTTGAATTTTAACTTTAAGCAGTTTCTATTTTGCAGTTCATCTCGGTTTTACACTCAAAAATATTTCACCCTGTTTTTTAAAGATTCACACAAGGTTATATATCTACAGTGAGAAAACCACACCTTCTGTTCATCAGTTCAGAAATTTGTTTGGCAATTATAAACTTGTCTGACAAGCACTGCTTTCTCTTCTGGTAAATCACATGATTCTGTGAGTTCTACTGGGGTGTGGACACTTTGGACTGTTAGCTTACTTTTGGAGTACACAATGGGGACATGTATTTTGTCAAGTGATGTTTATTTTGAATGTGCTTTATTCAATACAAATTGTGTCAAAGCAGCTTTATAGAGATAAACAGGAAAAAGGCAAAATCAGTTATGGAAACTCAACTATGGAGACAGTCGAGAGAGATGAAATATGACGATAATGTCATTATTCAGCTCACTTCAGATCAATGCTGCTTCATTTCAGTTTATGTCACCTCTATTTCTATAGCATTTTATACAATACAGATTGTGTAGAAGCAGCAGAAGTAGCTTCACAGAAATCAACAGCAGAATATTTGAATCAGTTATCGGCAACAGTGTGACATCCAATTCAGCTAATAAACAGTTTTACAAGTAAGAGAAGAAGTTCATTCTGATAACATTGTCTGTGTGGTCCTATCGATACATTTCTGAGAATTAAGTGACTTTCAGACACCAACTAAGCAAGCCAAAGGTGACTGTGTCAAAGAGCCCAAAGTCCTTCGGGAGAATATGAAGCAGCACAACACACTGAAGTGAACTATTATTACATACTGCTTGCAAAATATCAGTTGGTCTTTATTCACAGTAAACATGCAGTAACAGCCTGTATTTACAGTAAAAATCCAGTTTAATCAGTTTATATATAGAAATATATACAAGTTATTTTTAATTATAGCAAGTTTATAGCAAGTGAGAAAACCATACCTTCTATTCATCAATTCAAATATTTGTTATATGAAATGAATGTTGAACTGATAAATAGCAGGTAAGGATCCACCCGCCGGCACAAAAGCGAAGGCCAGCAGCCTGGTTGAAGGCATCTGCATGTTCAGTCTTTTACTTGCGCTTCTACAAAGTTCACGTAATTATCAGGATTTTATTTCAATTTTAATCTAGCTCTGTGTTTAATCTGACTCTAATTTTAAGTGATCATTCAGTTTAGACTGTATTTCTAATTCAAAGACTGATCACGGATATTGAATATGTATTTATTTAGATATTTGATTATTCTAGACATCCCATACTTTCAATTATTCATTCATTAAGGACCCGGCATCACTTAGAAATTCACTTGGCCAACAATGAACACACTGCACAAACTCGCCAGTTCTGTTCTCATAGCTGGCAAATAACAAAAAGTGTTGTTGTTTTTTTTCTATAATCATGAAAACTGTAAATCATTAAATCAGCAACAGCCAGCGATCAGAAGATCCCTAATAATAAGTCCCATGCTCCATTCATCGGTACTTCAGTATGATCTATCCTGATTTGCAGGAACACCAGACTGCACTTAAATCAAATTTAACAGTTTATTATTATTCAAGTAAAAGTGTGTTACATAATTAAACAATTAGAAGCCAATTCAGAATTAAATTCAGTTGACAATAATGCCACTTCGCTTATATGCCCAGACCAGAAACAAAGAAATCTTCAAATCAGTTTTAAAAACATAAAGACCTTGTGGTTTGTTAAGATCTCATGACCCAGGGTCGCATCTGGCTGGAGAAAGGAAAACATTCTCACAGACCCTGAGGGAGACACACTCCTCAGCAGCAGAACACAATTGTACAAAAGTTTTCAATCTTTCTCATGATATAAGCGACTGCTAAGAAATTGAGACCATTTTACCAATCGCATGGATACCTTAGAATGATACCAAACATGAAGGGGACAAACAACAGGTTCAAAAGATAAATCACATGTGGTATCTAGATATTCTTCAGTTAACTTTCAGTAAACCTGGTGAGGAGAGGAAGAGGAAGAGGAAGAGGGGAGAAAGGGGTCATAAATGAGCAAGGAGAGAGGATTGGACAAGATGGTGTAATTTTCTCTTTTTGGTGATCTCTTCTCCAGATTAGTTTTATAGTGTTGTTGCATGGCATCTGTTTTGTGCAATTTTCTGAACTTTGATTTCATGGAGAGATCATTTCACTTTCACTTACACAGGTGTGGTTTTCTCATGTAGTGAAACCTTTTCTTCCAGTAAATCACATGCTTCTACAATCTTTAAAACACTCTATACAAAAATAAACATATACAAGGCTCAGATGACATGCAGCATTCTGAAGCACAATATGAAAATTAGGTACAATCTATAAACACTCATTTATGTAACTGAGGCACTTTAGTCAACATTTGAGTTTGCATAAGCATCATCATTCTGTTTTTGTAGACTATAATAACCTGATTTAATGTTCATTGTGAAAATTGCATAGGCAGGCAAAGATTTTGAAATAAATTAAGAATAAACTTGAAATTGTGAGCTGTGTTTCTAGTCAACTGCTTTTATTCTTTGTGTCATTGTCTGAGGTTAACACCAGTCTGAAATGATTTGGCTCCACCTTTCACCATTCTGAAAGTGCAAGTATGGATGGAATGAGGTTTTTTTTGTTTTACTTCAATCGAAAGAAGCCATTTCAACTCGATCATACAGGTAATACAAGGGTCCAGCAGCTTTATTTTATTTTTTAGTAGTAGTTTTTTTTTTTAAAGTAAGGTAAGTTTAATAACTACATCATTTTTATTGTGGTTGTGCTAGAGATGTGAACTGGGTTCAAGGAATTATTTTTCAAAAAACAAAACAAAAAAACAATTGATCAATTAATATTAATATCTATCTAAAACCTCATCAGTCAAAATGCTGATTAGGATGAGAATCATGAGATCTATTTTAATTGCCAATAATTTGTTAACAACAACCCAGATAACTTCTTAAAAGACAAATGTATACAAACACTCATACCACACTTGAATCGTGTTCATTTGGTCTGTTTAAAGAATTAATTACTTTTTAAACTTATTTTAACATGGGTGACATCATGCCAGATTTAATTTAAAGGTGGGTTTTGTCATTATTACTTTGGGTTGCCAACTTGATTGGATGGAGTAAGATTTTAATGCCATGGCTGCATCAGTCATGTCTATTTGAGACTCTGAGAATAATTAATGGGATATATATATATATATATATATATATATATATATATATATATATATATATATATATATATATATATATATATATATATATATATATATATATATATATATATATATAAACATATGAAACATTTGCAAAATAAAGTGTATGACATTTTGTAAAACCACACATGAACAGACTTACACCACATTGTGTGGCGTCATACCATCAGACATTATGCACGATAATAATAATAAATATAGCTGAAAGCAGCAATTACGGGGCCAAGCTCTACAGAAGCAAGCATCAGACCAACTGCAGAAATGAGTAATTGCGCCATTTTAGGATGATTTTAGTCAAAACGGCTGAAAAATCATAAATACAACCTCTAGTAATATGATTTATTGGGTTATCACATTTGACTAATAGGTGGCGCTGTTATCAAATCAATGTGGTGTGTTCTGTGTGAGTTGACAATGGCACACACAAAGTTTGGTGTCAATATGCCAAAGCATTGCAGAGATACAGCCTCAATTGTCATTTTGGCATCATGCTTCAAATTCGTTGCTGTGGTATGTGAAAACGATTTTGTCTATCAACACAAAATCCATAACTTTTGGTCAGCATGGTCTGAAGATGATATGATTTGATTTTGGTGAAAAACGGACCAACGGTCTAGGAGGAGTTTGAAAAAGTAGGTTTTTAAAGAAAATCAAAATGGACTGACTATGGCAACATTGTTATCATTGTCCTCAGCATGACCCAAAGAATCTATTAATACCAGTTTCATTGCAATAGGCAAAATTCACAAAAAGCTATTAGCATTTCATTCACAAGTTTTGTGATTTTTGGCCAAACCATTCAGAAGTTATAAGCAAAAATATACATTTTTCATATCTCCTGACCACTATGTGGCACAGCACCGAAACAGTGCAGGTAGTCTCAGGTCATGCTTGTTATAAGACACACCACGTTTGGTCTCAATACGCCAAACTGTTGTGGAGATACAGCCTCAGATCCATTTTTGCGTGCTTTTCGTTGAATTCGTTCGTCTGTCATTCAAGAATGGTTTGATGTATCGACTTGAATTTCATAACTTTTTGCCAGCATGATCCGAAGATGATCTGAGGCAATTTTGGTGAAAATCGGACGAACCGTCTAGGACGAGTTCGAAAAAGTAGGTTTTATGAACAATTAAAAAAACAAAACCTTACGATTTTTAAATTTTGGACTTCATTCGACTTGGCATGAGCCAAGGATTTTCCTACTGTGCCTTACGGTTCAAAAGTTATTAGCATAAACATGACTGAAACTTTGGACAAGTGGTAGTGCTAGAGAGTTTGAGTTAGAGACTCCAAACTTGCTATGGTTAGTATTGTGACTGTTCTCTATCGGTGTGCCAAATATCACAACTTTCCTGCAAGGGGTTCTATGGGCTGCCATATACTCAAGAGCGGAAGAAGAAACGGAAGAAGAAGAAGGCCAACAGATAAAGTAGGTGCCTACGCACCTTTGGTGCTTGGCCCCTAAATATAGCTGCAAGCAGCCATTAAGGGGCCAAGTACTCCAGCTGCAAGATGAGGAGCTAAGCATGGCATGGAACATCAGATATAGCCGCAGAGTCATTTTGGCACCATGCCTAAAATTTGTAGCAGCGCTGTACGAAAAAGATTTTGTCTATCAATACGAAATCCATAACTTTTTGTCAGGACAGTCTGAAGATGATTTGACTCGATTTTGGTTCAAATTGGACCAACAGTTGGGTATGGTTCAACTCGGCATGATGCACTGAATCTTAAGAGACCAGTTTTGTGATTTTCTTTTTTTTTTTTTTGCCAAACCATTCACAAGTTATAAGCAAAAATAGCCATTTTTTGTAACTCCTGACAACAAGGGGGCACAGTTCCAAAACACTGCAAGTAGCCTTAGGTCATGCTTGTTATAACACACACCAAATTTGGTCTCAATATGTCAAACCATTGCAGAGATATAGCCTCAGATAGAGCCCTGCATTTCAGCCCAGGCCCGACTTTTTAAGGCCCTAGGGCTAGGCTTCGGGCCAACTTTCACATCATAGTTCAGACGCGGGCCAGGTCTTGGGCCTGTTTTAGGTCTCGCCTTATTTTTATATATTTTTAATTGCTGCACTGGTGGAGACAACACAAGACTGCCAAGTGCTACCGCGACTGCCAAGAGCTGTTCAACGGTGTTTAGTATCCCGCAGCAGCAGCAGTGAGCTGTCAACACAGCTGAAGAGTTCCCTTTCGAAAGCTACAATCGATGCTGCGCTGCTCAGCGCATTGAGAAACGTCTTTAGTCGTGACCAGCTGTGAATATTGTGTGTAACACGTCGATAGAATTGACCCGGAGGTAATATAGCCTCGGTCGATGACGTCATCGGCGCGCACCCGCCACACGAGGCTATAAAAAGATGAGCCACAGGTGCATCATCAGGTCTTTTGTCTTCAGACCATTCTGTGCATGTGTGCGTCGAAGAAACATTCTGGCAGGTTTGCAAATCTTTTTCTCTCACGTTACAACAAAGAGTTTAAAAAGTAAAAGAAGAGAAATGAGCCAACAAATCAGTAAGCGTTGTGTTCCTCCATGCTCCCGTCCCATGTCTGAGCTGGATACACACGATTACTGTTTTGTTTGTTTGGGGGAAGAGCACGCGGTTCTGGCTATAGAGAAAGGCGGGTGCGAGCATTGTGACCAGCTCACAGTTAAGATGCTTCGCTCCCGTCTGAACTATTTCCAGTCCGCACCCGCATTACCATCCTGGGGCTCTCGTATGGATCTGCATGACGAGCAAGAGACGGGTCCGTCCCTTTCGCTTGCTGCGTCATCAGATGCTAACATCCCTTCTCGTGATCTCGAAGCGCACTCCGGTGCTTCTTCGGTTCAGGAGGGGGATGATATATCTCTTGGTTCTTCAGATCACGAGCAGCCAGCCTCTGAGCATTCCTCTCGCGAAAGGAAATCTGTCGAGGAATTGCTAGAGGTGGTTACTCGCGCGGTGGCCAGGTTACAGCTTGACTGGCCACGTGAACAAGAGACCCCCAAACGTAGTAAGCTAGAGGATATGGGTAAAGCTTTCCAAAATGCAGGTCAGGCTGGTGCTGCGCTGCACACTATGGCACTGTTACAGACATACCAGGCTGACCTGTTGAAGGATTTGAGTATGGGCAGTACCATCGACGAGGAAGCGTTCTCTGAGCTTCGTCGAGCCACAGATCTGTCTCTCCGTGCGACCAAGCAAACGTCGGCCGTTCAATGAGTGCTTTAGTCAGCACGGAGAGGCACCTGTGGCTGAATCTGACAGGTATTAAAGAGAAAGATCGTTTGTTTCTGTTAGACTCCCCTGTTTCTCCCTCTGGTTTGTTTGGCGACTCCGTGAACACCGTAGTGGCCAGGTTTAAAGAGGTGAAGAAACACGAAGAAGCATTCGTTCAGTTCCTTCCTCGCCGCACTCAAGGGGAGGGGCCGTCTGCCACCCAGCCCCGCGCTGGTCCTTCAAAAGCTAGGGAGGTTAAAAAGCAGAGCGTGGCAGAGCGTGCTCCCCCTCGTAGAGACTGGGGACAGGCTCGCCGCGCTCAGCAACCTCCCAAGCCAGACCTCAGGACTATTATTAACAAGAAGCGAAAGTCCTGATGGTCTGGCACCCAATCTGGTGGGGGTAGTCCCCCGCGGGATGGGGCGCGTTCAAGATCTCTTCGCCCCTTCCCGCTACCCTCACAAAACCACTCCATCCCCGCCACCTCTCGTGCTTCGGGGGGCAGCGGTTTCCAGCGAAATGTTAGATGTTCCGTTGTTTCCGGCTGTCATTCCGGACGCGGAACATCTAACATCCCCTCAAAAGGAAGTATTAAAATTAATACCACTCTCAGAGAGTCTGGCAGCGTGGAAACTTCTGCCAGGCATTTCTGCGTGGGTATTAAGCACAGTGCAGATAGGATACAGAATCCAATTTGTGTTAGCTCATCTAGTTTCTCTAGGTTTGAGACTCAACACCAAGAAAAGTGTTCTTTCTCCTGCCCAGAGAACGACTTATCTCGGGAACGTTTGGGATTCGATCACGATGCGGGCACAACTATCTCCCGCTCGTATCGAGACCATTCGGCAGACCATGAGCAAAGTCAGGCTAAGGCAAGAGCACACTGTTCGTCAGTACCAAAAGATGTTAGGTTACATGGCTTCAGTATCCACGCTGATTCCTCTGGGGCTGTTGCACATGAGACCGTTTCAGTTGTGGCTGAAAGCCAGAGGATTTCATCCAAGAGCCAATCCTCAAAGGCAAATAAAAGTGACGCGCCATGGGCTTCGTACACTATCTCTGTGGCTCAGACCCCGGTTCCTCGCCTTGGGTCCCACTCTAGGGGCGCCGTGTCGTTGCAGACTGCTAACGACGGACGCCTCCCTGATGGGCTGGGGAGCGGTCTTAGATGGCCGTCCAGCTCAAGGGGAATGGGAGGGCCATCAGCTCGATTGGCACATCAATTGCTTCGAGCTGATGGCCGTATTTCTGGCTCTGAAATATTTTCTCCATCAATTGAGGGGCTGTCATGTCCTAGAGTGGACAACACAGCAGCAGTCTCTTATATAAATCACCAGGGAGGTCTGCGCTCACGCAATCTGAACAGAATAGCGAGGCAGATTTTTCTCTGGGCCCAGGACAAGTTCCTGTCACTCAGGGCAGTATACATTCCAGGGCATTTGAATGTGGGAGCAGATTTACTGTCCAGGCAGACACTACCGACGGGGGAATGGAAACTCCACCTGGAAGTAGTGAAACAGATTTGGACCAAATTTTACAAAGCGGAGGTGGACCTCTTCGCCTCACTACAGACAGCGCAATGTCCCCTCTACTTCTCTCTGAGTCACCCAGCTCCACTGGGTCTGGATGCGATGGCGCACACATGGCCCAAGATGCGCCTGTATGCATTTCCTCCAGTTTCTCTGCTCCCGGGAGTTCTAGCCAGAGTTCGCCAACAAGGGTCTTGCCTCTTGCTGATAGTGCCACGTTGGCCGAACAGAGTGTGGTTCTCAGAGATAATATCTCTCCTCGACGGCTCGCCGTGGGCGATTCCGGAGAGGAGGGACCTTCTGTCTCAGGCGGAGGGCACGATATTTCATCCCAGGCCCGACCTGTGGAATCTTCACGTTTGGCCCCTGATGGGAACCAACTGAGGTACACTGGGCTTTCGTCTGCCGTTATTGAGACCATTCTGAGTGCTAGAGCTTCCTCCACTAGACAAAGTTATGCCAATAAATGGGGTGTTTTTGAAAGGTGGTGTGTTTTACACAATGTAGATCCAGTCAACTGCCAGGTTGCTTCAGTTCTGGACTTCATGCAGGAGATATTATCAACAGGCACATGCCCTGCTACTCTTAAGGTTTATGTGGCCGCTCTTTCGGCTTGCCACGCCTTGGTAGACGAGGCGCCACTCGGGAGACATCCTCTGCTCTCTCGCTTCCTTCGGGGGGCCAGGCGACTGAGGCCTCCAGTAAAAACCAAGATCCCTTCATGGGACTTAGCTACAGTTCTCGAGGGTCTGGTTGAAACCCCCTTTGAACCTATAGAATCAGCGTCTGATAAACTTCTGACTCTAAAAATGTTTTTTCTCATGTCAATAACTTCCTTGAAGAGAATTGGGGATATGCAGGCTCTGTCTATCTCTCCATCCTGCTTAGACTTTGCCCCAGGTATGGTGAAAGTGATTTTGGATCCACATCCTGATTACCTGCCTAAGGTTCCATTTTCGGCTGTACATCCGGTCATTCTAGAGGCCTTCTGCCCTCCACCGTTCACAACGTCGGAGCAGGAGAAATCTCATAGACTGTGTCCAGTCCGTGCTCTTCAGGCTTACATCAACCGCACTAGCCAGTGGCGTAAGTCAGAGCAACTGTTCGTCTGTTATGGTGGTAGTAACAGAGGAGCAGCTGCCACCAAGCAGACCATGTCTCATTGGGTCAGGGATGCTATTGCTCTTGCTTATGAGGCGCACGGTCAAGCTTCGCCTATAGGTCTTAGGGCTCACTCCACCAGGGGGGTCGCCTCCTCTAGTGCTTTGGCAAGGGGTGCCCCCTTACAACAGGTTTGTGATGCGGCAGGTTGGTCCTCTCCGCACACATTTATAAGATTTATAGTTTGGATGTTCATGCCACTCCGGGCTCTCATGTCCTTGAGTCAATGTCACAACCTAATGTCTGAGGCCTTCTTGCGTTCTTGTGGGCACACCTGCACAACCGTGGGGTCCAGACATTTCCAAGCACGGCGGCGTGGGTATTCTCGTTCCCAATGCGCTGAGCAGCGCAGCATCGATTGTAGCTTTCGAAAGGGAACGTTTCCGGTTACTTAACTGTAACCTTGTTCCCTGAGAAAGCGGAACGAGATGCTGCGCTGCTTTGCCGTGCTGAAGATGTCCCAGGACTGCTCTTCAGACAAAATATCCTGATGATGCACCTGTGGCTCATCTTTTTATAGCCTCGTGTGGCGGGTGCGCGCCGATGACGTCATCGACCGAGGCTATATTACCTCCGGGTCAATTCTATCGACGTGTTACACACAATATTCACAGCTGGTCACGACTAAAGACGTTTCTCAATGCGCTGAGCAGCGCAGCATCTCGTTCCGCTTTCTCAGGGAACAAGGTTACAGTTAAGTAACCGGAAACGTTCTGCTTTCAAATGCATGCAATGGGCTAACGCTTGCAGCAAAGCCCATGCAAACATAATAACCATGAATATGTCCGCGAGAAATAGTAAGGAGATATTTGAATTATTTACTAATAAACTAGTGTTTTCTGAGTCCGTTTCGCAAGGATAAAGCTACTGATTTTGATCTTTTTCATCTTTATTGATTATGATTAATATTCTAATAAAAGTTTTGTTTTTTATTTTGTTAAGTGGTAATTTAAAGCTTTCTATACACATACTGTGAGGCATGTATTCGCTCAGTTTCAGTTCATTCTTGTGAATCGCCGTTCAAGACGAGATGGCAGAAAGCACATCATGTTTGTTTTCTTTGTTGTATAAAAGCACAACATTTTGTTGATATTGTGAGTGCACACAAATAAAAGTAGACCCTTTACAGTTCGAATGAGGTATTACTCTTACCTTTATCAGAAAAAAATTACGGTGTAGTCTATTTTAAGTTGTTTCCACTGAATAAAATGCAAGTGTTTGCGCTGGTGCCTCCAAGTCTTGCAGAGCGCGCTTTAGCTTCCAGTCTCGCACAAACTTGGATACAGGCTAGCGCACAATATTATTATAGCACGGGTTTAACATTTAAACACTGTTATATGTTTGAACTATTTTACTATATAGATTTTCTGGTTTAATGCATAAGAGATGGTTGATTAGTTGTACTGTTTATTTGTAATCAGTTGGTAAATAGGATAAAAGTTTGTTTCTCTCTTTGCATGTCTAAACCCATTATTTCATTGCTATTTGCTGTGTTCTGTAAATTACAACGTCAAAAGAGAGTGAATACCTGTATTTTTCCTGGAGTCGCCAGTAGGTGGTGCTGTGTGTGTTACGTATGGGGAAATGCACATGAGCTCTCGTTATCGCACATTTTGTGTGATGTGCAGGGAGCACTTCGAGGGAAACGTGCAGTCTCTGTGAACTTTGGCAAATTTAAGACCATTTATTAGTAAATATGATATTTTCTGCTAAAATTCTTTTTTTTTTTTTTTTTTGTAGACAGCAAGATCAAAGTTCACTTGGTGATCGTCCCATGAGTAAGTCAAGTATAGTTGTACTTTAAGCTGGAGAAACGTGACAAATCATAATCATTAAACCAGGCAAATTGTCAGTATGTTAATTCTATAATATTTGGTCTCCAAAAACAGTTTCATTTTTCAATATTATACAGTGTTGATTGTACAACTGCCATTTAAAAACATGGTGTGTTTGTGTATGTTTCAGTGGGTGATCTGAGGATTGTCCTGGTGGGGCAGAACACATCAGAAATCAACAGAGTGGGAAACTTCATCATAAATAAACAAGTGTTTGGAAAGAAAACACCACAACCTGATGTGGAGACGTTCAGTGAAAGAGTGGAGAGGAGAAACATCACAGTCATCAACACAACTCACCTGCTCAACCCAGAACTCAAAACAGTGATAAAGAAAGTGTCAGAGTTTTCTCGTCCAGAAACTCTTGTGATCATCCTTGTGCTGCAGCACAAGGATTTCAGTAAGAAGCATAGAGAGATATTACCTGCTGTGTTAAACTGCTTTGGAGAACATGCGATGAAGCGCACAATGATCTTGACTACTGATGATGAGAAACACAACACTAAACCAAAATCTGTAAAAGAAAATGAATTTATTCAAGAAATATCTACAGAATGTGGAGGAGGACATCTTCAGCTTCAAAACACGCAACGCTCTCAAATACTTCAAAAAGTGGATGAAATAATCACTCACAGTGGTTTTAAGGACACAAAGCAGGCCTCATCATTGAATAAAGAAGACGGAAGATCTGAGCATTCAGTCAGACTGAAAGAGAGAGCGGCAGATTCTGAGTACAAACAGTTTGGAAAACATAGTTATTGGAAACGTTATGGTATGTCTTCTACAGTTGCTTTCAACTATTTAATTTACTAGGTACGCCTTAAAATCAGACATGTTTGCAACCCAGGCCAAATATGTAACAATATCCAGATTCAGAACCACAGCACTAGCAATTTTAGGCCAGCAGCAACAGGGCAGAAGAGAACATTTACTGACCCCGATGTCGCTTTAAACCATTTAAAAACACAGCAAACAAAAAAAAACAATTGGATTTGATTTAAGCCACTCTAGTTTGCCTATTGTTGCAGGTCAAAAAGTAAAAAAATGAATGGTAAAATCATTAATGAAAAATGTTTTTGTCTCTTTTGTTTTCCAGTGCCAAATGTAATTTCAAGGTCTGAAAAACAAAAGCTAATCTTAGTACTGTGTGGATGTGATACAACTCTGAAAACTTCCATGTCAAAACTATTACTGGGTGAAAATTCAATTATATCAGTTCAACAAGAGTCCAGATCTGTGCGTGTGTGGAGAGATGTGGAGCTTCATGGACGTGTGATCAGTCTGCTGGAGCTTCCAGCACTGTTCAACACTCGTCTCTCAGAGGAGGAAGTGATGCATCAGACTCTCCGCTGTGTGTCTCTCTGTCAACCTGGAGTTCATGTTTTCCTCCTCATTATTAATGTGGGTCGACTTACTAATGACGACAAAGCAGAAATAGGGAAGATCCAAAAGATATTTGATTCAAGAGAGCATTTCATACTACTCTTCACCACTGATCTCCCTGATGATGCACCAGTGACAGATTTTGTCAAATCCAATCCAGAATGTCAGAGGTTAATCAGTCTCTGTGGAGGCCAGTACAGACTAATGAGGTTAAATAAACCTGAAAACTCAAGACAGATCCCAGATCTACTGGATTATATAGGGAACATGAAGACTGTACCATATTCACTTCAGATGTATGTGAAGGCTCAAGAGAACAGAGCCAGACATGAAACAGAGGAGAAATATGAAGAGAAGTTTAAGAGAATGGAGGATGAAATTGATGGATTAAAGCAGAAGCTTCAGACTGAGGGTGAGTGAATATTTTCTCAAAGTAGGGGAAAAAAAATTGTCCATATCTAATCATTATATTCACATTAGTAACAAGGTCTCTAGGAGCGTATCTGTTACGGGGCTGACGAGACGTGAGACGTGCGGATCCATATGCAAGGCTTTATTATAAAACATGGTCAAAAACAGGCAGGGTCAGACATCGGCAAACAGGTATGGCAAGGGCAAGACAGAGCAATCCGTGGAACAAGCGTGGGTCGATGATCGGCGAACAGTATCCAAAGGGGCAAGGCAGAGAGATAATCCAGAGACGAGCAATAAGTCCAAACGGGGAGCGAACAGAGTCCAAACGGCAGAGGCTAAGGGTAAATCCAGTAAACACGGGCAGGGTCAGACACGGTAGGAAAACAAGGCAAGACTAAGGCTAAGACAAGGCTAAGGCAATGGCTCTGTAAAGTATCTATCCCTGGGAGAGTGATAAATGCTAAACAATACTCGGCCCTGAACAAGAGCAAGTCCCAGGCTTATATGGTGTGTGGTGGTGATTGGAAAATGGTGATCAGGTGTGTGTGATGTGTGAATGGTGACAGCTGTGATCTGTGCAATGGATTGTGGGAAATGGAGTCCAATGTGCTGTGAGTGTAAAAGTCACTGTGGTGAACGGGTGACCTCTAGTGGTGGTTGACAGGGAGAGCATGGACTAGATTCATGACATAGCCCCCCCCCAAGGAGCGGCTTCCAGACGCTCCTACACAATCCAGGAGGGCGGTGGAGCGGAGGCGGAACAGGGGGAGGGACGGAGGGCCAGGTCCTTGAGGAAGTGGGAAGACCGGGGATTGGGGCAGAGCAAGACATCCAGCCGGAACCGGAGACCAGGACAGAGCAAGAGCCCACCAGGGCGGAGCAGACGGACCAGGAGCCCACCAGACCCGAGCACAAGACCACCAAACCCGAGCAGAAGACCAGCACGGCGGAGCAGACGACCACCAGACCCGAGCAGAAGACCACCACGGCGGAGCAGACGACCACCAGACCCGAGCAGAAGACCACCATGGCGGGGCAGACGACCACCAGACCTGAGCAGAAAACCCTCGCCAGGAAGCAGACTGGGCAGGCAACCATGGCAGAGTCTGAGATCTGGGGGAAACAGAGACAGACAACACAGGGAGAGCAGAGACAGACAATACAGGGAGAGCATTCATGATCTCAGGGGGCGTGGCAGGGCAGGACGAGGATTCATAGACGGTGTTTTTAGCCGTGACAGGACAGGGCGAGAGCTCACAGACGGCCTCTTTAGCCGTGACAGGACAGGGCGAGAGCTTACAGACGGCCTCTTTAGCCGTGACAGGACAGGGCGAGAGCTCACAGACGGCCTCTTTGGCCGTGACAGGACAGGGTGTGAGTTCACAGACGGCCTCTTTGGCCGTGACAGGACAGGGTGTGAGTTCACAGACGGCCTCTTTGGCCGTGACAGGACAGACAGTGAGTTCAGGGGCGGCCTTCATGACCGTGACAGGGCAGACAGTGAGTTCAGAAACGGTCTCCATGGCCGTGACAGGGCTGACAGTGAGTTCAGGAACGGCCTCCATGGCCGTGACGGGGCAGACAGGGAGTTCAAGAACGGCCTCCGTGGCCGTGACAGGGCAGACCGTAAGTTCAGGAACGGCCTCCATGGCCATGACAGGGCAGACCATGAGGTCAGGAACGGCCTCCGTGGCCGTGACAAGGCAGACCGTGAGTTCAGGAACAGCCTCCGTGGCCATGACAGGGCAGACCATGAGGTCAGGAACGGGTGCCACCACTTCGGGAGGTTCTGCAGCGGAAGCCGCCACCTCTGGAGGCACTGGAGCAGACTCGTGGACAGGAGAGGCCTCAGGAGCACAGTGTGCAGCCCACACACTCAAAATGGCAACTGCCATAACGGGAAGTACTGAGGTCAGGGGAACGGTCTCTGTAACAGACAGGGTTGAGGCCCTGGGAATGCCAGCTACTCGCACTGACATCAGTGGTGGGTCCATCACACTGGATATCAGACAGGGAACTTGAAGGACTGACCTTAAATCCTTGGGTGTGACAGACTCTGGCTGGAGCACTGTGACGTGGTGTGACTCTGGCTTGACAGCGGAGACGTGAGCAGACTCTGGCTTGGCAGCGGAGACGTGAGCAGACTCTGGCTTGGCAGCGGAGACGTGAGCAGACTCTGGCTTGGCAGCGACGACGTGAGCAGACTCTGGCTTGGCAGCGACGACGTGAGCAGACTCTGGCTTGGCAGCGACGACGTGAGCAGACTCTGGCTTGGCAGCGACGACGTGAGCAGACTCTGGCTTGGCAGCGACGACGTGAGCAGACTCTGGCTTGGCAGCGACGACGTGAGCAGACTCTGGCTTGGCAGCGACGACGTGAGCAGACTCTGGCTTGGCAGCGACGACGTGAGCAGACTCTGGCTTGGCAGCGACGACGTGAGCAGACTCTGGCTTGGCAGCGACGACGTGAGCAGACTCTGGCTTGGCAGCGACGACGTGAGCAGACTCTGGCTTGGCAGCGACGACGTGAGCAGACTCTGGCTTGGCAGCGACGACGTGAGCAGACTCTGGCTTGGCAGGCATGATGTGAAGGGGTGCTGTTGCTGCCGCCATTTTGTGAGTGAGTGAGGTGTCGCGTTCCTCCGCGACACCCACAGTAAAAGAGGAGCCCATACACAGTAAAGCATAGTCCATAAATTGACTGAGAGATGAACAAGACAAGGCTAAGGCAATGGCTCTGTAAAGTAGCTATCCCTGGGAGAGTGATAAATGCTAAACAATACTCGGCCCTGAACAAGAGCAAGTCCCAGGCTTATATGGTGTGTGGAGGTGATTGGAAAATGGTGATCAGGTGTGTGTGATGTGTGAATGGTGACAGCTGTGATCTGTGCAATGGATTGTGGGAAATGGAGTCCAATGTGCTGTGAGTGTAAAAGTCACTGTGGTGAACGGGTGACCTCTAGTGGTGGTTGACAGGGAGAGCATGGACTAGATTCATGACAGTAACGGAGTAGAACTTACTATGAGATATAATTATTTTGCATGTTGTTGTAGCTGATAGTAGTCTCACACTTTTTATGTTAATTTTTTTTTCTTATGTATTTAAGGTAATTATCTACATTTGTGCTTTGATCTTCACTGATAATGTTAAATGATTTGTGGGTGATGCCATTAGGTAGTAGAGATTGTAAATTAAAATTAAAATGGGTTTTTGGAAAAGACGTAATCTTGGACCTGTATACAGCATGTGCCATTGTAAAGACTGTAAGTCTCTCCCACAGCCTGTCCTATTTTTATATGGTTGTCAAGATAAAGGAAAGGAAGAAGTACAATGAAAATATCTAACCTAATTTCAGGATGTTTCCTATCTATTAAATTATCATAGTGCATATATGACAAAGGGTTTTAAAAATATGGCTTTTTTTTATATAATTTGCCTAGAAACTCAGATTAGGGGTAAATTAGACCACCTGGGAGTAAACAACCATCTAAATAAAACAATCAAATCCATGTCAAATTTTCAAGATAATTTATCTCTTTTTAAAAAAGTAATAACCAATTTCCTTTGAACAAATACTCTAATTACTTCCATTGACACAGAACATTCATATTTTTATTTATTAAATCTATTTAGTCTATTTATTTTCTTAAACATAACTTAACGTAAAGCCAATCAAATGAAGATTAATTCTGAACACCATTTTTTTTCAACAAACTCTCACTAAACAGATAATTTGTCTCACTAAACAAAGACTAAGTCTGAAACTAAATAAAAATTGATTTGGTGTACTTGTACACTTTGCCTATCAAGTACGTAAACTGGAAACATTACAATAAACTCCATTAGTTAAGATTAGTTCATGCAATAATTAAAGTGGTGGTTGATCAGCTTTTTTCAAAGGCTTGATTTTGTTTATGTGGTGCACTGCAACGTGTTCGTGCTTCGTTTTTTAATCCCTGTCTGATTCACTCCAAGATTTTACAACACCAAGTCACATGTTGAATAAATTTGAGTTCCTTTATTTTAAACCAAGAAATTTAGGCTGTACTATGACTCTAGTAACAGATTTTGTCAATATTTTTTAAGGAAGTATAAAGACTACTAGAAAGCTGAACTTGGTGCTGTGTGGACGTGATGCATTACTGAAGACCTCCGTATCCAGACTTCTAAAAGAGAAGACAGACATGAAGCTTTATCCACATCTGATCAATCTAGTGGACCTTCCAGCTCTGTTCAATACTGGGTTTTCAGAGGAGCAAGTGATGAGTCACACTTTTTGGTGTGTATCTCTTTGTGATCCTGGAGTTCATGTTTTCCTCTTCATTATACCTGATGCTCCACTGACTGATGAAGACAAAGCAGAAATGGAGGAGATCCAGAGGATATTCAGCTCAAGAATCAACAAACACATCATGATGCTCATAATCCAAGAGAAGACCATGATTAGTCATATGAATGCAGTTCCTTCTTCAGCTACCGAGATATCTATCCAGATGTTTGAAGGTCGACGGTTTGTTTTGCAGAATAGCTCACAGGTTCCAGATCTACTGCAGGATGTGGAGAAAGTGATACGAGAGAACAGAAAATGTTTCTACTCGACCTTCATGTGCCTTCAGGCTCAAACAGAGCTAGAGAAAAACAAACACAAGGCTGAAATAGAGGCACTAAGATCTATGATGAAAACAGCAGGTATGTGTTCAAAAGTGTGCTGTGTATAAATTGTCAATCTTACATTCATAAATAATTACACATTATTATTATTATTATTATTATTATTGTGTATTCATTATGACATAATTCTTTAAATCAGTAAGTGGAAGATTAGAATATGTGACACAGAAACTGCTGTGTTTGTTCTTGTAATTATTATAGATGCTTTCAGTAATGAGGCATATCTCTGATATGTTCCAAATCCATGGGGCACAGTGACACAATTTTTCTAATGGCACAAAAAGTGCCTTTTAATATCATGTGCTTTGGAGTGAAATGCTTTTTGACTAATATCATTGTAATAACTGTTTTGCTTTCGCTGTTAGCAGGTGTAACACACTGTGATGATGATAATGGTGATAATGGAGTGAGGATTGTTCTTCTGGGAAAGACAGGTGTTGGGAAGAGTGCAACGGGGAACACCATACTGAAAAGAGAAGCTTTTACATCAACAATTACAGCAGGCTCAGTGACCAGAGAGTGTACGAAAGAAATGACTGAGGTCAACAGAAGACAGATAACTGTGATCGACACTCCAGGCCTGTTTGATACTGAAGTAGAAAATGATGAGATCAGTAAGGAGATTGTGAAGTGCGTCTCAATGGCGGCACCTGGTCCACATGTGTTTCTACTAGTGATTCCAGTGGGAAGATTCACCAAAGAGGAGAAAGATGCAGTAAAGATCATCCAGGAGACGTTTGGTGATAAATCCAGAATGTACACCATGGTGCTTTTCACCAGAGGTGATGATCTGAAAGGAAAAAGAATTGAAGATTATATCAAAGGAAACAGAAGCTTACAGAACCTCATCCATCAGTGTGGAAATAGATGCCATGTGTTCAATAATAATGATATTAAAGATCAGACACAGATTTCTGAGCTGCTGGATAAGATTGATTGTATGGTGACAGTAAATGGAGGAAGTTTCTACACCAATGAGATGTTCCAGCAGGTGGAGAAGAACATCAAAGAGGAACAGGAGAGAATCATGAAAGAGAAAGAAGAAGAGTTTAAGAGAAAAGAAGAGCAGCTAAGAGCCAAATATAATGCAGAAAGAGAACAATTGAAGAAAGAAAATGAGAGACAAAGACAAGAGATGCAGAATGAACTGAAAAAAACTGAAGAGGAGTTTAAAAAAAAGGAAGAGGAGATTAAAAAAGAAACAGATGAGAATCTACGAAAAGAGCTGCAGAGAAAACTGGAGGAGAAACAGAAAGAATTTGAAGAGGAAATTAAAAGAAAAGAAAAGACTTTAGAAGAACAAAAACAGAACTTAAAATACCTGGAAGAAATACATGAGAAAGACAAACAAAATCTCCAGGAGAAAATTCAACAGGAAACGAGAAAACAAGCAGAAAAGGAATATCTGGTAAAACTTGAGACGGAAGTGGCTAAGGCTTTACAAGAAGCTGAAGAAAAACACAAGGCAGAAGTGGCTAAAGCCTTAAAAGAAGCTGAAGAAAAACACAAGGCAGAAGTAGACAAAGCTTTAAAAAATGCTGAAGTAAAACACAAGGCAGAAGTAGACAACGCTTTACGAGATGCAGGAAACAAACACAAGACAGAAGTGGATAAAGCTTTAAAAGATGCTGAAGAAAAATACAAGACTGAAGTGGATAAAGCTTTAAAGGATGCCAAAGAAAAACATGAGACAGAAGTGGATAAAGTTTTAAAAAATGCAGAAGCAAATGTCCCATACAGATCAAAACGTGCTCGTGACTGGAGTCACTATTTTCCTGTTGTTGGAGGAGTTGTTGGAGGTTTAGTCGGTACTGGTGAAGACTTTGTGCATTGGATTATCAGAAAAACACAATCAAGCTCAAACTAAAAATGAAAGGTGAATTTAGGTAAATTGAGAGAAAATATTAATTGGATAACTCAAAAATGAAAATTCTGTCATCATTTACTTATACGTTTTCTTTCTTTCTTTCTTTCTTGTGAACTATCCTTTTAAAAAACCCAAATGAATCCAGTAATATATATATATATATATATATGTGTGTGTTTTGAAACCGGACTTTGTGTTATCATGGAAAGAGTACTTTAAATCCTCTTATCTAGCTCCTAGTTAATTTTTTTTGTTTGTTAATTTTAATGTTTACATTAGCATGTACATACTATGCTGTAATACAGAGAACGGTTGGGAACTAGCGATCTCTCCTGGTTGGAGTAAGTATAACATCATAATCTGAAAGCTATCTTGCCTGACTGACTTTTCAAATGTTTTAAAATAAATAATCCTAGTATAATATGGTCCAGCGGGCTGTATTTAAGACACTGCGGTCTGTATGAGGCCAGCGGGCTGCCAGTTGCCCATCCCTGACTTAAGTCCTAACAAGCTTAACAACAGGTTGGTAAAAGTTTGATGAGGTAACGTTAGGAAATGTATCACAACAAACTTATTTAACGTAAGCTTGTTTCTCTCCACCCACCCGACCGTATATGATTCACATAAGTGACAAACACTTTGGCCACATTTACACTGCATGGTTCAAGTGACCCATTACCGATTTTTTTCCTTCCCATGTGGCACAGATCAGATATGGCCCACAACCGTGTAAGCAGAAAAAAAAAAATCGCATGGATTCCGATATTCTCCAATCGGTTTCAGGCCTCATATGTGGAAATAAATAAGATATGAATTGGATACGTGCATTTGCGCCTGCCGTGTAAGCGGACGGATCGGATATTCCCCTGTAAATACAACTCCTACATCATCAAAAAGTGAGGTTTTTTAAACATTTTGCGGTACAGACATACCTGTAACAAATGAAACATCTCTAGTTGAGAAGCAGAGTATTACGTTCATTTGTGTTAAAGGATTAGTTCACTTTTAAAAAAACTTTAAAAAAGTTCACTTTTAAAAAAATTTACTCACCCCCATGTCATCCAAGATGTCCATGTCTTTCTTTCATCAGTCGAAAAGAAATTAAGGTTTTTGATGAAAACATTTCTCCATTAATGGACTTCATTGGGACCCAAACGGTTCAAGGTCCAAATGACAGTTTCAGTGCAGCTTCAAAGGGCTTTAAACGATACCAGACGATGAATTACGTGGAAAAGGTCACGGTTGACTTAAGCGGAAGTACCGAGTCAGTATTTACAAATGTGCGAAAGGAGGACCATATACACATATTCAAATGTCTTTGTGTCAGTTTATGGTTTAAAATGTCCATTTCGTGTGCGTATCCTGGGTGTTTTAATATTAAAAAGCCTACTGACTCGGTACTTCCACCTAAGTCAACCGTGACCTTTTCCACGTCATTGCGTATTGCGTGACGTCACGAACGCGCATCACAGTACAGAGCAAGGCGAGCATTTGTGCTTGTTTCGCTAGATAACACCCTTATTCATCGTCTGGTATCGTTTAAAGCCCTTTGAAGCTGCACTGAAACTGTCATTTGGACCTTGAACCGTTTGGGTCCCAATGAAGTCCATTTTATGGAGAAATGTTTTCATCAAAAACCTTAATTTCTTTTCGACTGAAGAAAGAAAGACATGGACATCTTGGATGACATGGGGGTGAGTAAATTATCAGCAAAAGTTTTTTTAAAAGTGAACTAATCCTTTAAATAAAAGACGATCTGATGCTGAAATGTGCTGCTGTTGTCAGCGTGCACAGACGAGCGCTTCAGTCCCGTTGGTTCCATTGAAACCACAAAATTAAATGCACACAAACATGTCCCTGCCTCTGATATACAATCACTGATGAACGCATTTATTTTTTAATTACAAAAAAAACAAAAAACACAGACAATGTGACATGCTTAACTACCACCTGAGTATTATTTTATTTATTTCAGGTTTATTTAATAGGGACAATGCACACTAATAATACATAATTAAATGTACAGTGTGCCAGAATTAGCCAGAAGGCTATTTTACATCTGCTGTCCCTGGACAGATCTTAAAGTCACACCTACAAAAGGATTAAAATATTACATACATATTAATATCAATAAAATAAACACATAAAAAAAAAAAAAAAAAACAATTGATCAATAACACCAACACACACATATACACACAAGCCAAACTGCCAGTCCATCTAAACAAAAAAATTTTGGACACATGCACAAAAAAACAATATAACTGAGACAATAACCAACAACAGAGGTTTCACCAATCTAAACACAAGAGAAAACAATAAGCCAGCCCACCTCGTCGGCATAGCGCAAGAAGCACAAACAAACAAACAAGTAGGACAGAGAAGACAAGGTTGCAGCAATATTTCATGTCAAATGTAATGTTGACAGTCCTGACTACCTGTTAGCCACTTCTTTAAGTTAAGTTTAAAAGAAGCGTAAGTTTTGAAATTCCTAATGTGAATTGGAATAAGATTCCATTCACGAGCAGCCCTGATTGAGAAAGCTGTTTGACCAAGTGCACTCTTCCTAAACGGGACAATGCAGTCACCTCTTGCTGCACTCCTTGTAGATCTGCAAGCATTTGGTACTGTGCTTACAAACTGGCGCAATACGGGAGGAGCCAATCCATGCAGAATTTTGTACATAAAACAGAGAATCTGCATATATAATCAAGTTTTCGAAATTTAATAAATTAATTTTTTTTAAAACATGACAATGATGATAATATATGGATTTCCTATCAAGTACTTTAAGAGTTTTTTTATATAGGGAGAGTATTATATAGGGAGAGTAGTGGTTGGAGAGAGGTGTTACTAGCATGTGACCAGGTTGTCAAACAATAGGTGATATGAGATAGAATCATTGAGTGCATGAACATCATAGCGGCCCTTTTTGACATGCAGCCACGGACATATCTAAAATTTGCCAGGTTATACTTAATGTGATTACAAACCTTCTTAATGTGTAATTTAAAAGTAAGATTGTTATCTATGCATACTCCAAGATATTTAAAATCTGAGACGACTCTTACACAGCTTTACACAGACAAAACACAGTATATTAACATATAGATATCAGTCTCCACATCCAACAGAGTGAAAAGGTGGGAAAGTCTCTTTCCCCATCATTTCTTCACATTTGTTTCTGCTCCTCCACTTCCTGTCCTGCACCCAGTCACTCAGAATTATTATACAATATAAAAATATACATTTTCTGTGTCAATGGAAGTGATCATTTGAAATGTCTCAGGGCGACTGGTACAATGGTCTCATTCCCACAGGAGTAATCTTCACCATAATAAAGATTTGTAACTTTAGGAATCATTAGCTGCGTTTACATGGACACTAATAATCGTAATAGGACTAGAAGCACAATCGGAATAAAAAAAAATCACATGTAAACACGTGAATCGGATTGAATTGGCCAGATCTGATTAAAATTTAGATTGGATTGTAAGGAGTGGTTTATTCCTTTTGTAATCCGAACGAGGGGACATGTAAACACTTGATCAGATTGAAAACCGAAACTGGAAAGTACTGCGCATGTGCAGTGATGTAAAAATAGCGTAATAACGTATAACACGTGGAATGAGCTGTTCTTCCTGGTAAATATAAGTGTCATAAATGAGTGTCCAGTCATTCTAAAACGCTGCTTTCACTTAGCGTATGTGAAGTGGAGCAGGACAACATCCCACAAGTCCTTGTTTAATCCACAGACGACTAGTTTTGGGCACAGGAAGGGGCACTTTTACTGCTTTCTAAGCAGCACTGCACAATCGTTAATGTGTAAATAAATATCAAGTGTGCTTTTTAAAACAATACGCGACAACAATGGGAAACTCTGAAAATTCATGCAGTGTGTGCATGTCAAAAGATTAAATCCGATTAGATTTACAAGATTAAGCTTGAGACACATAAACGCTCACATCAACCCGATCACTTTATTTAGCGTTCATGTAAACACTACGTTCGGATTCGTCAATCAGAATGAATGAATTCCAATGGAAACAAAATGTATCCATGTAAACATAGCTATTGGCCTACTGCAGAGGGTGTCCCTTCCCCCTGGGTACCTCCTGCAGTTCCCTCACAAGATGTGAACTCCGCACATGTAACATCTACTTCTAGACAAATTCAAATTGTTCCATTTGTCTGTCCTGGTTTGAGTCCTTAAGGACAAGTTGCAAAAGGTTCAGGGCCAGATTCAGGGCCATTCTGTAGCCAGATCAGTCCATATTGTGAAGTGTATTTTATATGTTCCATACTATGTATTTTTCTGAAGTCAAGTATGCATCCTTTACTCTTAGACTCATCTTTGAGAAATTGTATTGTATTGATTATTCATGAATTCATTATGCAACTGGCTTGGTACATTTTTACCTGACTAATAAATGGTTAATCTTGATTTATTCCGGGTTATTGATTTGTTCTTGATTTTATGATTTCTCCTGAAATCATAATTTCTAGTAGATTAAATTCCATTCTGGTGTTTCTGCAAAGCTGTGCCCAGGATAGAGCATACTGAAGGACCAATGAATGGAGCATGGGACACATCCGGGACCTTCCAATTCCTCACTATCACTGACATAACAAGTTACAGTTTTCGAGATTAGAAAAAATTACACTTACTATTATGTGCAAGCAGGGATCGGGCTACTTAAAGGTAAAATAATTACCCTGAATCCTCTGACTAAGATCAGAACTGGAGAGCTTGTATCAATTGGAGTCAAATTAAATTATTGAATCAGAATCAGAATGAGCTTTTATTGACAGGTATGTTTACACTTACAAGGAATTTGTTTTTGTGACAGAAGCTTCCACAGTGCAACAGAATGACAGTGAAGGTCTAAGAAGCAGTAAGGTCGAAGTAGCAACACTGTTGTTTGTATGTATGAGTTTGCATGAGTATAAGTTCCTGAAGTGTCTATTAAGTTCTTCACTTCGTTGCCCTTATTGAACCGTCATGATGATATATCACACGATTGTGAACTACTTGATTGTTTGGCTACTCTTTGGATACATCGTGAGAGGACAGCGTGGGAATGGAGAGCGGCTTCGTCATAGTCGTGACTTTCTTATGGAGTGTTGGGTCTCTGATTACGCTGTGTTGGATCAATCCCATGACTGGCCTTCGGAGATCTTAAGGACTGATCTTTCTCGCAGTCACACAGAGATGAACACCAGTAAGAAGGTGAGGAAAAGGGGAAAGAAGGGGGGACTGCGTCAGAGACTGTGTAAACAGCAACTACATCGCATTCCACTCCCTTCAATAATTCTAGCTAATACCCAGTCTCTCCGGAATAAACTGGACGATTTACAAGCAAACGTTCGGTTTCTCTCAGATTACAGGAATGCTTGTGTTATTTCCCTGATGGAGACCTGGCTTAAAGAACATGGCCTAGACTCTGATTTGGAAATAGAGGGCTTTGGTGTCCCGTTGAGATTGGACAGGGATGCTGCTGTGACTGGGAAAACTCTGGGTGGAGGTGTATGCATCTACGTTAACCAGCGTTGGTGCAAGTCCGCGATTTTGCGGGAATCTGTATGCAGTCCTGATATTGAACTGTTGTCGATATCACTTCGCCCTTTTTACTTGCCGAGGGAGTTTCCACAAATATTCATTACTGTTGTATATATTCTCCCAAAGGCTAATGTGAAAAATGCATCCAACATTTTATGTAAAACGGTGCATCGGTGGCAAAATATTTCTCCTGACGCACCCAATATTGTGATGGGAGACTTTAGTCACTGTAAAATGGAGAAATCACTGAGCCATTTTGATCAATATGTGGATTGTCCTACCAGATGTGGGAAATATTTGGATCTCTGTTATGGGTCTATTAAAGGGGCTTATAAGTCATTTTTGAGGGCTCCTTTGGGCCTGTCTGACCATCATGCAGTTTATCTGGCCCCTGCTTATAAACCTGTCCTGAAAAGGGAAAAAAACTGAGAAAAGACTAGTTCCTGTGTGGTCGGAAGGCTCAATCCAAGAGCCGAGGGGATGCTTTGAATGTACCGATTGGGAACTCTTTAAATCTGTATGTACTTAGATCTCACAGAGACTGTGACTAATTATATAGTATTCTGTAAAGATCTGGTTATTAAAAATAAACTTTGTATAGTATTTCCGAATAACAAACTATGGATTACTAGACAAGTTAAAAATACGGTTAATCTGAGAAACATTTATTATAAACAAGGTGATAGCATTTGGTACAGAGAGGCCCATAAATTGGTGAGAAATGAGGTGAGATTAGCCAAATTGCAGTATAAGGATAAGGTAGAAACCATGTTTATAAGTGGGGAATCTCATTTAGCTTGGGATGGAGTGAAGTCGATAATTGGAACTAAACAGAAGACAAAAAGTATTACTCTAGGTGGGAAATCTGATCATGAATTAGCAGATGATTTTAATTTATTTTATACACGTTTTGATATTCATGATTTTACATCCGAATTGTTGAAGTATGGTGGGAATATTGTGACTTTGGACACCTCTGTTAAATTTCAAATTAGTGAAGCTGATGTACGTAGCTGCTTTGGTCAGGTTAAAGTAAGGAAAAGTCCAGGTCCTGATCATTTTAGTGGAAGATTGTTGAGGAATTTTGCAGAGCAGCTTTCAGGGATTTGTACATTTATTTTTAATAAATCAATGCAACTTTCTAAAGTCCCTCGTTCTTGGAAAGATTCCATAGTAGTGCCAATTGCAAAAAAAAAGTAATCCTATTTTTCTTAACGATTATAGGCCTGTTGCACTCACTTCCCTGGTTATGAAATCTTTTGAAAAAATAGTTAGGAAGGGGATTTTAGCCTTAACACAGTCAGCACTTGATCCTATGCAGTTTGCGTACAGATCAGGTAGAGGAGTGGAAGATGCCACTTGTACGTTATTAAATATGATTCTAAAACATTTGGAAGGTAAAAATAATTATGTACGTTTGCTTTTTATTGATTTTTCTTCTGCTTTTAATTGTGTTCAACCCCATATTCTGGCGAAGAAACTTGTTGAAAATTTTAATTTAGACTTAAATATTGTGCGTTGGTTGGTAGATTTTTTAACTAGATCCCAAAGAGTACATGTTAATGGGGTGTTCTCTAATGCATTGTTGTCTTCTACTGGTACCCCACAGGGTTGTGTTCTGTCCCCTCTCTTGTTTTCTTTATATACTGATGACTGTCGGAGTGTTTTTGAGGGGAGACACATTATTAAATTTGCAGATGATTCTGTAATTGTGTCTCTCCTTACTGGGTCAGATGGGAGTTATGGTCCAGTGGTAGACCATTTTATTCAATGGTGTGATGCTTCATTTCTAAACATTAATGCTTCTAAAACAAAAGAGATGTACATTGACTTCCGTAAGAAGAATATTGTACCTGTGTTGCCTGCTGTCTTTAAGGGGCATCAGGTAGAATTGGTCAAGGAGTATAAATACTTAGGCACTGTGTTTGATGATAAACTAAAATTTGAGGCAAACACTGATATGATTAGAGGGAAAGCTCTTCAACGTATGTATTTTTTGAGGAAACTTCAAACTTTTTATGTGGATGTCTCTTTTATGAAGATGTTTTATACTTGTTTTATTGAATCTATTGTACGTTTTTCTGTGATTTGTTGGTATGGAAATTTGAATGTAAAGAGTAGGGGAAAGTTGAACAGTATAGTTAAAATCTGCAGTAAGATAGTGGGAACTGAGTTAAGGACTATCGCACAAATTTATGAATATAAGGTGACTAAGAAGGGCCAGTTAGTCCTGTCTGATATCACCCATCCATTGTGTGATGAATTTCAATTGCTTCCTTCTGGTTGGAGACTTAAACTCCCTTTGTGTAAATCAAATAGATATAAGAATTCTTTTGTACCGGCAGCAATAGCGTTCTTAAATAATTTATTATAATTATTATTATTTTTTATTTTTTTTCTCTTGTTGGATATTGTGTGTTGTGTGGCTGTTGCATGTTTACTGATGTTTACTGCTGTCTACATAAAGAATTGCCTTTTTAAGGACAATAAAATTAACCTACCTACCTACCTACCCAGGAACCTGAATGACTACACTGTTATTACAGTGCTGTTCATGATGGTGAGTGGTGGGAGTGCAGGGGGGTTTCTCCTGAAGTCCATGATCATCTCCACAGTTTTGACTGTGTTGAACTCCAGGTTGTTAAGACTGCACAAGACAGCCAGCTCCTTAACCTCCTGTCTGTAGGCAGAGTCATCGCCGTCCTGGATGAGGCCAATGACTGTGGTGTCTTCTGCAAACTTCAGGAGCTTGACAGAGGGGTCTTAAGATCTGCAGTCGTTGGTGTAGAGGGAGAAGAGCAGAGAGGAGAGAACACAGCCCTGAGGGGCTCCAGTGCTGATTGTATGAGTGCTGGATGTGTATTTTCCCAGCCTCACTAGCTGCTGCCTCTCTGTCAGGAAGCTGGTGTGATCCACTGACAGACGGAGGTGGGCACAGAGAGCGGAGTTAGTTTGGGCAGGAGGAGGTTTGGAGTGATGGTGTTAAAGGCCGAGCTGAAGTCCACAAACATGATCCTCACATAAGTCTCTTGGTTGCAGAGCATAATGCAGTCCCATGTTGACTGCATTGTCCACACACCTGTTTGCTCTGTAGGCAAACTGAAGAGGATCCAGTAAGGGTCCAGTAATGTCCTTCAGGTGGGCCAGCACCAGGTTTTCAAAAGACTTCATGACCACAGATGTTAAAGCCACAGGCCTGTAGTCATTTAGTCCTGTAATTTTGGATTTCTTTGGGATGGGAATGATGGTGGAGCGTTTGAAGCATGAAGGGACTTCGCACAGCTCCAGTGATCTGTTGAAGATCTGTGTGAAGATGGGGGCCAGCTGGTCAGCACAAGATTTCAGACAGGCTGGTGTAACACAATCTGGGCCTGGTGCTTATTTCCACATTTACATTTTACATTTAGTCATTTGGCAGACGCTTTTATCCAAAGCGATTTACAATTGGGGAATACAAAAAGCGATTAATCTTGAAGAGGCAATCAGACAGAGGAAGTGCTCGTAACACCAAGTCTCAGTCATTGTTCAAATAAGTACAAGCTAGTAAGCGGAGAGAAAGATAGAGGGAAAGGTTTTTTTTTTTTTTTTTGAGTTCAGGATGAAGTCAAGTACTGCCGAAAGAGATGAGTTTTCAGTTGTTGCTTGAAGATTGTCAGGGATCCAGCGTTCCGGATAGGGGTGGGGAGATTATTCCACCAGCCAGGAATGGTGAACGAGAATGTTCTGGAGAGTGATTTTGAGCCTCTCTGTGATGGTACCACAAGGCGTCGCTCACTAGCAGATCTCAAACTTCTGGAGGGGATGTAGGTTCGTAATAGTGAGTGGAAGTAGGAGGGTGCTGAGCCTGTGGTAGTTCTGTACGCAAGCATCAGTGTCTTGAACTGGATGCGAGCTGCCATTTGTAGCCAGTGCAAGGAGATGAAGAGAGGTGTAACATGCGCTCTTTTGGGCTCGTTGAAGATCAGTCGTGCCGCTGCGTTCTGAATCATTTGTAGAGGTTTGATTGTGTTTGATGGCAGACCAGCCAGAAGAGCATTGCAGTAGTCCAGTCTAGAAACAACAAGGGCCTGGACAAGAAGTTGCGCAGCATGCTCTGTCAGAAAGGGCCTGATCTTTCTGATGTTGTGTAGTGCAAACCTGCAGGATCGAGCAGTCTTTGCAATGTGCTCTTTGAAGGTCAGCTGGTCATCAAAGATTACACCAAGATTTCTGACCGAAGTTGATGGGGTAATCATTGATGAGCCTAACTGAATCGTGAAGTCATGCTGTAGAGTCGGAGTGGCAGGGAAGACCAGAAGTTCCGTCTTTGCCAGGTTGAGCTGTAGGTGATGTTCTTTCATCCACGCCGAGATGTCCGCCAGGCAGCCTGAGATCCGTGCAGCTACCGTTGGGTCATCTGGTTGAAAAGAGAGATAGAGCTGCATGTCATCGGAGAAGCCATGTGCATGTATGATGCGACCCAGCGATGTAGTGTATGTGGAGAAGAGGAGGGGTCCAAGAACCGATCCCTGAGGAACTCCAGTGACCAGTTGATGCGGTTTGGATACCTCCCCTCCCCAGGCCACCCTGAAGGATCTACCGGTGAGATAGGATTCAAACCAGCGAAGTGAATCCCAGTGATGAGAGGGTAGATAGGAGAATCTGATGATTGACAGTGTCAAAAGCAGCAGAAAGATCCAGCAGAATGAGGACTGACGATTTGGAATCAGCCTTTGCAGTTCGCAGGGCTTCAGTGACTGAGAGTAGCGCAGTCTCTGTTGAATGGCCACTCCTGAAACCTGACTGTTTAGCATCCAGTTTGTTGTACTGTGAAAGAAACCGCGAGAGCTGGTTGAAGACAACTCGTTCGAGTGTTTTCCCTATAAATGGAAGGAGAGAGACAGGTCTGTAGTTATCTAAAAGAGAAGTGTTTAATGTAGGTTTTTTGATCAGTGGGGTTACCCGAGCCTGCTTGAATGCTGTGGGGAAGATGCCTGTGAGGAGAGATGTGTTGATAATGTGTGTGAGTGCCGGTAAGAGTGTGGGAGAGATTGTTTGGAGAAGGTGTGAGGGGATCGGGTCGAGAGGACATGTTGTAGGATGGCTGGAGAGGAGAAGTTTGGATACTTCTGCCTCGGTGAGGGGACAGAAGGAGAAGATGGGAGTTCGAGCAGTGGATGTGGTTTATTGGAGGTCCTGTGGAGTTGAGAACTGGTTACTGATTGTTCTAGTTTTGTCTGTGAAAAAAGAGGCAAAGTCATCAGCGGTTATCAAAGTGGTGGGAGGTGGAGGAGGGGGACAGAGGAGAGAATTAAATGTTCTTAAGAGATTACGCATGTCTGGAGCGCTGGTGATCTTGTTGTGGAAATGTGAGGATTTGGCAGTGTGGACTTCAGTAGAGAAAGATGAAAGCAAAGACTGATACCTACTCAGGTCCGACGGATCGTTTGATTTGCGCCATTTTCTCTCTGCCGCTCTGAGTTTGGTCCGATTCTCACGAAGAACATCGGATAACCAGGGGTTAGAAGGAGCAGCCCGTGCTGGCCTAGAGGAGAGAGGACAGATGTCGTCTAGTCAAGAGGTTAAGGTAGAGCATAAAGTGTCAGTGGCTGCATTTGCATCCAGAGAAGAGAAATGGGTAGACGAGGGAAGAGAGTAGGATACTATAGAGGAAAGAAGGGAGGGGGAAAGGGAGCGTAGGTTGCGTCTGAAAGTAACCGGTAAGGGAGATGGTGGCACCTGGGTAGCAAAATGTAAAGTAAATGTAATGAAGAAATGGTCAGAGATATGTAGTGGTTGTACCAGAATGTTATTTAATGTTAATTTGTGCGTGCTAGTAGTGGTGAGGCGTTTGAGATCAAATGAAGCTAGGAGTGACTGGAAGTCTGTAGCATAAGGCCTGTCTAGGTGAATGTTGAAATTGCCGAAGACTAAGAGTGGAGTGCCATCCTCCATGAAAGACGACAGCAGTCCGCGTCCAGCTCATCTAGGAAGGTTGGTGGTATTTGATAGATTACCACAATTTGGAGTCTTATAGGAGCTGTCACAGTAACGGCATGCGATTCAAATGAGTTGAGATTACCTAGGGGAGAGTATGTAGAGTATTTCCAATTGTTAGAAATGAGCAAGCCAGTGCCCCCACCCCGGCCAACTTGCCTAGGGGTGTGAGAGAAAGAGAAATTGTGAGAGAGAGCCGACGGGGTTGCCGTGTCTTCTGGACAAATCCAGGTCTCAGTCAAGCCCAGGATGCTGAGTGTGGAATGTAAGGAAAATGCAGAAAATAAGTCGGCTTTGTTGACAGCTGACTGGCAATTCCAAAGACCTACAGAGAAAGAAAGAGGTGCAGTGGACGATGTAGAGATGCGCAGGTTTGCAGGGTTACGTAACCTTCTGCGTGTATTTTTAGAGCGAGGTAGAGAGAGAACCGGAATGGTTTGGAAACACATGATAGAGGATAGGAAAGCTTGAGGGAAAATAAAAAGGATACTTAAGTGTGCGCTCTGTGTCGTTGCTCGGTCAAAGTCGTGCAGGAGAAAGTCATCTGTCTTTACACTCGTTGGTCTTCACACGAGGGGGCTGAACGCTTCCGCTGACGCAGCTCTGACATCAAATAAATACAGTCTAAGAAACTAGAGTGAAAACAGCTGTTGCCGGCTTCTGATCAGCCCAGCCAATAAGGTAGGACTGCTAATAGCTCAAGACGAAACTAACACTTTGCACAATCACAAAGGCTCGTTCTCAGCTGAGGCGCAAATTATTCTAATTACTAGTAAGTGCAATCAACAGAAAAAACAACGAAAATGCAGAGTAGAAATAGGTAGGAAACTAACTATTCCTTCCTAGTAGCAAGTAAATTATTTAAACAACAGAACTGTGACCAAGTTATTCAAAACACTTACGTGAGCTGTCGTCCGTCTCTTCTGGTGACTAATCGGCTTTCCCATTTATTTCCTTTTCTGCTTCCGGAAGATCTGGCGCACCTCGTCTTCGCTGATCTGAATTGCAGGTGTGGGGGAGAGGGGGGTTGCTGGAGGAGTTAATGGTTGTGTGGAGAGGTGTTCAGAGTGGGCGTGGAATGTTTTTTCAAACCTGCAGTAGAACTCATTCAGAGTCTGCCAGTTGTTGATTCTCCACAGTGCTGGGGGATGGTGTCTTGTAGTTGGTGATCTCTTTTAGACCTTTCCAAACTGATGCTGAGTCACTGGAAGAGAATTTAATCCTTAATTTTTCAGAATAATTCCCCTTTGCCACTCTCCTTTTCCAGTGTGTATTTGGCCTATTTATACAAGACTTTGTCCCCCTTCCTGTAAGCATCTTCTTTGGCGGGACTGAGCTGTCTGAGTTTTGCAGTGAACAGTTCTGTTTCATTAGTCCATCTTTTAACAGTCCTTAAAACAGGTTTAGCTGATTGTAGTTTCTGCCTGTAGGTCAGTATAAGATGAACCAAACAGTGATCAGAGAGTCCTAAAGCTGCCCGTGGGACAGAGTGATATGCATCTTTTGTTGCTGTGTAACAGTGATCCAATATATTAGTGTCTCTGGTGGGACATGTGATGTCCTGTCTGTATTTTGGCACTTCACGGGAGAGATTGGCTTTATTAAAGTCCCAGAGAATGATTAAAACAGAGTCTGGGTGTTGTTCTGTGTCTGTGATCTGATCAGCGAGTTTCTGTAAAGCTGAGCTCACGTGCTCTTGCGGTAGAATGTAAACACTCACGAGAATCAAATTCAAATTCAAATTCAAATTTTATTTGTCACATACATACATAGTACGACATGTAGTGAAATGTATTGACTCAACGAGCAGAACTCCCGCGGCGAATAGAACGGCTTGCAGTTAATGAAGAGAGTTTCTAGATCTGAACAGCACATATTCTTTAACACTGATACATCTGTACACCACCTCTCATTGATGTAAAAGCATGTCCCACTGCTGCGCGATTTCCCCGTTGATTCTGCGTCGCGGTCCACTCTAAACAGCTGAAAGCCAGATGAAGCGCGCTGTCTGGAATGGCATCATTCAGCCAGATTTCTGTGAAACACAGAGCAGCAGAGTTTGAAAAATGCTTATTTTTCTGGGAGTGCAGGAATTTGTCCGTTTTTTTGGGTAGAGAGCGGAGATTCGCCAGATGAATGCTAGGCAGTGCTGTCCGAAATCTGTGCTGTCTGAGCTTCATAAGCATGCTGGATCCCCTGTCTGTGCGTCCTGAAGAGTCTGAACAGTGCCGCTGCTCCCCCGAATACAATGTCCCGCAAAATATCCGGTAAAATATCGGGTGGCGTGTACTGCCAAATGTCCAGCAATTCATCTCTGGTGAAACTGATTGCAGGGATATAACTAAAGACAGGACAAACTAACAAAAACATAAAAACAACTGCGGACAATGCCATGGAGGCTGCCATGAGAGGCGCCATCTTGGATCTTCTATCCAAGATGGCACTGGTGTTGAATTATTAGAGTCAGGATTAAATTGGAAAACTAAATTTTAATAAGCTTTAAGCATTTTTAACAGAAGCGCTGTATAAGACATACCTGCAGAACACCTTCACCCACACCACTGGACTTAGTTGTTGGGCCAAGGAGTAGTTCTTACAATATTTTGATTTATAACGGCGGCTTTCACACAAAAGCGACTAGGTATTGAAGACTAGGTATTGCAGAGTATTGAAGGACAACCTGCTAGTAGTGAATTACAATAATCCAGTCTAGAGGTCATGAATGCATGAACTAGTTTTTCAGCATCAGATACAGATAACATGTTCCTTAGCGTGGCAATAATTCTAAGGTGGAAGGCGGCTGTTTTTGTAACGTGATGAAATTTTCAAAAAAATGGTTGTATAATATCAGTGGCAGCTGCTGGAAAAATTTTAGGTAGGGCGCAACATCAAACAATTTTAGCGTACATCCCGGCAGGGGCGGTTTCTCCATTAGGGCGATCGAGCGACACACCACCAAAGCGTGAAAGGGAGGCATTTTTTTCTTTCACATTCAATCACAGTGTTATGATAGCTTTCACTCTTCTATACTCCTTGTTCTGCCTCTGGAAATATAGTCCAATCAGCGTCGAGTCATGTTCTGTGTAGTAGCGACCCTTCTTCTGCGATTTCTGTCAGACTGAGAATCGCCCCGAGTGTTCCCATAGACTTCCATACAAAGATTATTTTTCAAACTGCAGGCACTGCAATGCAATCTCTATGGGTTCCGGGAGGGCTAGCACTAATGTGCTTTCGTCATCATGCGTAACCTTAACTTGTGCAGCGATTGGTCGGAATCAACATATGGCTGATAAGAAATATGAAGTCAAGGCTAGTCTGTATGGGCTGAATAAAGCAAACCATCTTACCAGTGAAGTTTTGATGAATGGCGATTGTAATGGAGGTAAAGACGATTACAGTCAGTGACATACATGAATCGTAACTTACATTATTAGATGCGCGAGCTTGTTATTATTAGTGTACAAATAAACAAACCATGTACAGTGGGTACAGAAAGTATTCAGACCCCCTTAAATTTTTCACTCTTTGTTATATTGCAGCCATTTGCTAAAATCATTTAAGTTCATTTTTTTCCTCATTAATGTACACACAGCACCCCATATTGACAGAAAAACACAGAATTGTTGACATTTTTGCACATTTATTAAAAAAGAAAAACTGAAATATCACATGGTCCTAAGTATTCAGACCCTTTGCTGTGACACTCATATATTTAACTCAGGTGCTGTCCATTTCTTCTGATCATCCTTGAGATGGTTCTACACCTTCATTTGAGTCCAGCTGTGTTTGATTATACTGATTGGACTTGATTAGGAAAGCCACACACCTGTCTATATAAGACCTTACAGCTCACAGTGCATGTCAGAGCAAATGAGAATCATGAGGTCAAAGGAACTGCCTGAAGAGCTCAGAGACAGAATTGTGGCAAGGCACAGATCTGGCCAAGGTTACAAAAAAAATTCTGCTGCACTTAAGGTTCCTAAGATCACAGTGGCCTCCATAATCCTTAAATGGAAGACGTTTGGGACGACCAGAACCCTTCCTAGAGATGGCCGTCCGGCCAAACTGAGCTATCGGGGGAGAAGAGCCTTGGTGAGAGAAGTAAAGAAGAACCCAAAGATCACTGTGGCTGACCTCCAGAGATGCAGTCGGGAGATGGGAGAAAGTTGTAGAAAGTCAGCCATCACTGCAGCCCTCTACCAGTCGGGGCTTTATGGCCCGACGGAAGCCTCTCCTCAGTGCAAGACACATGAAAGCCCGCATGGAGTTTGCTAAAAAACACCTGAAAGACTCCAAGATGGTGACAAATAAGATTCTCTGGTCTGATGAGATTAATTCTAAGCGGTATGTGTGGAGAAAGCCAGGCACTGCTCATCACCTGTCCAATACAGTCCCAACAGTGAAGCATGGTGGTGGCAGCATCATGCTGTGGGGGTGTTTTTCAGCTGCAGGGACAGGACGACTGGTTGCAATCGAGGGAAAGATGAATGTGGCCAAGTACAGGGATATCCTGGACGAAAACCTTCTCCAGAGTGCTCAGGACCTCAGACTGGGCCGAAGGTTTACCTTCCAACAAGACAATGACCCTAAGCACACAGCTAAAATAACGAAGGAGTGGCTTCACAACAACTCCGTGACTGTTCTTGAATGGCCCAGCCAGAGCCCTGACTTAAACTCAATTGAGCATCTCTGGAGAGACCTAAAAATGGCTGTCCACCAACGTTTACCATCCAACCTGACAGAACTGGAGAGGATCTGCAAGGAGGAATGGCAGAGGATCCCCAAATCCAAGTGTGAAAAACTTGTTGCATCTTTCTCAAAAAGACTCATGGCTGTATTAGATCAAAAGGGTGCTTCTACTAAATACTGAGCAAAGGGTCTGAATACTTAGGACCATGTGATATTTCAGTTTTTCTATTTTAATAAATCTGCAAAAATGTCAACAATTCTGTTTTTCTGTCAATATGGGGTGCTGTGTGTACATTAATGAGGAAAAAAATGAACTTAAATGATTTTAGCAAATGGCTGCAATATAACAAAGAGTGAAAAATGTAAGGGGGTCTGAATACTTTCCGTACCCACTGTATGTGCGCTCTCTGATAGCAGTTTGCTATGTACAGTGGTGTATTGGCATCAACATTCACTCTGACAGAGGAACTGTTCACTGGTCAGTCATGTTGAGCTGCCTTCAGATCACCACACTCAACAAATTCATGTTTTTATTTATTTATTTTAGTTTTGCTCTGTTTAATAATTATGTTATATTATAATTATATAACTATTACTTAATATATAATATATTAAATTAAATATCTTTAAGGCAACTGGGATAGTGGTCTGTTGGCGTGTCCGTGTGGTCCTGCTTGGTACTGCAGCTTGACTTTTAGTTATTTATGTGTATAGAAAATGGTCTAAACAAATGTAACATTTATTTTTCTCACAGATTTTGCTGTTGCACTGTATACAACAATTTTTAATTTTTATTAAAATTAAAAACAAAATCTTTTCATTTTTCTTGAAAAAAGTAGAAAATATTGTTTTGTGAGAATCATCCTCAATCTTGAATTTGGCAAAACAATTTTCTTTATTTAAAATGTTTCATGTCTTAATCCTTTTCTTTTTGTTATACTGGGATAAATCATATCGGGATGTAAAATTGTTGGATGTGGCACCCCACCTAGAAAATTTGCCACCAGCCACCACTGCATCCCCGTATGATTTATCTCAGTATAACAAAAGGAAAAGTATTAAGACTTTAAACATTTTAAATAAAGATGATTGTTTTACCAAGTTCAAGACTAAGGATGATTCCTACACTTTTTGCAAGCTTTTTCTAGATAAATTAGCACTTTTTTAAAAAAAATTTAATAATTCCCAATTTGTGTATACAATGCAAGAGCAAAACTGTGAGGGAAAAAAAATTACTCTTGTTTAGAGCATTTTCTATAACTACAAGTCAAGCTGCAATACCAAACAGGACCACACGGAAATGTCAACAGTTGTACCAATTATTAAACAGCGCAAATACAAATATGAAAAAGTAAATAAAAACATTGTGAATTTGTCATGTGCCAATCTGAGGTGGCTCGATATCACCAGTGATCAGTTCCTCTGTCAGAGTGAGTGTTCATGTTTCCTATAAAAACATTCTTCCTCAGCGAATGTCCATTATAAAACACTTGCCAGACATGCGACCATACTGAAATATGCTCATGCCAAAAGCTATCAGAGAGCACATATACACTCTGCCTGACCAGCACAAATCCAACAAGACTTATTATACCACAAACAATAGCAATGGAAAATTACAGCTTCACAATATCATCGTCATCGTGTGATGTTAAAAACCTTGAAAAGGAGACATTCTCTTATCTCTTACTCATGAAAACAAATAAGCTTTGAAACAAAAATATAATAAATAACAATGGAAAATAATATGAAATATAATATAAATGATTAATCAATGAATGAATCAATTAAATCTGAGTTCTGTGCATTTTTCTAAATGTCATAATTAGGTTTATGCTTTATGTACAGCACTTTGGTCAACTAAAAGTTGTTTTACATGTGCTTTATAAATAAATTGAACATTGAATGAAATGAGTATATAAATATTATTATAAATTATATTTATGATTGAATGGAAAATTTATGTTAAAATGATAACATATTATAAATGAATGGATTATGTAAGGGATAATGTACATCCAGTTGGTTGTCATCGCAGAACAAAGCCCTCCAGTCTTGTATATAAAAAGGTAAGATTTTAAAAATATTTAATCTCAAACAGACTTCTAAAATACATTCATACCGCTTATTATATGGCTTTTAACACAAAAGGTAAAATAAATATTGATTTGAAATTAAATTGTTTTAAAATATTACCTTTTTATTATCTTATGATCCATTAGATTGTACAAATCAATCATTCTTTCAAGGAGATGAACGCCGCAACAAAATTACAGTACTATTAATACTGGAGTCCGATATCATTTTCAATAGAATTGATAACTGTAACACAGACGCAAGATATTTGTCTTGAGCTCGAGTGCGCAGTTCAACATCACTCATTTATGAAAACAAAAGCAAAACGTTGCTCAGGGTTTATTCACCTCTTCGACATGCTCTTTTATTCAGCATAAACCTTTCACAACAAATTTGCATCAGCTCCAGTACAACACAGAGACGTAAACACGTAACAACATACGTCATCACTCCCGTACCATAATAGCTTTAAATAAAACAATAGGTAATTTGTCGTGACCCGTTTCTGAAGCATACATACAAAAACACCACGTGTTGGCCGGGCGAAAGCCTATGACGTCACTGCCGGCACGACCACAGGATAAAGGGGCGCCGGGTAAATATGTCATCCTCTTCTTCGTCTTCAGTGACTATTTTGTTTGAAACGTGCATTCTAAGGTAAGAACGTTTTTTTTCTACTGTTACCATGGCGAGCACTAGCAAGGAGTTTAAGAGATGTGTGCATCTGTGTCCTCGTTATTTGACACCTGATGACACACACGATCTTTGCATATTTTGTTTGGGCGAGGAGCACACACGTAATGTCCTCGAGGGGGTAATCTGCGTGCACTGTGAGCTTTTTTCTATGAAAAAGCTATGCTCTCGTCTGTCTCTTTTTTTCGAGGAAGGAGGGGCAGCCGTCTGCTTCCCGCGGTTCAAGACCCACTGTTGCCGAGGCAAAGGGAAGAATGAGCTTGTGGGGCTCGCAGGTGGATCTAGCTGATGAGTTAGAGAGGGGGCTTTCCTTCTCGCGCTACTTGGCCGCGAACGAAAGTGAGTTGCTGGATGATGATGATGCGATCTCTCTGACATCAGTCATTGCTTGTCATTGCTTGTCACCTGATGAGGTAGCTGAGCTGTGCCGCACCACGGATTTGGCTCTCCGTGCTGCTAAGCAGGCAGCCACTGCTATGGGCAGGTCGATGGCGGCCATGGTGGTAACGGAGAGACATCTGTGGGTAAATCTGGCAGATATTGGGAAGAAAGAGAAGGGCTTTCTTCTCGATGCTCCAGTTTCGCCTTCCGAGCTTTTCGGTACCTCCGTCGAGACGGTGGACGAGACGTTTAGGGAGGCGAAGACGCACTAAGCAGCCTTCAAAACCTTCATTCCAAGAAGGTCCAGGTCTGAGCCCGAACAACGCAGGGGTCCTGGCCCATCTCCGTCTGGGGATCAGAGATGGGCACAGAAGGCTAGTGTCGCGACTCATTCCCCTCACCCGCCTGCGGGTAGGGCTAGAGGGAGGCACGGGTCAAAGAGAGGTAGGCAAGACCTGAGGGATGTGATCCAGATGAGGCGTTCTCAACGCTCTCGTCTGGGCCAAAGTAAGACTTGAACATCTACTCCCTTCCCTTGGGGGGGGCCTGTCATCTGCCCTCATCTTCCCCTCTCTAATTCCCCTGCAACCATAGAAACCTGCGCTTGACATTGCAGTCTCTATGCTGGACCTATGATGTTTTGGTTAGGTTCTATGTTTCATAGAAACACTCTCTCATGCGCAGGAACCATGAATGGGTGAGTATGATCCAGTTCTAACGGTTCACTGGTATTGTGTAGCCATTCTTTCTTTTCTGGGACCTGTCGTGTGTTTATATGCCTCTTGCCTACGTCTCAGGGCAGTGATGACCTCACTTGTTGATACTAGATCCAGGCTAGGATGAGAGCCCTGTTCCCGGCCTCATACCCGTGGATCGTAGGTTTCTGTGGGAGCCTCCTTGGTCATCAGGTCTCCAGCACTGCAATACCAGGACCTGCGGTCTTTTTACTATCAGTCGGTCCCTCTCTGGTAACCTTCCTAGGTGCATGGCTATCTGAATATATCTATGTGCTAGATGTGCTAGATCCCGCCCCCTCGTGTTCACATGTAAATAACCACGTGATCCGCGCGTTCTTGGAGACGCCCAACATAAACAAAGAGTCAGGAGTGAAGAGTTCATCGCTGCTACTGTTAGTTTCTGGAAGAAGACGCGCTGAGTAAAGGCTGGATTTCCCTCAAAATAAGAGCAAGAGTTAATCCAGAAGAGAAGATCTGATGAGTAAGTAATGCTTCTTTTTTGCATTAGTTAGCGTGTTATTGTGACAAACTTGAATGCGTTTAGTTGGGTTTTTCCCAAACGACAACATGATGAATGCTACGCATCTAAGAATGTTTAGAAGAATGTTTAATGTTCACAAATAGATTTAACAATGTGCTAAACAATAATAATTTGTTTCTCAGATATAAAATATCCTTTTTTTTATGGTACAAAGTACGTCCTTTTGTAGTTCACAGCATATGTGAGTCTATGGCTGCAGAATCATAACAGCTACTATAAAATCATACATACTAGGCTATAAGACTGCAAAATCATAGTTGTTTTTTGAATATGATGGGCAATTCATTGTATTTAAATTTCTTATGGCACGATGATGTTTTCATGCTCTATATAAAACAACAAAAGTAATATGAGAGTACATTGTAACATGTTGAACATGTAACATGAGTCTAAGTATGTTTAGAACATGTTTATTATTAATAGCCTACTCTGTTCAAAAATAGATTATAATTGTCAGTCCTGTGTCTTGTTTCCCCCTCCTCCCGTGTCTCTATTTTGCCTTCCTGTTCTTGTCATTATTAGTTAATTAGTCCCGAGCCCCGTTTGATTAGTCCACACCTGTTCCTTGTTGATTTCCTAGTGTTTATAAGCCCTGTGTTCGGTATTGAACGTCATATATGTTCGTCTCTCCCCAAGCTCCTCGTCTATCTGTTGGCTCTAAATAAAGGCTATTTTGGAATTCCCCTGTCTCCACGCTCCCTTGTTTCCTGAGAGGGTTCTGACAGAATACCGGACCAACTACAGTAAGCGGCATCCAACATTTTTGTTTTTTAGAAAGTGTTTTTATTTGTTCCGGTTTTTGCTCCACAGCATGGACGCCGCCTCCCGCTTCACCGCCCAGATCCGCGAGGGTTATCCCTTTTTTGACTATGCGGAGAAATTTTGCAAGATCGCCGCGGCGACAGCAGTAGATGATGCAACGCTGAACAAGCTGTTCTGGCACGGGGCAAACTACCACCGTCCCGTACACCTCCCAGACACCACCGGCCTGAGTTGGAGAGAGGGAGTCTACCGGTGTCTGGGAAGCGTCCGGTCCTGAGCCAGCTCACCGTCGTCCGCGGCTCTCCCGAGCCCTCCGCCGTTCGCGCTTCCAGAGCGCCCCCGCGAATCCGCGCTTCAAGAGCGCCCCCGAGAATCCGTGCTTCAAGAGCGCCCCCGCGAACCCGCGCTGCCAGAGCGACCCCGCGAATCCGCGCTTCAAGAGCGCCCTCCTGTGCCTGCTCCTCGCAGGTGCACTCCTGCGTCTCCGCTGGGGCCGTCCAGCTCTCCTGCGTCTCCGCTGGTCCCGTCCAGCTCTCCTACGTCTCCGCTGGGGCCGTCCAGCTCTCCTGCGTCTCCGCTGGTGCCATCCAGCTCTCCTGCGTCTCCGCTGGTCCCATCCAGCTCAGCTCCACAAGAGCGCCCCCAAGTGTCTAGGGAAGCTGAAAGGAGATAAGATTGCAATTGTTTGGTCTTGGTGCGAGCAGCTGCATAATTTCACAGCTACTCTCTTTGTCCATTCTGGTCTCCAAATCCATCAATTTTTCTCAGCACAGCCGTGAGCTTCTCCGTGATAGAGTCCATATTGCGGTTGATAGTTTCAGTCTCAGTGCTGACTGCTCTGCCCACTGCTTCAATCATGACGGGCAGCCTTGTGAGGCTTTGGACAGCTGTTCCCGTCTTCTGAATTCTCTGATAACCCAGGGCAAAGCCTAATCCAATCAGCAGAAAACCCGTTATCATGGTTCCGAATAGGTAGATGTCTTCAATGTCCTCCACGGAAAGAGCTGCCAGACACACGACCCGCCATCTCTCCCATGCGTCCATCGTGTAGCCAGTAGCGAACGTTCCGGCCGGACAATTGGGCTCCCCCGAACCCAGGGCTCTTGTAGAGAATATGGTGTCAATTGCGTTGAGAGACCAGTTGATCAAATCCATGATTTTTCGGTTTGGAGAGCAGTGCAGAAAGAGTCTCTCAAATGTTAGACAATAGACAAAACGAGAGAGCAAGCAGGGAAGATAAGGGGAGGAGAGGAGAGAAAAAGTGTCCGCCTTCGCTGAGAGGCAAACGAGATGCTGCGCTACTCCCTCGCTTCACGAGTTCACACTTACATATATTTAGCACGAGTAAGGTAATGCGTATTTGGCGAGTATAGTAATGCGTAGTTGGCTTGCTGTCCTGGGGAAGGGCTCCGGGCTCAGGAATGGCCCGAACCCAGAGTACCCCCCCATAGTGTGGTGAGAACTCTAGTGATACCTTCTTGAGTGGAGAAGGGGTGGTGGAGGGATGCTGATTATCCGTCAAATGGACAGAGGTATGTCAGCTGTATTTATAGCCGTACATTGATTAACTTAAGTGCGAACCTCCTGTGTTAATTAGGCTAAGTATCTGACGCGCTCCTCCCGAACCTTGTTAATAAAACATCATATATTGGCTTTCGATCACAAAACATGTTTAAAAATTTAAATTAATATATTGTTTTCTGTGAATGATTAAGCAGAATGATTTTCACATAATTGTGAAGTAAATATTCTAGCCTACAAGACTGATTACACAAAAGTCTTATTCAGGACTATGTAGTGTGGGTTTTATGGCCTTATTTCAGCTACATTTTTTACCCCAAAACTTACTAACCACGCATAATATTTTTTTTTCTAAAAAATGCAAACATGTACATCCATTGTGGTCACATATTATTGTAGCACAGTTTGTGCTGAATACAAAAAAAAAAACATGTTGGTCAAAACATCTCAAGGGCCCCAAAATCACCTCAGGCCCCAGAGGGTTAAGTTGCTCGCTTTGCTCCCTAGAACGGTGTTTATAAATCCATGTTATGGTAAGTGTGCACGCTAGTCTCTGTGCACTTTCTGAAAGCCACGTTGTAGTATGATCGCACATCAAGTGTTTTGCGTTCTTTCTAAAATCCTGTACGGTATGGGTTATGCGCTGCGGCTTCGTGCCCTTTCTTTGGGTTGGTTAGGTCCCGGTTTCGCCTTGGGCCCCACTCTACCTATTTCTCCCAATGTTTTTGGTGTTTTAAATCCATGTTATGGTAAGTGAGCACGCTAAGTCTCTGTGAACTTTCTGAAAGCCACGTTGTGGTAAGATCGCACATCAAGTGTTTTGCGTTCTAAAAACCTGTATGGTAGGGGTTAGCGCTACGGCTTTGTGCTCCTTCTTTGAGTTGGTCAGTCCCCGGTTTCGCCTTGGGCCCCACTCTACTTATTTCTCCCAATGTTTCTAGGCTTGAACAGGGGTGCTACCGAGGGTCTGTTGAGACAGCTCCCTCAGCGAGCTCGTGCAGAGCAAGCGATAGCCCCTGGGTGACAGGCAAGGACCTAGCTACTTTCCTAGGCACTTGGCCGTATCCCCTTAAAAGAATCTTTCTTAAATATGATTCTAAGCCTTTGAGCTCTACCCTGGGTTCGGGAGTCCCGGCCCTTAATAGGTAAGTGTTTTACGGTATGCAGCTCGGGTCTTTGGCCGTAGGTGATAATGTAACTGACAGCCGTCTAACGGTCCCAGGGGCAACTCCCTTAGCCCGGTAGAGTTGGTACTTAGCCTTTTGTGCTTGGCTTGCACTCCCCTCAGCATGGTGGCATGGGTATTCCGTTCCCCATAGCGATCCTAGAGGAGGCAGTTTGAAGTTCCCTCGAAAGGGAACATCTCAGGTTACTTATGTAACCATGGTTCCCTGAGTAGGGAACGAGACACTGCGTCCTCTAGGCTTTGTGCCATGCTTCGGACGCAACCTTCAGACGAAGAATTGGATGACGTATTTTCCCACTACCCCTTTATAGTGTGGTTGCGCCGGTAGTGACATCATAGGCTGTCGCCGGCCAACATGTGGAGTTTTTGTGTGTATGCTTCAGACACGGGTCACGCTGAAGGCGTTCCCCATAGCAACCCTAGAGGACGCAGTATATCGTTCCCTACTCAGGGAACCATGGTTTCATACGTAACCTGAGACGTTATCCTCCAGTGAACGCATTTATTTTGTCCATGGCTGTTACGATCTTTAAAGTTTCTGGGGTTGGAACGTAACATTTAGTCATTAATATTGCTGATGTTGGAGAGAGTAGAAAGACTCAGGAACAACAAGTGTTTAATCCAATTGAATGTTTTTAATTTCATCAAGCCAAAGCCACTAATCAGTGTATGAGCTATATACAATGCATGATTTAGAAAACAAAAATAAAAGAATACATTAAACTAAGGAGGGGAAGAAAAGAAAGAGGAACGAGGGTGGCGCCAAATCAACAAAAGAATAAAACAGAAATAGTTCCTAAACTAAGTTTCCAAAACCCTCTAACTAACAAAGAAAAATGTAGAAAACAAACCCAAAATCTTCGGCGTATGCGACGCAACTAATACTACACTAACTATAAAACAAAAATACAAAGAAGGCGCTCACCTCTTACCTAGTGTGTCTAACACTTGTCAGCTGCGGGCAGTATGTACCCTAGGGTGCGCGATACGCGAACCTGTTCCCCATTCCCTCAGTAAAAGAAAACAGTTAACTCTTATCAACGCTCAACTCAGAATCTAGATGGTACATCAAACAAGCATTAGGTTCACACATTCACGGCGAAGGGTTTCAACTCAAACATCTGAACACACACACTAAGCTCCCTCTCCCTCAGCGTGGCATACCGAGAGACCTTTAACCAGAAGGGTAGCATCAGTCTGTTCAGGCAAAGTCTCAGAAACACCACTCTGAATGCCTTGGTCTGTTACATCTTTTACTTCAACGTTTTCCTCATTGTTAATGATTTTAGGATTTATATCATCATACTATCTGTGTGTCTCAGATGTCTGTGTTTCTCTTTCTTTGGTTGTCCTAGTTGTGAACTTCACCAACCTATGTTTTTGGACCTTCCCTGTGTTAGGTGTGAACTTCACCAACCTATGTTTTTGGACCTTCCCTGTGTTAGGATAGTACACTAGATAAGCGAGACTGTTTTTGTCGTAACCAATAAAAACACCCTGCTCACATCTAGAGTCTAGTTTACCTTTCTCTTGTTTGTAGGCAAAACATATCGATCCAGATTTCTGCATTTTGGAAACATCTGGCTTTCTGCCTGTGAATAGTTCATATGGTGTTTTCTTTGTACATCTACAGTAGCACCTGTTTCTCACGTAGGGCAAGGCAAGTTTATTTATATAGCACATTTCATCAGAGGTGGGTAGTAACGAGTTACATTTACTTCGTTACATTTACTTGAGTACATTTTTTGGGTAACAAATACTTTTAGAGTATATTTTAAAATGGGTACTTTTACTCTTACTCAAGTATATTTTTAGAGAAAAAACGGTACTTTTACTTCGTTACTGTGGGCGACTCTCCTCTCGTTACTGTATCTTAATGCAATACAAGTTAAAAATGCTTCAGTTTATTCCAAACGCGCCGTCTACTTTTCTCTGTTCAATGAACGATGCCCATTCGCGAATGATTCATTCTTTTGAGTCGATTCTGTTTAAAGGCTTTATCAAACCAGTTGGCAAACCAGTGAATCGGTTCGCGAATCAGTTTGAATGATTCGTTCAGTTCCCTGCCGCACGCGCTGAGTCTCTGAAGCGGTTCTCACTCAGATAACAGAGAGTTTAAGAACATCAAGAGCGCTGAAGACGTGGCTTTGGATCTACAGTCAGGTGAAAGCACATCTGCAAAGGCTTGTTTGCTAGAGCTATATAAAGATCTTTATTAGATGAACACCGCGTGTGCTGTCTACTGTTCCACAGGTATAGGCACGATACCATTATGATATTACCAGTTTGTTGTTACATTAAATACAATGTATAATTTATACATTAAATAAGCTGTCACAGAGTATGCAATGAACACCCGCCAAACCCGCGTTAGCTCTGTGCAGCGGCGCGCGACCTGTTCTAGACACAATTAATATTGATATTTTTACAATATTTACGCTTGCAAAAATATAGGCTACATTTGTTTACATTTTGCAGAACAGAAGATCCGTCAATATGCATTTGTTTCGTTATGTTCAGAGCAGTCATGTGAGGAGTTTTCAGAGGTTTCAGTGTCAGAGGTTATATAATAATACATAATTAAATTACTTTAAAATATAATTTAATTCAGTGATGCAAATCAGAATTTTCATCAGCTGTTACTCCAGTTTTTGGAGTCATATGATCCTTCAGAAATCACTATTATATATCGATCTATTACCAGTGTTGGAAACAGTTTTGCTGCTTAATATTTTGTGGAACCTGTGAGATTTTGTTCAGTATTCTTTGATGAATAGAAAGCTAAAAAGAGCAGCACTGATAATAAATCAACATGATTTTTGAAGGATTATGTGACTCTGAAGACTGGGGTAAAGGCTGATGAAAATTCTGATTTGCATCACTGAAGTAAATTACATTAAAAAAAAAATTTAAATTAGATTTTGAAGGGCAGTGTGTGTGTGTGTATATATACACACACACACATAACATAAATGTAATCTATATATCTAAATAAAAATAGACTATATTCAGTACCGATATGATCCAAAGTAACTAGTAACTAACTACTTGAGTAGTTTTTTTATCCGATACTTTTTTACTCTTACTCAAGTAACTATTCAGACGATTACTTTTACTTTTACTCGAGTAAATATTTCTAGAAGTACTTTTACTTTTACTTGAGTACAGTTTTTGAGTACTCTACCCACCTCTGCATACACAGTGGTAATTCAAAGTGCTTTACATAAAAGAAAGTGAAATAGACATTAAAAATCAATACAAACATGGGAATAAAGATAATAAAAACAAGGAATTTTAAAATGATATAGAAATTGATTTAAAATAAATTTAAAGAAAATGATTATACATAAAATTCATTGCAGTCAGTTGGGACATATAGCACAGTGCTCATTCAACAAATGCACAGTTAAATAGATGAGTTTTGAGTCTTGATTTAAATGAGGCTAATGTTTTAGCACATCTGATCTCTTCTGGAAGCTGGTTCCAGCTGCGGGCAGCATAATAGCTAAAAGCTGACTCCGCTTGTTTTGTGTGAACCCTTGGTATTTCTAACTGACTCAATCCTAATGATCTGAGTGGTCTGTTCGGTTTATATTCAGTGAGCATATCAGCAATATATGTAGGTCCTGGGCCATTGAGTGACTTATAAACAAGTAAAAGTACTTTAAAATCAATCCTAAATGTAACTGGAAGCCAGTGTAAGGACCTGAGGACTGGTGTGATATGCTCAGATTTTCTGGTTCTAGTCAGAATCCTGGCAGCAGTGTTCTGGATGAGCTGCAGCTGTCTAATGGTCTTCTTGGGAAGGCCGGTGAGGAGACCATTACAGTAATCCACCCTGCTGGTGATAAAGGCATGAACAAGTTTCTCCAAATCTTGACTGGAAACAAAACATCTAATTCTTGCAATGTTTTTGAGATGATAGTATGCTGATTTAGTTACTGCTTTGACATGACTACTGAAACTAAGGTCTGTCTCCAGAATCACCCCAAGATTTCTGACTTGATTTTTAGTTGTTTGACCCCTAGAGTCAAGGTATGCATTCACCTTGAGAACTTCATCTTTGTTTCCAAATGCAATGACTTCAGTTTTCTCCTTGTTTAACTGAAGAAAGTTCTGGCACATCCAACTGTTAATTTCATCAATGCATTGGCAGAGGGAGTCAATGGGGCTGTAGTCATTTGGAGATTAGGCTAGGTAAATCTGGGTATCATCAGCATAGCTGTGATAGGCAATTTGGTTGTTCCTCATTATCTGACTTAGTGGGAGCATATACAGGTTAAACAAGAGCGGTGCAAGAATTGAGTCTTGTGGGACTCCACATGTCATGGCCGTCCACTTAGACTTATGCTCTCCTATACTCACATAATAACCTCTCCCTTCTAAGTATGACCTGAACCATTTGAGTGCCATCCCTGAAAGCCTGACCCAGTTTTCCAGTCTCTCTAAAAGTATGTTATGATTGACAGTGTCAAACGCAGCACCAAGATCTAGTAGTACCAGCACTGATATTTTGCCAGAATCAGAATTGAGGCGAATATCATTTATTATCTTAATGAGTGCTGTCTCTGTGCTGTGATGTGCTCGGAAACCAGATTGAAAATTGTCCAGGCATCCATTTGAGTTTAAGTAGTTGTTCAGCTGATTAAAAACTACCTTTTCAATAATCTTACCTATGAAAGGAAGATTTGATATGGGTCTATAGTTGCTCAACATGGTGTTATCAAGATTGCGCTTTTTCAGAAAGGGCTTAACAACAGCAGTTTTAAGGGAGTTTGGAAAAGTCCCAGAAAGAAGTGAGGCGTTCACCACTTCTAGGAGATCAGCTTCTAAACAGTTAAGCACATTTTTGAAAAAGGATGTGGGAAGTGTGTCAAGATAGCAGGTTGAAGATTTAAGGTGCTGTACTATTTCTTCCAAAATGTTATCAATTGTTTTTAAAACACACAGTCACTTCTTTTTTAAATTGTAGGCTGATGTTTGCATAGCGTAGTTCCACAACTCATCTGGTAACTCGCTCTCTATCAGTAAGCACCTGCTCATGTCATAGAGTTTTCTCCAAACTCTCTCTGCTGTGCCATTCTGGTGAGATGAAGTCTCGACTCATAAACCCAGTGCCATTATCTGAATGGATGCACTTGATTTCTCCATAAGGTGCTATGTCTCCCAAGAACTCTTCTGTGGCTTGTACTGTGTCTGCCTTAGACTTTAGAAAATACACTAACCTGAGTAGTCATCTGTAAAAGACTGTGCATACCTGTAAACTTCTTTGCTCTGTGTTGGCATAGGGCCGGCCAAATCAGTGTGAATTAGTTACAAAAGGTTTCTCTGCTTTTCTGTCTAGCTCTCTGTTTCTTGTCTGAGTGAATTTTCCCTTCGTACACACTTCACATAACCGCTTTTGTCTAACCGTGCTTCCATTTATCTTCATGCCTCTAACCACACCATGTAACTTTTGTACATCTTTGTAGTTACAATGACCCAAAATTTCATGCCACGATTGTAAATGTTCCTTTTGTAATATGGAAGAAGAATTGATTCTGCATATGTTTTATCATTGCCCATTCACTAAGTCTTTTTTGGTCAGAAGTTACCATGTTGGTATTCCTTTGCTGTAAAAAATTGTACAGTTTACAGAAACTATTATTTTTTTGTCAGCTTTTCATTCTGCGAATGTCAGTCTTGATTATACTGTTTTTATTACTCTGTCTTCTGGGTAAATTCCATCTTCACGAAGCCAGAACTATTTGTTGTAATCCCAATTTTAGAATGTTTTAATTTGATATAAAGTCCCTTTTTACTCCCTTTAAAAACATATCAAAACCTTTGAACTGGATTCGAGAACATATAATATTCTTGAGTCTGTTGTAAAGAACCTTACATTTTTTTTTATGATTATGACAAAGTATTATATTTTGTTATCTTTTGTTATTGTTGTTTAATTTGCAATAATAAAAAAAGTTTAAAACTTTGCAGGATGTTTTCATTCACTTAGACCAGGGGTAGGCAACTTCGGTCCTGGAGTGCCGATGTCCTGCAGAGTTTAGCTCCAACCCTGAAAAAACCCTCACCTGCCTGTAGCCCTAGTGATCCCGAAGACCATGATTAGCTTGTTCAGCTGTGTTTGATTAGGGTTGGAGCTAAACTCTGCAGGACAGTGGCACTCCAGGACCGATGTTGCCTACCCCTGACTTAGAGCTATGTTTCACACTGCATGAAAGGTCATTTTCAAAAGTCCATAATGGGGCACTAATGATTTATTAGTTCAATAATGGATACTCAGTAGGTGCGGTAATGCACTAATAACAGCGAATAAAAAAAACTGGTAGTCCAGTTCCATCTTGGAACTGGACTACCAGTACACTACTGCACAAATACAACAATGTTTTTGCCAGCACTGGATACCATCCAATGCACATCCATGACATTTGCACATCCGGTTATATATAATCTGCTGCATCTTCGCATATTACTGTGTGTATATAACGTAGAATGTGTACTACATACTGTGTATAATGTGTATCGATAACTGTATGTCTGTCAAATAGTACACTGTGTGTACTGAGTATGTGTATAAAAAACTGATGACTACTCTTGTCTAACTCAGGTTCGGATTCATTGAACGGCTACAGGATGTCCGGCTAGAACATTAGGTCTCACACCAGGAATGTACTTCAGGGTGATTTATTGTGCAAATATGTGTGTGGTTCTGTAAATATAAAACAGTATACAAATATAATGAATAAATACATATTAACAGATCTTTATAGCAGTGCTTGAATACTCATAAGTTAAAGCATTGTAAATGACAGTGAACTTAGCATGAAGTAAACAATATAAATATAATATAGATACAGATCGAAGTTCTATAAATGATCGCACTACTGCACTGGGTGTGTAACTCACGTGCCTAACGCACGTGCCTAACTTGTCAGGTGAACAAGCCCAGACATGTTCTTTGAGATGCGTTGAGTCTACGCATTATAACCTAATATGCGATATAGAACATTTATCATAAGCGCTGTCTGGGCAGGGCAAGAAACATCATCAAGGATGCCTCTCACCCTAACCATGGACTTTTCACCCTCCTTCCATCCGGCAGGCGTTACAGGTGCCTACGCTCTCGCACTAGTAGGCTCAGGAAGAGCTTCTGCACATTGTCAAAGTTATTACAATATAAACTGTCTAAAGTTGTTACTGTACAAAGCTATTATAACTATTTCTATAAAATATTGCACTACTGTTATTTTGCATAGAATACATTGTTCTATCAATACTTGCACACACTCATCCAGCTGTATTTATTTATTACCACTGTTCTAACGTTTCTGCTGTTCATAGTGTGTATATATAATCCCACATTGCCCTGTTCATAATGTACATACAATCCCTACATTGCATTCCTATTTATATTCTGTATATACTCTGCTCAATACTGTATATAGCAATTCCACTGTACATTCTGTAAATCATATCTTCATTTACTCTGCACTTATATGTATATAAAACACTATATTCTTGCACTTCTGGTTAGATGCTAACTGCATTTCATTAGCTCTGTACTTGTACTCTGCATAAATGACAATAAAGTTGAATCTAATCTAATCTAATCTAATCTAATATAACATTAAATAGTAAATACTCTAACAAACAAATAACTTAGGACAATTATAACATTTCAACAGGATAATGAGCAAATATAGTTAACAGTGTAAACATTTAGGCGGAATGCCGCTGTAGCGGTCATTAATCTCTTTCGAGTTTTATCATACTTTAAATTATGTAAATGTACTTACGATTAGCTGCACACACACATATATCCACACAATCCTTAAACGGTGCACTTCTAACTGATTAAAACTTATTAACTATTGACTATAAACATCTACACATCCAGCCTCAATACTGTCTTGGGTTTTTTTTACTCCGGCGGAAAGTTTGGAACAGTCCAAATCGTGAACACAGGCGGGAGGGTTCGGAAGAGTTCACTTTGAGAGGTGGCCTTTTTTACAGCCGCCCCCAAATTCACACTGTGAATTTGAACAAGAAGAAAGGCCTTACTAAGTATTGAAATGTCATTCAGGCAAAGGAGGTAGGCAGATGATCTTTGTTACTGGCCTTAGGTAAGTCCTGTCCTTCACCTTGATATTAGCCGATCTGACTCTGTTATCCTTCCTGGGGAAAACTTGAACAATCCTTCCAACAGGCCAGAGTGCGCGCTGTAGCTGTGGATCTACAATCATAACAGTTTTACCTGTCTGTAGGTTATCTGTTTCTGACATCCATTTTTGTCTGGTCTGAAGGCTAGGTAGATAGTTACGGATGAAATGCATCCAAAAATGATCAGCTAGCAGCTGACTATGCTTCCATCTCCGTCTACTCAGAAGCTCAGAATCCTGGTATGCCACTTGCGGAAGTGAGGCGTCCCGCCGCCCCATCAACAAGATGTTAGGTGTAACTGGGTCTGGGTCAGCGATATCTGAAGATGTGTAACCAAGGGGTTTGGCATTGAGGATCCCCTCAATTTCAATGAGAACAGTCCGCAACACTTCTTCAGTGACCGTTTGGGCTCCGAGGGTCACTTGCAGGGCCGTTTTCAGGGACCGAATTTCTCGCTCCCAGCATCCACCGAAATGTGGGGCATTAGGTGGATTGAATGAAAACTTGATTTGCTGGCTTGCAAGTTGAGTTTGGAGCTCAGGCTGAAGAGCAGCGTAGGCATCCCGAAGCTCCTTTTCCCCACCTTTGAAATTCGTTCCCTGATCTGATAGGATTTCAAAGGGTTTCCCTCGTCGAGCAATGAAGCGACGAAGGGCCATCAGGAATGAATCACTGTCCATACTTGCGAGGAGATCAATATGCACTGCACGGGTGGTCATACACTTAAAAATAATACCCCAACGCTTCTCATTTCGGCGTCCAACCTTTATGAGATAAGGACCGAAGCAATCTATACCAGTTGAATAGAAAACGGGCTGGTGAATTCTTAACCGGGCAGGTGGGAGGTCTGCCATCCTTGGGGGATGTGGTTTGGCCCGCCATTTTTGGCATTCTGTGCATTGCCGTTGATGATGTCTCACTGCTGCACGTCCTCGTAATATCCAGTATTTTCTCCTGAGCTCTGCAAACACTCTCTCTGGTCCAGGGTGATGCAAGCGGTCATCATAATCTCTGATGATCAGTTTGGTGAGCGGGTGATGTGGGTCAAAGACAATGGGGTGAATGGTATCTTCTTCTAGTTGAGCGATTAGTCTGAGGCGACCACCAATCCGTATGAGATTTGTACTGTTATCTAGTTCTGGAGCTAGGCACAACAGTCGACTATTGCTTGGTAGAGATTTACCAGATTTCAAGTGCAATATCTCGTCAGGGAATGATTCTGCCTGGATCTGTCGGAGGGCTGTGAGCTCAGCTTCTTTATAGTCTTCTGCAGTTGCGATAGAAGGGGAGCTTTCATCTGATGGATGTATAAGAGCATTTAGGTAATCTGTGAAGGTGCAAAATCGATGAGGATCTGGCAGTGATAGAGCAGAGGTTAACAGTCCACAGAAGGTCGACTTCTTTAGCTCACTGTCTTGATTTACATGGCTTAATGGTGGCATCTCTGGCCAGCGGTCTGGTATTTGTCTGAGGAATGCTGGGCCTTGGTTCCATCTGCTTTCTCTGTTGAGATTAGAGGGAGACTTTCCTCTTGTAATGGCATCTGCGGGGTTATCGGCAGACTGTACGTAACGCCAAGTGTCAGATTCAGTCAAGTCCTGTACCTCTGCCACTCTGGTCCCCACAAACACCTTAAAGCGGCAGGAGTCTGATAAAAGCCACGTTAGCACTGTGGTGGAATCAGACCACAGCGTAACACTACTGAGTGGTATTGTTAGCTCTGCCTTCAGGACTTTAGCAAGCTGTGCACCTGTGAGTGCTGCACACAGCTCAAGGCGAGGGATGCTCTGCTGTTTCCTGGGAGCAACACGGGACCTAGCTGTTACAAAGGCTATCTCCACTTTACCTTGAGGGTTCTCTGTTCTCAAGTAGGCCACAGATCCATACGCCTTCTCTGAGGCATCACAAAAGATGTGAAGTTGCCTAATACTAGTAGAGCAGTCCATTTCTTTGCTGCAGTAACATCTGGGCAAACTGATATTCTGCAGATCTTCCAATTCACCTTCCCAGTGTTTCCAATAATCTAATAAGTCCTCTGGCAGCCTTGGGGCATCCCACTCCCTCTGTTTGTCCCACAACCTCTGTACTATCACCTTGGCTCGAATGGTAAAAGGTATGATGTAGCCAAGGGGATCATACTGGCTGGCAAGGATCTGGTAAATACTTCGCATTGTGGGCACTTTATGGTCCGATTTGCGTCGTTTGTAAGAGAGGGTATCTGATTGGCAATTCCAGTGCAGGCCAAGAGTTGATTCCTGAGCTTCTTGGTGGCCTTCGCGGAGCCAGAGGATGCTACTCTTAGACTGAATGTCGGCTGGCAGATGGATGATAACTGAAGGGTCATTGCTAGCCCACTGCCGTAGCTCAAAGCCACCAGATGCTAGAAGGCTGCAAAGTTTGTCTACAAGATTCTTAGCCATGTCACGGGAAGCAAAGCTTTGTAGGCAATTGTCCACATAAAATGACTTCTCCACTGAAATTTGTGTGTCTTCTCCAGGCTGGCTGTGATCTAGAACGTGCTTCTGTAAAGCAAATGAGGCACAACACGGACTGCAAGTGGTCCCGAAAGGCAGTACCTGCCATTCATAGACATCTGGGATTCTGTCTCTCTGCATGTCTCTCCAGGTGTATCTCAGCAGTGGTTTATCTTTTGGCAAAAGGCGTACCTGATGGAACATGCCACGGATGTCACTACTGATGGCAACGGAGTGCTCCCGGAAACGTAGAAGGACTGCCAGGAGAGATGGACCAAGTGTTGGACCAGGAAACAGAAGCTCATTCAGATTGTGCCCTTGGTATGAGAATGAACAGTTAAAGACCACCCTGTTCTTCCCATTATGCTGCACTATGTGGTGCGGGATGTACCAGGCTTCCTTTGTCTTGTCCACTTGCTCCTGCCCAAGTTTGACAACATACTCAGCTTGCACTAGCTTGGCCAGCTCCTCTTGGTATGCTGCAGCTAAATCAGGGTCCTTTTCCAGCCTTTTCTCAATTCCTCTCAACTGTGGTAGGACAGCTTCCTTTGGTGCATGGAGACGAGGCATGTTCTTGACACGGAGCAGAGGAGTAGCATATCGCTGGACACCATTAACCGCCACTCTCACTGTATTTTCTTGTAGAAGCTGAATGGACTCTTTGTCTTGGCGTGATCTGGTGATCACCTTTTCACTCTGGTAGGGTAAAACATCCATTTGCCACAGTCTCTCCACATTTGCATAAAGGTCGTTGACAGGCCGCAGCGAGGTGAAGAAGCATTGATCAGGGGAAAGATGACTGCTCGAATCTTCAGTTGGACCCTGCAGTGTCCATCCTAGACGTGTTCTAACTGCTGCTGGCCCACCAGGGGGGCCCAGTCGGACTGGTTCTATGGGTGTAAGGAGGTGGGGGCAATCAGAGCCAATGAGAAGAACGGGATGTACCTTGTCCAGCTGTTGTAGAGGTAACCCAGCAAGATGTTTGAATTTCCGTTGCAGAACACTGACTGGGTGTGTATGTTCTGCTAGACCAAGTGCTTTGGCTGTGAAGGCATTACGGATCTTGTAAGCTTTGCTGGGGTTAACAGTTGGGGACACAGTAAAAGTCACCGCCGCCCCGTGAATGACCTGGGTGTCCTGTCTCACTGTACGGAGTACAAGGTCCTCTGGCTCCCCTGCAAGTCTTAATTTCTGCATTGCATCATGCAGAATGATGGTCCGTTCTGATCCATCATCTAATACGGCATAGGCCTCCATTGACACGTTTCCATTCCTGATCAGAACCTTAGTCACTTTGAGCAGCACTTTACTGCCGGAGGTTGGGCGGTCAACATATAAAACTGCACTGGAAGGAGCTGCACTTGGCTGAGATGGCTTGCCCTGGTCATTGACATCATGCAGTACCAAAAGGTGCTTCTTGTTGCAAGTTGGGCAGAGAGTCTTTAGTGTGCAGTTAACTGCTTGATGTCCACGACCACAACGCCAGCATCGGTTCTTTGTCTTTATCCAGTCTATCTTCAGGTGTTTGCTAAGATGTTTGAAGTTGTCACAGCCATTCAGATAATGTTTATTATTGTCACAGTATGGACAATAAGCTCTTACTTTCTCTTCTCTGACTGAAGCTGGTGTGGAATGTGACTTGTCAGTACCAAGTAGAATGGTGGTCGGTCTGCGAGGCTGCTTAGACTCTCTTTTCACCTCTCTGTCACGCACTGAAGATTCCTGCCTTGGGTAACAAGCGTACTGGCTATGGTCTTCCTGTTGCAATAAACAAATATAGTTAACAGTGTAAACATTTAGGCGGAATGCTGCTGTAGCGGTCATTAATCTCTTTCGAGTTTTATCATACTTTAAATTATGTAAATGTACTTACGATTAGCTGCACACACACATATATCCACACAATCCTTAAACGGTGCACTTCTAACTGATTAAAACTTATTAACTATTGACTATAAACATCTACACATCCAGCCTCAATACTGTCTTGGGTTTTTTTTACTCCGGCGGAAAGTTTGGAACAGTCCAAATCGCGAACACAGGCGGGAGGGTTCGGAAGAGTTCACTTTGAGAGGTGGCCTTTTTTACAATGTGTATATGACACATTGTCATCTGTATAAGTCTGTACGTATGTATGGTAATGTCTATATGTAAATTGTTTCTGCACTGTCTGGAGCACGCTCTCAAGAATTTCACTCATGAAGGCACATGTGCTGTGGTGATGTGACAATAAAAGTTATTTGATTTTGATTTGATTTCAATGGGTGGAGCTTCTGGTTGAATGGGCGGGGGCATGTGAATCTGGCCCCTCTCGTGCTATTATTTCTCTATTTATCATTATATGTATGGAGCATCTATCTTAACCAGAACTTTTACATCAATACTGTATGTTACTTAATTGTACATGTTAAAAATGTCTTAATGATCATTCATGGCCTTTTAATCAATTGTACTGCACAAACTCATCCAATATTAATTACAGTTTAAATGGTGATCTTTTTAAAATACTGTTATCACATCATCTCTCTCCTCCTCTCTAAAGCAGTTTGATGAAGCTGATTGTATAACACTGATGCTGTTATATAATTCAGACACATCAGATGTGTGTGATGAGTCTCTTTATGCTCCATGTGTGACATTATGATCCTCATTCAGCTGCAGATCTCTGATTCTCTTCACTCTTTAACCTGAAACTAAACACCTTTTGAGTTTAAAAAACTTTAGTGGACAAAGTTACTGTTGTGATTGAACAGTAGCTCCCGAGATTCCACTCCTCTTTCCCTGTTTTTCATCATAAGCATCACACTCCTCAACTCCAGTGCCCTCCATATACGGCACAGACTACAGCATGAATTAATAACATTTTCATTGTACCATAAGAATGAGATTACATCTCGAAAATAATATTTAATCACTACATTAATTTACATATTTATACTCTTGGAAATAGCTATTATAGAGCTCTACACTCATGTTTTTACTAGTAAGAATGCAATTACATAGCGCTACATCTGCCTTCTTATTAGTAAGAATAACAATATGAGAGGAGAAACTTTAGAATTCGAAACAAAAGAGCATTTACGGAAACTAAGCAGATCCATCAGAAAGATACTAATGTAAAAATATTCACCCTCTTGTAGTTAAACCTGCACAATTTTCTTTCCTCTGTGGAACACAAAAGAAAATATTTTGAATGTTCACACTAATCATTCATACAATACACAGTGATTAGGAAGCTATGAAAATATCATGAAAGTAGTGTATACAACTTAAGCAAAATAATATATCACAATCTTAAAGGTAATATTTTCAAGTTGTTCTTTTCTTTTACAAGTTGCAGAGGTAACTATAAATGAGGAGATACTGAGCATTTTCACAATTTGCTATTTCTTTCTTTGAATTTCGTAAAGTCGTAAAGTCGTGACGTATTGTCAAGTATGGTGACCCATACTCGAAATTGGTGCTCTGCGTTTAACCCATCCAAGTGCACACACACAGCAGTGAGTAGTGAACAAATGCACACACACACACACACACACACACACACACACCGTGAACACACACCCGGAGCAGTGGGCATTTATGCTGCGGCGCCCGGGGAGCAGTTGGGGGTTCGGTGCCTTGCTCAAGGGCACCTCAGTCGTGGTATTGAGGGTGGAGAGAGCGCTGGACATTCACTCCCCCCACCTACAATTCCTGCCGGCCGGGGGCTCGAACTCGAACCTTTCGATTACGAGTCCGACTCTCTAACCATTAGGCCACGGGACAGTTCGGGGTGTAGTTCCACACATTACTAAAACTTGCAGAAAACGTTTCAGTCACGCAACCTCAATCTGGCTTATTTCAGTTTTTGAAAAGCAAACAGCATATTTAAAACACATCACAATCACAGAAAATAAAATACACAAATCAAAACACACACTAATAACAACAATACATCACAACTAAAAATCAAAAACATCCAATGATCATTTATACATTCAAATTAAAAACATGAAAACCAACCAACTTATCCTTACAGCACATTAACAGAAATTCAACACTGAGCACCATACAGATGCCTGCATCTTAACACCCTCAATACAACACAAAAACAGTGAGGATTTAAACTCAATAACATGAGCTGCAGCAGGGTACAATATTTTCCTACGAAATAACTTGTGTTCACGGAAATACTGTTTTAAATGTTGTAATGTTTCCTCATCAGGATGGCGCAGAACCTGTTTGAGGAGTTCAGAAATGGGAGATCAATGGAAACCTGACAACGCAAACATACCTGGTTCCTAAACAAACATGCTTATTTTTATACACACCCAAATTCAAAAATAGACACGTCAAAGTATTAAAACACACAAAGAAACCTGCTCCACAAGTTATCCCAGTTATTGTGGCAGAAATCGAAAGTTCTTTCTTGACAGTAGGCAAGTATTTGTTAAACTTTTGTAAACTTTGTTAAACACAGATTTTACAGAGCTGATATGTTTGTCAAACAGAGAAAGAGAGTAGAGAATTGGAAGTACATTCATCTCTGCAATACACTGAATAAAACAGGGCCAAGAAATGCTCTTTCCTCTGACGGCATATCACGAACTGCCGTGAGACTGGGTTGTTATATATGACACCACACACAATAGCACTTTCTACAATAAATATTGTTCCAATCGTTCCTTTCTCCAGCAAGCTTCCAAGGATCTTCACTGCAGGGTTTAGACAAAGATTTGGTTTCAAAGGAGACCAAGTGCGTGCCGGTCAAGGAACATGTTGCAGCATGATCATGGAATGTTCAACATGGTCAGGTATCTTGACTTTGAAGCCGCTGATGAAATCACTGATTGATGATACATTCATGGCTCCCTTCCCAACAGTGGTGTGATCTGCATTGTGGATGAATAATAATGTCCTTAGGGTACAAACGGCAGTACCAAAGGCAACATAACAGTGTGCTTATACAATCACGCCACCCAAAAATGACTGCAGGTCATCTCGCGATAATTTCAGTGGTTTGGATCGAATAAAAACCGGTTGCAGAAGCTCAGAAGACAATTCACGCACTGGAAGAAACTTGCTGTACATATGACAAGCATTTTCATCCTTAGTAAACCTTTAGTTTCACTGTGTCATTGGGTGTGGACTGCACGAGACCAAGTAGCAACGAAAACTGAAAACTGAAAACTGTCATTTGGAAAAGGTAAATATTATAAAAGGTAAATTACCTTTTATAATACTAACTTTAAATGTATCTGTTTACTAGCTATATTTAGACAAGCTTCTTATGTTTTTATTCTGTTCGTATCACTGTAGTTTTTCGAGTCTATAATGTAGGTGAAACTAAAATAATAACATTATTAATAACAACATAACACCAAATAATTATTCATGTAAATTGAAAATTGGAAAATTCTACCCCAAGAGTGTTCTTTAAAAAAAAAAAAAATGGCTACATTTTTTGTTTAGGCAAAGCAAGTTTATTTATATAGCACATTTCATACACGGTGGTAATTCAAAGTGCTTTACATAAAAGAAAGTGAAAGTTTACAGCGTCATAGCAACACATTAGCCACTATAGTTACAGTCAGCAATAGGAAAACATACCGAAAAGTGCTCATTGTAAGGTAACAATGCCAATTTAATTTATAATATGGATGAATATTACAGGTATTAAGACTTGCAGACAAATTCAGAACAGTGTAAATTCTGTGTTAGATTAATATGATATGCAAACAGCTCCACACCTTGTTTTGTTAGGCCAAGAGGCAGACGGAGGGAGGGAAAGAGCAGAGAAAGCAATGGCAAAAGCAAGCAAATGACTAAATAATATTTTTTTCTCAATGTTCAGTCTAACTTAATCTGACCAGCACAAGTTTAACAAGTGTTATTATATCAAAGCAAGCAATGAAAAATTATTGATTCATAACATCATCCTGTGACACTGGAAATATTTAATAATTTAATACATTAAACAACTTAAATATTACATGGATAGTAACAAGTAAAATTAAGTCTATAATATGAAAAAAGAAATTGGAAAAAAAAAGATAAAAGATGTGCTGTCTTGAAGTCACACACATGCTAGTTGCCTTTGAATAACTCTGATTAGATCCTTCAGCCTGTCTTTCAAACACATACAGAACATACTAGACATTAAAAAACCTATTCATTCATATGAATAATTAATTAGTTTCAATTAAAGCAAATATTGAGTCTGATATTGTACATTTTCCAGAACAGGATGGATCCAACGGATACCAAAGAGCAGGTAATTTACTTAACACATAACAAATTGTTCTTATTTATCATTTATTCTGCATGTTCAGTTAAACATGTTTGTTTGTACTTTGCTGATTGTTTTTCTAAATTTAACAGACAGAAGAAGAGCTCACTTTCAAGTTTCGTTTCAACTCTGAAAGGGAACCATTGGCAGTCGTGTGTAATACATCTATGACTGTGCTTGAAGCTCTTAATACAAACACAAGTTTCAAAAAAAAGAATGAAAGCTCACAAAAAGAAATAGTCATCCGGAGACCTGAAGGAGCCGCTGTGAATACAGGCTTCCCCTGCTGTCTTATTGAGAAGGATGAGATCTTAACAATAACCTTCATCAAACATGAAAAAAAAGATTTTACGGGACAGCAGACACACAAAGCTCTTTCACACCACAGGGCAGACTTAGTCACCTTTAACATCAAAACAACAGGAGGGAAGAATGTGATGCACATAATGAAAAACATTAACTTGAGAACAACAGTTGAGTATGTTTGTGTTTATGCACTCAAAGTAGAGGAAGTTAAAACTGCTCTCGAGCGTGATGGACGATTCATTGATAAAATATTCAATGAAAAACACTGTGTTCTCTCTGAGAATAATGCATTGGGTGCTCAAACAAAATATGAAATGTCCCACCCTGTTCAGCATCTTGACAAAAAGACATTTAAGGTATTATTTAGCAGCTACAATCCACCTGCTAAAAAAAAATGTAAGAAACAAACTGAAGTCAAGAACGAATCTGATGTAGCTTCAAACTCTTCAGTTTCAGAAAAAAATGACCCAGGCCAGAATCCCAAAAGCACTGATCAAAAAGAAACTCTCCATAAAGAAGAGTCCACTAGTCTCTCAACTAATTGGCCGGTCATTCCAGACTCTACCGATATTCTGGAAATTTTGCGTGATCAGTTTAAAGATTTATTGGAGACTTTAAAGCAGCGGAACCCTCGGGTCCAAAAGTTCTTCAGAGCAGAATATGATAAAAGTGTTCAGAGTTTTTCTGAGGTGTATAAAATAAAGCAGCTCATGAGTCTCTCTGACTCTGTGTGCCTGATTCAAGCGGACGGAGAAGCCAGAGGAACTGGCTTCTTACTCTTTGGCCGATTTGTTCTAACTAACGCACATGTTGTTCATACATTTCTTGAGTCTCCTGACAAGCTTTCTTCTACAAAGCTTTTAGAAGCGAAATTTGATTTTGAACATCCGAAGTCAAAGGGGATGCTGGTGCCGGTCAAGGAACGGCTTGCTGCTTACTGTTTCATAACAGATCCTAATAATAGCCGGCTTGACTTTGCTCTTCTTGAACTAGTTGATGAAATCAAAGACCGTCCTGGATTGCTCAGTCAATGCATTCCTGGCCCTCCTCGTAAGTGTGGTGGGATCTGCATTGTGGGACATCCAGATACATCCAGCGGGATTAAGAGAATGGACCCCTGCTTCATCATTGAGAATCTACAAGAGGCTGCAGATGAACACACCTCTGAGAATGTTAAGTTCATTCAAGTGATGACACAGCGGAGCTTGGAAGACAAATGGGGCGTTTATGAAAACCAGATCACTTATAACTCTTGTTTCTTTTACGGATCTTCTGGCTCTCCAGTGTTTGATGAAGACTGTAATCTGATTGGTGTGCACACTGGTGGATATGTGTACAAAGGAAAAAAAGGTAAAGATAGGAGCATTATGGAATATGCCTATTCCATTCAACCCATCCTGGATATGATCAGAGCACAGGCTAAGATAAAAGGTTTGCAAGAGGTCGTCGATGCCTTAGAAACCCACAGCAATCAGCCGGTATCACGCCAAAACATGTAATAAACACGTGGTCCACTCAAAGATAAGTGTGAGTGTCACGTTTTACCGTCTCTAAATGTGAATATTCTGTCCCGGTCCCGCAGAAATACATCTTATTTTGTCCCGCTCCTGCCTGTGGACATTCATATTTTGTCCCGCTCCCGCACGCAAAAGCCTGCAGATCTACATAGATTTTTTTCAGTACATCGAAGGAACCTCTAAACAACAGAGCTTGCAAATTATATACCTTTGTTTTTATTTCTGTTTTGTATATTAGTATTTTATTTGTAACGTATATAACCTGTATACATTAAAACTATACTTCATTAAAACTAAGAAGCTAGCCTGCCTGAAGACTTTGATTTATAGACTTGAGCAAAACAGACCACGAAGAAATCTTCTGTGAGCTATTTTGTGAATATGAAAATTCATATGCTTATGTGATAGGACAGACTTGACTTTCTTTACCTAACCTGAGAATAAATAAAATAAGGTAGAAGGTGTAGGGAATTTAACACCGTAAAACATATATCCTTTTTTTTTAAAGTATTTATCAGAATCATTTTACATAGCTGTAGAGAAAATTTCATGATTATCATAATTTTCAAGATTACAGCGACCAAAATGGTCACAGTTATATAAAGGGCCAGGTGACACTTTATAATTACTTTCATTAATAAATCATTAACAAACATTAAATAATGTTTAACTAATCATTACTTAATATATATATTCACATATCTAGAAATATGAGATAATGTGCTTGTTAATGTTAAAGCTGCAGTCCGTAAGTTTTGACTCTTTGTCACCTTCTCTGTTTGAAAACCTGGAATTGCAGCTCAGTGTGGAATTATCTTGTTTGCTTGGGCTGTGCTCCAGCACGGATGAATCTAATGGTTTGAGGTGAATGTGTAGCTGTCAGTCACCGCACCGGTGTGGATATTTGCTGTACTTCGCAATCACAGATTCTAGCCTATATCTTGGAATATATGACTCAAATCAGAATTTTCACTGTATATTGCCATCTGAACAAGTAACAAGTCTGCCATGTTTTTTTCTGACCAACTGAGGAAAAAAGCATTACAATAAATTGCAAATGGTAATTAAATCTACCGATCAGTTAGCTCATATCACATCTAACCATGCAAATTATTATTGCTATACTTTATTCTCAAATAATTAATGTTTACACCATCTGCATTGCGTGACTATGAGTATAGTGTGTATTAAAGTTTGTGTTTTTCAAGGCACTTTGTGTCTTTTCTTACTTTATACACATAAAAAGGTAAAATTCTGCCAAAATCTGATTTCTTGATGATATGATTTTTTTTTGTAATAGTGATTTTATTATTTCAAAACAGAGGAAAACGTAGAAATTAAGGACTAATAAGCCAATAAGTGCTCCTCTGCTGCCATCTACTGGTTATAATTGTGATTTGATGTATTTTGTATTTAATTGTAGAAAGTATATTTTGGTCATCTCATTAAAAATAACATGCAAATTGGATAATTTAAAGCTTTAAAAGTGCTTGAATTTCTCTCTCAAAAGGTTGTACAAACCCTGAAATTAATAATGTAATCCATTCGACTATTTCTACCACAACACCATGATTATAGTTAGCATTAATACTTCTGGTTTTCTGATGTACGATGACTGAAAACCTGTATAATCTTCTCATGTTTATTACCATCTTATGATGAATGACTTCAACTGTATGTCACTTTGAATAAAAGCATCTGCCAAGTGAATAAATGTAAATGTGTATATATAATGTTTGACGAATCATCTCTTTATTAGTGCTAATAATTAATCTAAGGACATAGCATAATAATGTAAAAATCCTCAGGCTGATCAAAATTACTGCTGGAGTTGACTGCATTTACTGAATTCATTGTAAGCTCTGCTGTGATGTGGATGTGATTTTCTGATGTAATACAGCTGATCTCACTTCGCTGTCTGACACTCCATCACGTGATCATGATCTCCTGAGACCTGTAGTACTGGACAGTTACAATGGTTTCAGTTTTACATGAATTGACTACAGAAAGTTCAAACCCACAATGTGTGGTCTGTGGTGAAATGTATCTAACAGCAGTCTCTAGGCCTCATATAAGCTATTGTCCAGCACAAGCAAAATATAGTCACTTACAAGACATGCCTGTTTTGTTTTTTACAAGAAAAACTGGAGCAACAGCATAAGGGGAAAAAAATCTACTCCTATTCAGGTTACAGCATAGCTGAAAGAACCACATATAAATCACGTATAAAGGTCTTAAGACTTTTGAGCTCAAATATGAAGTTCAGGATTTTTTTTGTTCATAACCGGTTTCACTTGTCTTCTTACTTGCAGGACGTCATCTGGCTTTAGAAGCTGGCATATCTGGCAGACATATTTTCTACTCTGAATGAAATTAATTTAAGTCTGCAGGATGTCCGTGCCACTGTTTTCTACACGCAGAGCAAAGCTGAAGCACCTGGAGGAATGTTTTCCTCCAACGAGTGGAAAACGAGTGTTTTCTTCTGCTCTGTAATTTATGCAATCACAGGAAGCTGTTCTGAGTGATTGTGCTAAAGGTTTCATATTTGATCATCTCAGCCAGCTGTATATATGTGTATGTGTGTGTGTGTGTGTGTGTGTGTGTGTGTGTGTGGTGGTGGTGGTGGGCCGCCTGGACCAAAAAATGCTAGGCCCCATTTTTTGTCCCAGTCCAGGCCTGAGTGAAAGTGACTTTCATTTGCATGATTCAAATGAGGCATCATCAGCTTTTGGTTCATGTGTTTGAATTCAGCACTTGATTTTTATCTGATTTTGACCTTGATCTGCTGGTACCATCAGTATTGGCATGATGTTGTTTTGACATCAGTCTTCACTAAATGTAGCTCACATTCTCAGACAAGATTTAAAGAGCTTTTATTTCATTTCTTTCTTTTTTTCTTTTTTTTTTTTTAACAGTATCCTACAATATCAACAAATGTAAATGAGAAAGGGTCGACTTTGCATATACAAATGATGTTATTCCATACCAGTGATGTGGTGTGCTGGGAAAACCTGCATGTCACTCTGTTTTACATAACACCTGACAGTACATGGCCCCGTCCATCGTCCCTTTGATGCGGTGCAGTTGTCCTGTCCCCTTAGCAGAAAAACACCCCCAAAGCATAATGTTTCCACCTCCATGTTTGACGGTGAGGATGGTGTTCTTGGGGTCATAGGCAGCATTCATGCACCATGAATTTATGTATAAACAAAACTTATAGATGCTGTCAGGTTATATTAAACGCCCACAATCACACAAACACCTTGACATGTACAGACTTCCCCATGAACATAATACACACGTTAACCCAACATACCTCAACCACATAGCACACAACATTTGTATGGGTCAAACATTACAGAAGTCTGTGTATACAGATGTCAGTGCCGGCAACCAGACCGGGTAACGCGGCACACTGTGAGAGTACGAGAGTACATGCCCATAGTTCATGTATGGTCACGGATTAGTTCCGTGACAGAGTACTAGCATGGTTTGGACATAGCCATAACCTCTGGTTATTGTCTCAGCTTTACTTAAGTTGTACGTATATATTAACTATCGACTGTCCTGCAGAGTTTAGCTCCAACCCTAATTAAACACACCTGAAGCATGTAAATGCATGTAAAATAGTAAGGAGAACTATATTAAAAATATACAGGAATGTCAAAATATAAATAAATACTACAGTAAATAAACATGAAGATGCATGAAATGTAGATTAGAAATGCAGAATACTGCAGTCGTAAAATATGAGGCAGTGAAAAAAAAAATATTGTGTAAAACCAGGCAGAAGCAGAGGATTGAATGTTCATACAGAAACAAAGATCTGGGAAAGAAATGTCTGTTTGTTTGTGCTCAGAGGAGTCTGTGAAAGAGTCCAGGAGCTGATGTGATGATGTTCAGGTCTTCACGTGAGACTAGAAATCACAAATATACATCAGATTATGCTCATTGTTTTAGATTTATGTTGTTGTGTTCTCAATCTTCATATAATAGATTTATACACAATCACACTGATCTGTAAACACTCATCTGTGACCGCAGAGAATCTGATGAATCTGTCTGAATGTGATATTTTATGACAGGAAAGAAAGCAGCTGTATATCTAACTGAAAGACTAGAAATGAGATGAAGGGTTATAGCTATGATAATAATGAACAAACACTTACAGTCTGGCTTTATATCCATACTTTCCAATCTTGTATGTGTCTGTCTGCTTTTCTCTTGAGATTCAGATGTTTGTGTCTCATTTCTATCCTCCATTTCTCTCTCTGTGCTGTTGGTTTCTGCTGGTCTGTGGTTTCTGAAGCTACAGCAGTTTCACATCAAGTGACAACATTAAATCAAGTCCTGATCGAGCAGCAGATTTGTCATTAAAACTTGAAGAAATGTAATAAATCCAAATCTGACATGATTCACAAGGTTCAGTTTTTCAGTGTTCTTCACGTGTTTCTTCCTGATTTAAAACATGAAATTCAATGCAATTCAATTTTATTTGTATAGCGCTTTTCACAATTGTCAATACACAAGTTTCTACATTATATTTAATAGTAGCTTATCAGTGGTGACTGTCAAGATGATATCCATATGGCAGAAATGAACAATAAAAATCATGCAGTTAGTTAATGATATGTAATCAAACAGACGCTGAACAATATTAACAGCAGTAACAGCAATGTTGTGATCAAACTTGTGATGAAACAAGGAATAAACAGACAAACAGTGATGATTACATTATTACAAACATTCAGCAACTTACATTTGTCAGCTATTAAAACATTTCTGATAAATTAACATTAATCCAGTCATCTATATGAAAATGTTTGGCTGTAAAGCTCTACAGTAAAGTATGCTAAAATCATATGTTTAGAGCTGTTTGAAGAAGAGAGATGCGGAACAATCCAGAGATCTTACAGTGTTTAGTCACACAGAAATAAAGGTCAGCAGTGAGAATCCTGGTGGAATCATCGTGAACAGCAGCACAGAGAACTGCTTTTAGCCAAACTCTGGGAAATCTGTCCCTTGAGGAGGATCTGAGCAGATCCAATCACATCTCAGCGTTTGTGTTTCTCCTCCCATCTTTGTCTTGTATTTGGCAGTCTGTCAGGGACAAATGGTGGTGTCACTTTTATGAATGATTGCTTATGAATGAAAGCTGTTTGCTTTGTCATGTTAAAGCAACTGAAAGTATTGTGTGCTCTTCTGGCCACAGAAACTGTGTTAAAAGGCAAAAATGGGCTCAAATATTTCTCAGTGTAGAAGCTAAGACTATAACTGTTCATCTGTGCAAACCAATTCATAGACTACACCTAAAACCGGATGGTGGTTCATGTTGAGTAAGTGTTTGAACAGAATGTAGCAGTTCAAATGGAACGTACTGTTCATTCTTAAAAGAATTGAACAGAAAGAAAAAATGTGCCATCAGGAATGTTGCAGAGCTAATGCGGGATGAGTGAGTTTTTTATACAGTATGTGTTTATATATATCCCTATATACATTTACATTTATTCATTTAGCTGACGCTTTTATCCAAAGCGACTTACAATTGCTATATATGTCAGAGGTCGCACGCCTCTGGAGCAACTAGGGGTTAAGTGTCTTGCTCAGGAACACATTGGTGTCTCACAGTGGATTCGAACCCGGGTCTCTCACACCAAAGGCATGTGTCTTATCCACTGCGCCATCACCCACACATGATTATTTACCAAATAGATTTTAGATGCTTGGCTGGTGGTGAACAATATGCTCATACACCAGACTTTTCAATGTTAAACTGAGTAGTGGTTTTTAATTGATTCTTTGAACAAAATGTTAAGACATATTCTGTATATTGATACAGGTTTGTTATTTATGTCAATTTAATTTTTAGATTTTTTTGTGTGACGTGCAAAGGCAGGTATCACAATGATTACATGAGCAAAATAAATAATAATAATTAATTTTGTCTGTATGTGTGATTTAATCCCAAATAAAGTTTCAATTCATTTGCTCTCTTGCAAAATGCAACTGAGTACTTTTTTTTTTTTTACATTTTACATTAATGTGCACATTACTGTATGATCTAGTATTTTATTCACTTGTAATTAAAATGTAAACATTAACCTTTTTATGACAAGTTTGTAGAATAGAAATAAACATTTTATTGTGATAGTACTGCAGGATTGCTGATTTCACAACCTGACCAAAACAAATAAATAAATAAATAAATAATCTTACTGAAGTAGCAAAAGAAGAAGAAGAAGAAGAAGAAAGCATTTGCAGAAAATGTCATAGAGTTAGATTTATTAACTCTCTTTTGCCATTATTTTTGTGACTGACTTTTCCTCTTCCATTACAGGATTACAGTCTCATGCTAATTTGCTCGGTTTGGTAAATCTGTTTCTCTTGTAAGCACACATAATGCACACCTTTTCCTTTGACCTTTGCTTACACTTCTGAACTGAGAACTGGTTCAGCTGCTTTTTTCCACCTCCACAACAATCCTTCAACATACAATGTGCCCTTCTACAGTTACCATGAGTTCTGTGTTCATGTGAACAAGATCTGATTTAGATTACTAATGGATCATGCACTTCAGTTTTAACTGACAGTTTAGCTGAACATTAACATCTTCAAACACAATTTCCTCCTGTCATGGAAATTCCCAATACTAATCTGACTTCACCACTGACAATTCCAACAACCTCCAGCTGTCAATAATAAAATACAATACTATAATTCCAATACAGTACTACAGTACTTCGAGGTAATTCCTGTCCTGAATATAATACAATATAATACTACAGTATCTCGAGGTAAATCCCTTCCCGAAGTAAGGTGACGGCATCCCGTCAAGAAGCTACTTTCACTACCTCAGTCATACTGATCTGGTCATCGGTTTGTCATATGACTGTTCTACTGTTTTAAGCACTTTTTGGGTGAATACAGATTATTTAATCATAGAGACACAGCCTTTGATCTGAGCATCCTTAGTCTGCACTTTTCTGAATCTTCTATGTTGAATATACCCTTTTGACTCCCCCTGAGGCCATTAGATAAAATATTCCCATCACACTCCTGTCTCCACTACGTTCTTACAGTTATTTTAATTATCAACTTCTGATTAGACTATGTTTCTGCAAGATGATAAGAAATGAGTTTTTGGGCTTCAGTTGATGGGTGTTACGTTTAAAGCTTTGCAGATGGATCCGTCCCGTCCCGTCCCGTTCACTCGTAACAATGGGTTTTGCTGTAAAAATCATGATTAGGGTAACTTTAGTGTTTTGTTTCTCAGCTAACACAATACATCCAATAATCAATCAGAATTATTAACACAATATTCTTCTCCAGTTGCGAATAACAAATGATAATGTGTATGTTTGGTGTAAAACACATTATTGCTGTTATTTATAGCTGCAGTTGGTGCTGTATGCTCATATGGAAGCAATCAGTTCATGATTTTTAATTAAGAATTGATCAAAAAGGGTTCATTGGTTTCAAAGATATGAATATTTCATAAAAAAAGAGATCTGCTGAGATGATCTGAGGGATTCTCATGCTGTCTGTTTGACTATTATTTCTCTATTTCTTATATTTTTGTGCTTATTGTTGTGTTGCTTCTAAGAGTCAGCGGTTTGTTACTGTAAGTTTAAACTGTTTGTCTTACATAACCTTTCAAACATTTTACTGTAGAAATTATTGATAGTCATAGTTTTCATATTATTTTTCAAACTGTTGTTGTCAGATTTGCCATCAGCTCTGTCATTTTCTCTAAAACCAGTTCTATCCTCATGAAGCTGATTATAACACAAGCACATCAGATGTGTGATGAGTCTAATTTGCTCTATGTGTGACATTATGATCTACATTCATCTTCAGATCAGATCTCTTCTCATACTGTAACCTCATACTAAAGGCGTTCTACTTGTGCTGTCTAGTGAACAAAGATGGAAACAACCATTTCCATCAATGCATTACAATAACTTTAAAATACCATTAGTTACACATTTTTATTTACAATGCCTTTAATTCTATTGAATACAAGTGACATTTTGATAGTTAATTCAGTGAATGCCATTCAGTTATCAACTCCCAATCAATAATGCTGATTTGGCATTTTGCATAAAGTGTCAGCAAACAAACTTTTATCAGCTTATGCTATAATGGACACTCTTCTATTTTTAAACAGTAGATCTTGATGTGAATCAGGTGTGTTTCATCACACATTTACATCTTCTTCAGCTCTGGGTCACAAATTTAACCTTTACACTGAGATTTGAAACTCTACAAACAATATGACTACATCTGAAATCAGATATTCTCTGAGCAGGTGCTTCTTTTAAATAAGTAATTACTTCACAGCCATGTTCTACATAGTATGAATGTATCCATTTATGATTAAAACACTTCTGTATAGAAAGATTTGCATTATTTAACTTTTTTGTAGCTTTGAAATGAGAAAAACGTATAACTAATGCATTTATGACTGAGCCATGACTTTACATAAACTTCAATCAGACAGAGATCGGAGATTTGCTTGTTATGAATCATCATCTTCATCATCATCATCATCATCAGATGAATGCAGAAAGAGTGTCTGGTAAGAAGAGAAATGCTGTAAATCTGGAGAAACAGAGAGATGTTGTGTGTGAAATGAGAGATGAAGCACATGAGAAAGCTGAGGATAAAAGTGATTCTTCTGTCAGAAACAGCATCAATACACAAAAGCAAAAGCACAGATGAAATACTGAGCAAAGGTTTGGAGTGAATCATGAACAGAATTGAGTGGAAATGAAAGAGATCTGGATTCTGATCAAACCATTCAAAGCTTCAGAAGAGATGAAAACAGCAGAACTGATCCATTAGAGGCACATTTCACATCTTTGTGTTTCACTTCAATAATGTTTCACACTTTTCTGTCTGTGTTTAATGATTTCTCACAAACTCTTTATTAAATGAATCCAGTAGATAACATCATATCAGCTGATGAAGTGTGTTTTCATTGCTGTTGCTGGAAAATACTTTCAGATATATTTGTAGATCTTTAACTCTGCTGTGATTCTGATGATCTCCTGTAGAGGGAGACACGTGACTGTGTAACAGGGGTCAAAGGTCAATCCAGCACTCTATCTGACTGCATAAAGAGGAATATTGTGTCTGTTGTCTTCATTTATATTATTTTAGGAATGTTTTGAGTTGAGCTTGATTTAATTTTTGAACGTTTCTTTTTGAGTCTATCATAACATAAACAATCATTATAAACATAAACAATCATCCATAAAGAACTTTTTTTCTGTGTGTGTGAATTTAATAAATAGTGTAAAGTAAGTGTAAATTGATTTTAGTAATTTGTATATTATTTGACATCATTAAATGACAATATCAGCATTATATCAGCCATCATTCACTGGATCTTTAAACAATATACTCTTGTATGTGTTATCAGTATTTTAAACACATTAGTGAACTTATTCAGATCAGCATGAGTGTTACTGTAATTCCTGACAGCAGCAGGTTCGAAAGACTTTCAAAAATGTCCCATTGTTGTGAAAGATGTTGTTTAGAGATCACTGGAGGGCTCTGTGGCACATAATGAGTTCGTGACTATGAAGACTCAAACTGAAAAACATCTGAATGCAATCAGAGCTGCAGGGACATTTCTGCTGTTCCTCCCGATGAGAGGCGTGTGGCTTCACCTCTTTCTTTGCCCTCGGAAAGATACATGACGTAAATCTAGAGCGGTGCTGAGATGATTGACAGCATGCAACACTGAACACACCAAACCAGTTCTTTGGATTTCCATCTAAAACCCTTGAATTTCTACTTAATGAGTGCAGCATATCCATAGATCAGCATGAAGCTGTAGCAGTTTATTTGGTTCGTTTGAGTAATGATTGTAGAATTGTAGTTGAAGCTGAATGTAAAACCAGACTAGAATATTTTCATGTTCAGGACATTTTTTCTAACATGCCTTCCTTACAGAACTGCTTACGTTACAGCTAAATAGATAAAACTAGATAAATTACTCTGAAATTAGGAAATTGTGTGATCTGAGAAATATCCATTCATTAGTCTGTTTGTGATCAGAGTCTTTACAAGCTGAAATAGTCCAGGAGCTGAAAGAATGTAGTCTGAGATGATGATGTTGTTCAGGTCTTCAGCCGCTGGTATCTGGACTCTGGGCAGTCGTGGCCCAATGGTTAGAGAGTTGTAGTTGTAACCTGAAGGTTGTGGGTTTGAGTCTCGGTACTGCAGGAGCTGTCAGGAGTGAATGACCAGCGCTCTCCTCCACCTTCAACACCACAAGCACTGAACCCTCAACTGCTCCCCGCACAGCAGAAATGACTGCCCACTGCTTGTGTGTATGTGTGTGTGTGTTCACTGCCCACTGCTGTGTGTGTGTGTTCACTGTTCACTGCTCACTGCTGTGTGTGTGTGTGTGTTCACTGCCCACTGCTGTGTGTGTGTGTGTGTGTGTGTGTGTGTGTGTGTGTGTGTGTGTGTGTGTGTGTGTGTGTGTGTTCACTGTTCACTGCTCACTGCTGTGTGTGTGTATGTGTGTGTTCACTTCCCACTGCTGTGTGTGAGTGTGTGTGTGTGTGTGTTCACTTCCCACTGCTGTGTCTGTGTGTGTGTGTGCGCACTCGGATGGGTAAACGCACAGCACACAGAGTACTGGACATCATACTTGGCCACACGTCACTCTCTTTGTGAAGGTCTTCAGCCGCTGGTATCTGGACGTCACTGATGTAGTGTGTCCTTCAGAACATCTGAATAAATCTTCACAGGCCCGTCTGGATCATTTGAGACTAGAAATCACAAGATATATTTAAATATAACTAAGAAAAATATATGTATATTATTGTTTTGGATTTACAGATTTTATGTTATCAAAATAAAACATCAATTAAACAATCACACATCTGTAAATAATTCACTCGTGACCGCAGAAAGCCATAAATGTCTCTGACTGATCTCTTTATGACTGGAGTGTAAAGCTGATATCTAGCATAAGCTCCATAATGAACAAATACTTACAGACTGGGTTTATTCTGTCCATACTGTTCTGTCTGTCAGGTCTCTGTCTGCTTTTCTCTCGAGATGCACTGGTCTGTGTCTCATTTCTGTCCTCCATATTTCTCTCTGTGCAGTTGTTATTTGCTGGTCAAATCAATTCCTGATCAATCAGCTGCATGAACTCAGTGTGATGAGAAGATTAATTAATACTAGATTATTCCTAAATCTGTTGAAGTACTGTATGTGAAGAACTGGACACGGTTTTCTCTTCTCACCATATCTGGATCAAGAGACACTGTAAATGAAGAAAAGTGGTTATTTAGTTTTTTTTCTATTCTCTTTGGTATAATTAGGTGCACATTTTCAAAACTCTTGATACAAAAGTCCAAACTGATGATATTTGTAACAGCTAGTCATTCTTTCAAAATATGATCTCCTGCTTTCATTAGTTACACACATAATTATTGTTTCAAAACACAGAATTATATTTAATGAGAACATCTGGTTTAATCACCGTTACCCAGATCAGAAATAGCCAACAAGTGCAACAGAAACTAACTTGTTATAGCTATAGAATCTATATTATAAGCGTTACATTATAACGTAAATAAACAGAACAAAACGTCTTAAATTTCGGCGCATATTTACACATTAACCCGTGTTTAACAGTAAATATTAATTTAGTAGCGCGTGCAGCAAGAATCTTACCGTTTTAGCGAAAATGAACTTCAAGAGCATCAAAACATTGACAAACTCTCGTCTCCGCGTCCAGAATCAGGTTTTTCTGAACTCCCTCTGATTTATTCCAGCGTTATATCTCGACAGAGATTTCCTCAGAGCTCGTCCTAATGTCAGAATGAACCGACAGGTGCTCTGGAAACACTATATATAGCCCTAGCAGGGCTCCAAACTGCGACTAAAATGGTCGCATTTGCGACCAAAAATATTAATTTGCGAGTGAAGTTTTTGCTGAGGTCGCCACTGGCGACTATATATAATTTGCATGAAAGGACTTTTTTCCCGATTGTTTTGCGCTCACATCTTTTGTTATGTTCACTTATTAAACTTACATAAGACGAGGCGCATCAAAGTTTTACTGGAAAAGAGTTTCAAACAGTCCTCGTCTCTGCCGCACACAGTCTGCTGAACGCAGTGAGAGAGACCTGAAAGGTGATAATATAAACACCAGCACCCCGCGTCCACACGGTCCGTGCATGCGTCCGGATCGCGCGAGCGGAGAGTATCGCACTTGCTCAGGCGCGATCTCTTTAGCACCTCAGTTAAAGCAGCAAGTGAACCCATTATATATTTCGATTTACTACTATAGTATGAAATGAACATGATCAAAATGTAGGCAATAAGAAAGCCTATAGTACAACTTACTGAAATGTTTTATGTAAAAGCTCATGTTTCAAACTGAGGAAATGTATAAAGCTTGTAAACATTGCATTGTAATACATTTACCTCAGAATAACCACTCAGTGTCCATAAACTCATCAGTCAGCTAGAAAAATAACTATAAAGAGGAGCGTTTTGCTATATTCATGCACTGTTGCATATTAATATTTTTACTTATTCTGTTGTACATGATTCAACTCCTCCTATAAAATTGCATTTTACTAATGAAGAAAAACAGACTGAATGTGTGAAAGACGTGACAACATTTATAGGATGCACTGCACTCAGTTGCCAAGTGATGCTTATGGTCCATGATATTGGTACAGATTCTGTGTAACGAACAATTCTTTGTGACTGTATATTTCAAGTTGTAAAAGACATTTAATTCACACTTTAAGTGAACCTTAGTCCCCCGGTCGACCTGATCATCTACAAGATGGATTAAAATGCTGATAAAGCCTAGAAAAGATAAGACATAAACACGACAAAATGATTGAAATGTTAAAATAGGGGGGAAAAATAAAATGATAATAATAAAATAAACCACTTTTATTCTGTGGCACCTAAAAAAATAATTTGGCGCCTAAGTTTTTCTTTTATAGGAGCCAATGGCTCCTTACTCGATTTTTTTGTCTGGAGCCCTGCCTAGTCTAACCCCAGCAAAAAACACTAAATATAGCCTTAATCTAGTTCTTAGCTCCGCCCATCGCCAGGTACACTTCTATTATATTGTGTTCAGAACACACAAGTTTAGCTCCGCCCATCGCCAGGAACATCAGGTACATGAAATATTCATATCTCTGAAATGAATTCAGAATTTTCTTCTTCTCTTTTAAGAATTTATACATTTCCAAATAAAGTTACACTTATACCAAAGAATACCTCGTTTTTTTTAATTAATTTATTTTGCTTTGAATTCCGTTTATCTGAATGAACAATATGTTATGATCAATAAGGTTAGGGGCCACACACACACACACACACACACACACACAGGGAGAGCGAGATAGACTGACAGTACTTATTTCTTTCTTTTACTTTATTAGAAATAACATATAAGTAATATCCAAGTGCTATACCAAGCCATACAATGAGGTTTAAGCAATTTTGATTTGCATGACAGATTGGATCCAACATTAAAGGAGTTTATTATATAACTGTTATTAAAACGTTTGTCAAAAAAGAGAGACCATTTACAAAAAGTTGGGGATTTTGTAGTGTCATATTAGTAATATTTCACCCGCTTCGAATGATATCAGTTGATTGAATAGGCGTTATCAGTGGTTATCAGGTCATAGATATGGACCAGAAGGGATCTGCTGAGCTTGCTGGTAGCTGAGAAGGCTGTTATCATCGATCCACAAGGTTAATCACCGCACACATGTATGAAGGTGAAGTTACCACTGGAGTACCAGCAGAGGCGTTAATTTCCCCAACAACTGCACACGGACCAAAGACCAGCGAAATAACGCAGAGGAGCGTCTCGCTGCAGCCTGCGGTGGACATCCAACCCCGCCCACATCCAAGCGTGACGTCACAAGCCACGCCTGTGTCCAAATACGTCACATACCTATTATTTTGCACCAGGAAAAAGCATCGACAAGAAACTTAAAGGTGAGGTGGCCAAGATGGCGCTCTGACTGTACGTGCTTTGAAGAGCTCCGCAAATTCAAACTATTAATTTGATTTGTAGTGCGGTAAGAAAAACTGCTTATTTTTCTTTTGGTGCGTACGAGACTTTTATTACGATTATATAGTGACTCAAAATGGGAAAATCTGAAAAAAGAAAGAACAAGAATGTAGGTCAAGCCAGAGCTAATCCTGCTAAAGCTACATCGACAGAACAGCAAGTTTCAAACAAACTTTTGAGTGACAATTTACATGATTACCTCGAGTCAGAAATGGATTGTGCAGATATTATGCCTGCTGAAGTAGTTCTCCCTCCTCTGCCTGAAACACCTTGCAAGTCTCCTGTCATAAAACAGCGGAAAATAGAAAGCACTGATACCACTAGTGTCCTCTCACAACTCAAAGAACTCTCGATTCTAATTAACAATCGTTCTGATGCCCTGGAACGAACGGTGGCGGAGAATGCACGAGCGATCGCGAGCATGAAAGAGACCGTTAACGAAAACACCAAACAGATAGCCGACGTGAAGACCGCTGTTGAGTTTGTATGTGCCGAAGTTAATGACGTTAAAGGTAAGCTCGGTGTAACGGAGACACAAGTGAAGAAGATTGAGGCGATATCATCTGGGCATGAACAGCGTTTATCTCATCTCGAAGGATATACACGTCGTTGGAATCTGAGAATCTACGGGATCCCTGAAAAGGAGAGGGAGGATGTTCGGGAGAGGGTTATCCAGGTCTGTCAGCAGCTTTTACCTGAAGCAAAGGACAAACTTCCATACACTGTCGATACCGTACATCGACTTGGGCGTAAACAAGCGAGCAACGACAAGCCAAGAGGAATCATCTTTCAGTTTACCTCGCGCTTCTACCGTGATGCCATTTGGCGGGCAGCGAAGGACTCTCCTTTTCTCAGGAATAACAACTTAAAATTGTCTGAGGATCTGTCCCCGACAGATAGAGAAAAGAGGAACAAACTATGGCCTCTTGTGGACAAAGCGCGGCGGGACAACAAGCGGGCATACTTTGTAGGAGGAAGAGCTTTTGTGGATGGCACCGAAATTTTTCCACCAACCTGAGTTTCCTTCTACGATTGTTTATTTAACTGCTTCACTATGCAGTAAAACTGCACTTTTGCCGATTCAGGATTTTTATAACGAACTAGAGTTCATATCCACGCGAAGCAACTACGTCCTCAAGTCAGGCATTTTATTATTTTGGGGTTTAACCCTGTTTTTGACATTTAACGTTGCACTGTATTGAAATGTCACTGGGTTTAACTTAATAATCCACATAATGTGCCGAACAAAACGAGGTGTTCTAGGGATTTTTGTTTGTTTGCCACATGTTTGTTACGGGTTCTTCTGTTTTGAAGTTAATATTTTGTGGTTATGTCTACTTTTTGTACTGCACTACATCAATATACTGTTTTTTATTGTAGTTTGCTGTGCTCATATTTAGGCACATATTTCTTTAGTCCGATCTCAACGCGTTATTTATATTAGCTTAAATTTAAAATTTTCTTTTTCTTTTCCTTTTTTCCTTGATGGTTCTTTCTATTCATTCACTTAATGTCAGAGGGCTAAGAAACCTTACTAAACGAAAAGCTATATTTTTGTACCTTAAACAGTTTAACTCGGATTTTTATTTTTTACAAGAATGTCATTCAATCAAAGAAGACTTTCGTTTTTGGAGATCACAATGGGGCTTGGACATGTGGATGTCACATGGAACGTCAAGTTCAGCTGGAGTTTGCATTTTACTTCATCGCTTTAAGGGGAAAATTCTGTTTTCTGAATGTGATCCGAGTGGTCGGTATATTTGCCTGCTACTTGAAATCTCAGATATGATGTTTATTGTCACAAATCTTTATGGTCCTAATCAACAAAAAGAAAATGAAGATTTCCTTCATCGAATGGAAGAACGTATACTTTTATTGTTAAATAACAACCCCAACTCTTATCTGGTTTTCGGAGGGGATTTCAATGTGGTTATGGATAATAATTTTGATAGATGGCCCCCAAAATCTAATAATTCTAATTCCTATTTAAAGATGTTCATGCAAAGATTTTCTTTGGTTGATAACTGGAGAGAATCTCATCCATCTTTAAAGGTATTTACATGGAATAACAAATCTTTTTCCTACCAATCTCGCATTGACCTATTTCTTGCTTCTAAAGAGCTGCATAATATCTCAACTGATATTATACCTTCACCTTTGTCTGATCATAAATGTATTTCTATTTGCATCCCTCTTTCAATTACTGTTAACTCATCTAGTACTCCCTCCTATTGGAAACTTAATAACTCAATTCTTGTCTATGATGAAGTTAAAAACAAAATTGATGAAATTATAACAAATTATTGGAACAATGCTAAGGAAGATTAAAGTCGTGACGTATTGTCAAGTATGGTGACCCATACTCGAAATTGGTGCTCTGCCTTTAACCCATCCAAGTGCACACACACACAGCAGTGAGTAGTGAACAAATCCACACACACACACACACCGTGAACACACACCCGGAGCAGTGGGCAGCCATGCTGCGGCGCCCGGGGAGCAATTGGTAACTCCCAAAGATGATTGGGAGTTACTGAATTGGGAGTTACAATTGATACTGCAGCAATTGGGAGTTAGCTAAATATGAAGTCTGTAAATATTTTCGAAAATTCAGTAGTGAATTAGCTAAAAAGAGGAAGTCTTATGAGAATAATGTTATTTGTAAAATTGCTAGTCTTCTAGGTAAAAATATGGAAAATATTACTGATCTTGAAAAAGCTGAACTTGCTGAACAGCAAAACCAATTAGATTAAATATAAAGCTGAAGGAGCTTACGTCCGATCACGCAGAAAGTGGCTTGAGGAAGGTGAACAAAGCTCTGCTTATTTTTTTCGTTTAGAAAGACAACAAGCTAAAACTAGTAATAGAAATAAACTCATGATTGATGGAGTATTAAATGAAGATCAAAAAGTAATTGGAAAATTCTGCTCTAAATTTTACACAGATTTATATACATCTAAATTTTGCCAACAAGATGCGACTAATTTCTTCGAGTCTCTTCAGAATGTACAGCAATTGAATATGGCAGATAAAGAATTATGTGATGCTCCTATTACCATGAATGAGATTGTAGACGCAATTAATTCATTAAAAAATGGAAAATCTCCTGGCACTGATGGGCTCACCTCAGAGTTTTATAAATTATTTAGCAAAAAATTGCACCATTTCTATTAGAGGTTTTTAGACAAAGTGTAGAGAGAACATTTCTTCCTCCCACCCTATGTCAAGGAATAATAACCCTAATTCCAAAGCCAAATAAAGATCCCCTTTTCATTGATAATTGGCGCCCAATCACTCTACGAAATAATGACTACAAAATAATAGCTTTAGCTTTGGCCAAGAGATTAAAATGTGTCCTAAATTCCATTATTGATGAAACACAGTCAGGATTTCTTCCAAACAGACATATATCAAACAACATACGCTTAATTTTAGATCTATTGGACTACTCATATTTACTCTCAAAAGAAAGTTTTATTTTATTTTTAGACTACTATAAAGCATTTGACACATTAGAACATGAGTTTTTATTTCAAGCACTAAATAGAATTGGTTTTGGTGACTCCTTCTGTAATATGGTCAAAATGCTGTATATGAACAGTAGTAGCTCCATTAAATTGAGTAACGGTACCTCTCCCAGATTCTTCTTAAACCGTGGTGTTAGACAGGGATGTCCAGTATCTCCCTATCTTTTCTTAATTGCGACACAATTTCTTAGTTTACACATCAAAGCAAGCCATCTAAAAGGCATCAATATTGGCAATACAGAGATAATTATTAATCAGTTAGCGGATGATACTGCTCTGTTCTTAGAAGACTCTCTGCAAATACCAGCAGCCTTACGTACTCTTCATCTCTTTTCTAAAGCCTCTGGCCTACATCTAAATCTTAATAAATGTGAACTACTTCCGATAAAAAACAGTATGTTCTCTTCAATTTGTGGCATTGCTGTTAAAAACTGTGTTACATATTTGGGTATACACATAACAAAAGATAACTCTAGATGCTCTGCTAATCTGGACCCAATTATTATAAAAACAATGAAACGCCTGAACTGCTGGCTGCAGAGAGACCTTTCTTTGAAAGGCAGAGGTTTGCTTGTTAAAGCAGAAGGTTTGTCTCGCCTTACTTATGCTGCTCAGTCACTGTACATTGATAAGCACACGTGTAAAATTATTGATGGAATCTTAGTTAAATTTTTATGGAAAAACAAACCCCATTATTTGAAAAAGTCAGTGATACTGAATTCTCAAAAAAACGGTGGCTTAAACTTCATTGATTTTAGTTTACTAAATAACACAATTAAAATAAATTGGCTTAATCGATTCCTTAAAAATCCCTCTTCTATTTGGAATATTTTCCCTCAGCTTGTCTTCTCGAAAATTGGTGGTGCAGAGTTTGCTATAATGTGTAATTATGATATTTATAAACTCCCTGTCAAGCTATCTAACTTTCATCAACAAGTTCTTTTGGCATGGACTCTCATATACAAACACAATTTTTCTCCTCATCGGTGTTACATATGGAACAATAGGAGTATTTTATTTAAAAATAAATCTTTGTTTTATAATCATTGGTTTAGTAATGGCATATTTCATGTTAGACAGCTTTTTAATAACGAAGGTCTACTTTTTAGGTATGCAGAATTTCTTTCAGAATATAATATACCTGTAACTCCCAAAGAGTTTGCCACAGTTATGGATGCTATTCCATCTGGCATACTCATGCTTTTCAAAAATAACACTCTCTCGTTGGGTTCATTATCTTTCCTTGAACCTGTCAACACTCCTATTGGTGAGACATGTTTCACTGAAAAAAAAGGAAGAAATTATAAAGTGAGAGTTCTATTCCTTGAGAACATTATTTCTGCCCCTCCTGCAATCTCATATTGGAATGGTCTTTTTGATAATTTAGATTGGAAAAATATATGGTCCGTGCAACAAAGATTTCTCCTCACAAACAAAGTAAAAGAAATATCCTTTAAATTAATTCATAATATTTACCCAGTCAAAAATTTCTTAAAAAAAAAATTCAATTTTGATTTTGACACTAATTGCTCTTTCTGTCAGAATGACACTGAAACTATTCTTCATTTGTTTTGGTCGTGCAGTTACACTTTGCAACTTTGGAGAGATATTAGTTGGTTTATCTCAAGCAATATTTTGCAAAATTTCTCTATGAATCCCAAAACTGTTATTTTTGGCTTTTTTGAAGCGGATTCAAATGCCTGCTTTATAATAAATGTAATTATTTTCCTATGTAGATTTTATATTCACAAATGTAAGTTTTCAAAGTGTAAACCAATTTTTTTGGTATTCTTACAAGAGATAAAACATTATTTGATTACAATTTCTTCCTCTCTTAACCCAAAAGCACTCAGAACATGTATGATTTGCAAGACATACAAACTTTTTTCCTTACTAAATGTTTAGATATCTTTTCTTTTAAGTAATGCCCTCTGTCTTTCTCTTTTGTCTTATTTTTGTTTCTTTTATTGTATTTACATCACTATCTAACTGTTTTTTGTTTTGTGCGTTGATATTGTTGAAGTGTGTTCTTACATTATTTTAATATTTTTGTTATTTGTAATAATTATTGTTGTGTTCTTAGTTTATTATTTTACATTGTAAACTGAATGTTCAAATAAAGCATTTAAAAAAAAAAAAAAAAAAAAAACGGTCCATCATTCATTATTCGGTCGAGATGAGTTCAAAGCGGCAAGAAACTCTTCACTCCTCTTTTACGAAGAAGTCAAGCAGCGTAAGTTGTTATGTGGGATCCGAATAGTGTTGCACAATGTTCAGTGACTCTGCCTATTGCTCTTGTTGAATAATTAGCCAGTTTTGATGTTCATTATATGGAGAAGAAAAACCTGCCTGGACAAACATGCACTTATTTATTTTCAGTGTATTTTTCCGTAACTCTTTTGTAACGTCTTTTATTTTAACACGTATGTATGTTATTAGAACCCTTCAAATAGGAATAAAGATAATGTTGAACTGAGCTTTTACAGCGTTTGCAGCATTGTGACACTCTGCCAATTCTACATGATGTATTTCAATCAAACATGCAAGCACTGATCTGATACAGGATCGATCTTCATTTAGGGGTGATCTGTCATTATTGCACTAATTTGACGTTTTTATGTGTTGTCAAGAATGAACAAGAAACAGTCAGCCTAGGTTTGTTAGAGCAGAATCACACAAGAAAAACACACTTCACAGCTGAGAAGAACTGATAGAGTGGCTTTTAACACCTGGCTGTTTTATATTGTATAAAATCTAATAATGCACACGTTTTTAAAGGATTATACAGGTCCTTTTCAAAAAATTAGCATATTGTGATAAAGTTCATTATTTTCTGTAATGTACTGATAAACACTAGACTTTCATATATTTTAGATTCATTACAACACAACTGAAGTAGTTCAAGCCTTTTATTGTTTTAATATTGATGATTTTGGCATACAGCTCATGAAAACCCAAAATTCCTATCTCAAAAAATTAGCATATCATGAAAAGGTTCTCTAAACGAGCTATTAACCTAATCATCTGAATCAACTAATTAACTCTAAACACCTGCAAAAGATTCCTGAGGCTTTTAAAAACTCCCAGCCTGGTTCATTACTCAAAACCACAATCATGGGTAAGACTGCCGACCTGACTGCTGTCCAGAAGGCCATCATTGACACCCTCAAGCAAGAGGGTAAGACACAGAAAGAAATTTCTGAACGAATAGGCTGTTCCCAGAGTGCTGTATCAAGGCACCTCAGTGGGAAGTCTGTGGGAAGGAAAAAGTGTGGCAGAAAACGCAGCACAACGAGAAGAGGTGACCGGACCCTGAGGAAGATTGTGGAGAAGGACCGATTCCAGACCTTGGGGGACCTGCGGAAGCAGTGGACTGAGTCTGGAGTAGAAACATCCAGAGCCACCGTGTACAGGCGTGTGCAGGAAATGGGCTACAGGTGCCGCATTCCCCAGGTCAAGCCACTTTTGAACCAGAAACAGCGGCAGAAGCGCCTGACCTGGGCTACAGAGAAGCAGCACTGGACTGTTGCTCAGTGGTCCAAAGTACTTTTTTGCATTGTCATTCTGAAATCAAGGTGCCAGAGTCTGGAGGAAGACTGGGGAGAGGGAAATGCCAAAATGCCTGAAGTCCAGTGTCAAGTACCCACAGTCAGTGATGCTGGTGTTGGTCCACTGTGTTTTAACAAGGGCAGGGTCAATGCAGCTAGCTATCAGGAGATTTTGGAGCACTTCATGCTTCCATCTGCTGAAAAGCTTTATGGAGATGAAGATTTCATTTTTCAGCACGACCTGGCACCTGCTCACAGTGCCAAAACCACTGGTAAATGGTTTACTGACCATGGTATTACTGTGCTCAATTGGCCTGCCAACTCTCCTGACCTGAACCCCATAGAGAATCTGTGGGATATTGTGAAGAGAAAGTTGAGAGACGCAAGACCCAACACTCTGGATGAGCTTAAGGCCGCTATCGAAGCATCCTGGGCCTCCATAACACCTCAGCAGTGCCACAGGCTGATTGCCTCCATGCCACGCCGCATTGAAGCAGTCATTTCTGCAAAAGGATTCCCGACCAAGTATTGAGTGCATAACTGAACATAATTATTTGAAGGTTGACTTTTTTTTGTATTAAAAACACTTTTCTTTTATTGGTCGGATGAAATATGCTAATTTTTTGAGATAGGAATTTTGGGTTTTCATGAGCTGTATGCCAAAATCATCAATATTAAAACAATAAAAGGCTTGAACTACTTCAGTTGTGTTGTAATGAATCTAAAATATATGAAAGTCTAGTGTTTATCAGTACATTACAGAAAATAATGAACTTTATCACAATATGCTAATTTTTTGAGAAGGACCTGTATAGCCCTAGTCTGACTCCAGCAAAAAACACTAAATATAGCCTTAATCTAGTTCTTAGCTCCGCCCATCGCCAGGAACACTTCTATTATATTGTGTTCAGAACACACAAGTTTAGCTCCGCCCATCGCCAGGAACACCAGGTACATGAAATATTCATATCTCTGAAATGAATTCAGAATTTTCTTCTTCTCTTTTAAGAATTTATACATTTCCAAATAAAGTTACACTTATACCAAAGAATACCTCGTTTTTTTTAATTAATTTATTTTGCTTTTAATTCCGTTTATCGGAATGAACAATATGTTATGATCAATAAGGTTAGGGGCCACACACACACACACACACACACACAGGGAGAGCGAGATAGACTGACAGTACTTATTTATTTCTTTTACTTTATTACAAATAACATATAAGTAATATCCAAGTGCTATACCAAGCCATACAATGAGGTTTAAGCAATTTTGATTTACATGACAGATTAGATCCAACATTAAAGGAGTTTATTATATAACTGTTATTAAAACGTTTGTCAAAAAACCCTCTGGGGATTTCCAGTCGAGCACTGCACTAACCACACCTCCACAAGAGTTGGAGGTTTATACTTCGCCGCCGCCTCTTTCGTTCAGTAAAGCCGAACTGATCAGCTGCAGTTAAAGTGTATTCTCGCCTTCACAGGACTTACTCTATTTCCAGTTTCTCTCATTTGGACATAACATTTAATCACACTGTAAGTGCCGTTTATAATATGAAACGTTTTATTGCATTGAATATGATTATTTCATTGAATATTAGTGCACTTATGTTTAGGAATGCTTCGCTTCAGTTGTAGACGCTTGCTGTTTTTCTGGTTAAATAACGTGACAGGCTAATTATTGCGATTGCTAGTAATGAATGAAAGTTACAGCGACACTGTAAAAACAACAACAGCCTCAAAAGTAACTTCATTTTGCGTTTATGTATTTTGTACATGCATTTTTGCTTGGATGTAAAACTAACTGAACAAACCACATTAATACATAAAATAAATATTTAGTAAAACTGATAATTTTGCACAGCGGAGTCAGCAGGACTCTCCCTGTGGATCTATATATATATTCAGAGTGATTTTATAAACATTCTGGATCCTTCTTTATTTCTCCTCTTCTCACAGGTACCTGATTTTTTTTTTTTTTTTTTTTTTTGATAATAGGCTGTTTTACTGAACAGCTTTGTTTTATACGAATGACTACCGTTTTGTCAAAAATGTTTTAATATCTGCCACCTGTAAATTATTGAATGTTTGTTATAATGTTAAATAAAGTAATCATCTTTATTCTTTGTTTTATTGCTCAAATTAGATAGAAATGAAGAATAATGCATGTGATGTGAAATTGCTGTACCTGGACTTAGATGACTGTAATTAACCTCTTAAACAGATTCAAATGGTGTGTAGAAAGAAAAAAATCACAGAGAGAAAACTGCAGGAGCATCAGAATCCACAGATGAGCAAAAACCACCAGAACAGAGAGAAATGAAGGAGAGAGATGAGACACAAACCAGTGGAGAGAAAAACAGACAGAGACCTGTTAGACGAGAGAGTATGGACAGAATAAAACCAACATGTAAGTGTTTGTTCATTACGGAAGTTTATTCTATTATTTCATTCTCTTTCTATTGGTGACTGCTGTAATGGGTTTAGCAGCATTTTGTTTCAAGCTGCTGTTCATTTCAGACCCGATCAAAACTTTGTGATATAGATGATGTTATATAGATATTGATCAGAATCAGAATGTTTCAAATTTACAAGTAATCAGGACATTACGGTCTAATTATTACACTTGCTATCCTAAAAATACAATCACATCCAGGGATCAGCGTGGGAAATGATAGTAAAAGGTCATTTATTGTTTCAATATATTAATATTATCTATTAAACTCATAGAGAGAGTTTAATGTGCGTGTTGTCACATTGGACACAAATATGGTGGTGGAAATTACGAACCTTTTCTGTGCTACAGAGAACCTTTAATGCACTGGAAAGGTTCTTTGGACATTAAAGGTTCTTCATGGAATCACACACCCTCCCAAAGAACCACAAATAACCTTTTTTTTTAAGAGTGTAGTATCATGTTGTCACGGAACACAGACGGACACAAAGGTAAGTGCAAACAGTGACTTTTATTCAAAGGCTTAGGTGCTGGTTATCGTGTTACGAGGTGAGTAGACTTCTTGAAGTAGTCTTTGAGGGAGTTGGGTAGGCTAATGCACTGTATTCTTATAATTTACATTACTACACAAAATGCACAAGAACATTTTAAACTCTGCAATGATCCTTTCTGTTCTGTTAGTATAAGTTACAAAACAGTAAATGAGTGCAGTATCAGTTTTACAGGAAAGTCCTCCCCCAAAAAATGAAAATTCTCTCATTTACTCACCTTCATGCCATTCCAGATGTATATGACTTTCTTTCTTGACGAGGTTTTTAAAGAAAATAATCCATCGCTGAGAATCCACATCAAACAAGTGGATTGTAACCCATGCACGTATGACAGTTGATTGGAGGCGATTGTTAATAGTCAAAAGTTTATATTATTAGTGTTTTTCTTATCTGTTGTTTCACTTCAAAAGATACTGATTCAGCCACTAAGGCCAGATGGATTACTGTCTCTGTCGTAAAGCATCTTTGGGACTCGCATAGTTGGATTATTTGCCTAAAAATATTAATTTGTGTTTACCTGTCCAGTAAAGAAAGTAATATGCATTTGGGACAGCATGAGGGTGAGTAAAAGATGAGAGAAGTTTTATTTTGGGGTGAACTATCCCCTTAACAATCATATGCTGTTGGTATGCTTATTCAAGATCAGCACAGACTAATAAGAATAAAGTGCAACGTCTTGTGTTCTGTGTTTGAATCTAGAGCTCCAAAGCAATTAAAATATTTGCGTAATATCAGGTGTCTGAAGATCAAGATCCCAGTCATTCAAAGGTGATGTGTCTGAACAAAATAAGATTCTTGTCTGATGAGGGAAATGGATCTCTGGTACTACACTACATCCTCTGGGTCAGCATCAGAAGACTGTTTATGGAAGAGTTGCTCTGCTCCCTAGAAACTGAGAAAGGACATGTATTATAGTCTAACAATACAAACAGCTTTGAACTCCCGTTATAGTCCCATTTCAGACTTAAAATATTTCAAATATAAACACACACACACACACACACACATACATAATATATATATATATATATTAACAGTACTAAATACCTCAAAATGATGCACCATGTATCAGCCGTAATACCGTTGTGTAACCATTAGATGGCTGTATAGTCCTATATACCCTAGCTGCTGGAAACTATTTTCAGTCATAATTATTTGCATGTATTATGTTTTGCAATTGAATATGTTTAGACATTATTAAACACGACATTTTGTAAAAGTTTGTTTGTTTTCGCCCCCATCTGAAGTGACCATTTTTGCGTAGTTCCCTTCTGTTACACCACTGCATCTATGCATAAACTCTTCAAAATAAAGGTGCTTTATGAAGATGCCATAGAAGAACCTTTTTTGTCTAAATGGTTCCATAAAGAACCTTTAGCATCTGAAGAACCTTTCTGTGTCACAAAAGCTCCTCTGTGGTGAAAGAAGGTTCTTCAGATTATAAAAAGGTAAGAAAGAGATGGTTCTTTAAAGAACCTTTGACTGAATGATTCTTTGTGGAACCAAAAATGGTTCTTCTATGGCATCGCTGTGAAGAACCTTTTAAGCAGCTTTATTATTAAGATTGTAGTTTAATGCAAAAGGCCGAAGGCCAGTCACACAGAGAGAGTACCTATTCATTTAAAAACATGAGATGGGATATGAAAAAACCTGACAAAGTCTTGAGACATGTTTTTTAAAAGCTGAACTTGTGTTGTTTTCTAAAAATGCTCTCGTGCAAGATGCGAGTGCAACGGTGATAGATGTCCCTATAGAAAATGCAATAAATATGCATTCTGTGTGAACAGCTTGGGGCATTTTTGTTCATTTTGGTGGCATTTTTACCACAAGCCCTAATACATTTCCCACCCTGGTTCAGGTATATGAGGATAATCTGATAAATTGACCTTTTCTTTTCTTTTTTTCTAGTCTCAGATGATCCAGACGGGCCTGCAAAGTTTCATTCTGACATAAAAGCTGAGGTGAGATTCTCAAATCAAAACCCTTCAGATGTTCTCAAGAACAAACAGCATCATGAGACACCAGCAGCTGAAGATCTGAACATCATCATCACAGACTCCATCACTTAGACTACAGTCTTGGATTCTGGAGGTTTTTACAGACTCATCTGATCACAAACACACTCAGCAAGAGCTGCTTTCCCAGAGCATCGTCTGATATCACTTTACTGTCATCGTTTCCACGCCACGAACATCTGACTTACATCTGTGTCACAGAGACTCGTTTTTGTTTGACAAAATATTAGTTTAATTTTGTCTCATATTTTTATTTTCATTTACTATGCATGTTTTTTTATATATTCCTGTATATTGGGATTTATTTCTATCCACCTTATTTCTAATAGAAGTGCAGTCACGTTCATTTGCAAATCAAATGTATCTGGCTTCTGATCTCATGCACTTCCAGTGACTTTTAGTGGAACAAACTGCTTTTTATGCTGCTTGATTTCACAAATCTGTTGCCGTTATTTTAATGAATTGTCATAATAATAAACACACACTGGTCTGAACTGTTTTACTGTTTACTGCACTTTATAATTAATAATAATAATTTGTTATATTTATATAGCGCTTTTCTATAGGCACTCAAAGCGCTTTACATGCAAGGGGGAATCCAGCCCCGGCGCCAGAACATTTTAACAGGGGGGGCTATCCCTTCTGCCCGGGGGGGCACATAGCGTGAATGTCAGTGGGCCTTTGGTATCGATATGATTTAATTTTGCCTATAAAACAAAGTGATTAGTATTATCATTGTATTCGCAAAGAAGAAAAAAGTATTATGATTTTGTACTGGCTCGATGCACTTCAGAACTGGTTCAAACTTTACGCAAACAGTTTTTTTTTTAAGTCACGATTAAAATAAGAAGACGTTATAAAAAAAATTACGCATTCTATAATAAATAAAATAACACCAACCTGCTAGAACAGCTGGAGTCTGCGGTGCTTACTCGCGTTGAACCTTCTCAGTAGAGTATCTTTCCATTCATCCCGAAATTTTCTTGTCAAGTCTCTTTCAAATGCCATGTTGCACTAATTGGGCCTTTCGCAGATGTAGCATCAGGGCCGGCGCCACGGGGGGCGTCGCCCCCTCACCAGCACTATCCCGCCCCCTCAGATCACCATTAATATTAAAAGGGATTTTAATGATAAAATGTGCCATTTAAAAATCTCATTTGCCAAGTGTATTGACTTCCTAGAGTCAATATGCTAAAATAGCAATATTTTTAGTTAAGGACAGTTGTTAGGCAAGGTCGAGTTTTGATTGGTCGCTTGATTAAGCGTGCTACCCCGCCCTAATAATATTACATAAAAGATTTTGCACGACGGAAAGCAAACAAGAAGGCTATGAACATTCCATCATTTTAAGGTTGCATATTACATAAACTAATTTCACAATGGACATTCGAAAATGGATTAAAAAGAAAGAACCTACAGCAACTGCTACTACTGGGTCTGAGCTCCAAAAAAGCAGTGTGGACACTGACAGTGCAGGCCTGCTTACGCCACTGACAAATACTCAGCCCGCCAAAAGTAAGGACTCACCGTCAAGTGTGCCAGAAGACCTCGGTAAAGACAAGCCAGTCCAGGTTCGTCTCAAGCAGTTTCCAAAGAAACAACAACATAAAAATGACTGTAAATGGTCATTTTCACCGAATTGGTACAATGAGAAGGAATGGCTAGAATATTCAGAGCAAGCAGTTTCTGAATTTGTTTCCCCTGTCGGAAATTTGGTGGGAGTGACTCAGTTTTTACAAGTACTGGTTTTAGCAATTGGAAGCACGCGACAGATAAAGCGAAGGGATTTTACAGACACGCTAACAGTAAAGAGCATCTGGCATGCATGGCTATTTGGAAAGAGCAGCAATTGCGATGTTCCACAGGAAAGGAGATTTCAACCCTAGTTAATTCAGATCAGTTTTCTCAAAACCGCCTTTATGTGTCTGCAATTGTAGACATTATTGAGTTCCTGGTCTCAAACGAACTGCCACTGAGGGGTGTAGTTGATTCCATTGATGACAGAGGGGCAGTGGACTGTTCCTGTCTCTATTTGATTACACACTGAGAAAAAACAAAGAGCTAGCCCAGGCCTTCAATACAATTCCAAAAAATGCTACATACACATCACACGATGTTCAAAATGATTTAATTGAATTGATGAGTACAATCGTGACAGAGCAAATTGTGAAAGATGTTGGGGAGTCATGGTTTACAATTAAAGTGGATGGAACCAAGGACCCAACGGGCAGTGAGAATGTCTCAATTGTTCTTCAATATGTAGACCAGAACTGCACAGTGAAATAGCGGCTGTTGTCAATATTGATTACAGACAATTGTGATGCCCTGTCACTCACTAACACGGTGCTTGAAGAGCTGTCAGGTGTTGGTCTCGATACAAATAAAATACTAAGTCAGTGTTATGACGGGGCAAGCGTCATGTCTGGAAGAGAAGGAGGTATGCAGAAACATATTCAAAAATTAAACAGAGAAGTGCCGTACATCCATTGTTTTAATCATCAGTTACATTTGGTCATAGTGCATGCCATTTCATCCGAGAGCGCTGTAGGAGATTTTTTTGACGTTTGCAATGCGCTTTACAAATTTCTGAGAAAACCGCACTGTAGCTGCACAGTATAAGGGAGAGAAGCTTAAAAGGCTGCTGGATCAACGATGGACTGGCCACCTTGATACGGTGTCCGTGGTGCTGAAATCGTACGACACGCTTGTGGATTTTTTGAATGAAGTCACAACCAAAGGAAAAGGTGCTGATGTAAAACTTGGACTTCACAAGGCCATCACAGAACCAACTTTTAGATTTCTTTCCTGTGTGATGTACAAAGTTTTGGGCCTGATGGATCCACCGAATAGGATGCTAAAGCTGAACAAACAGATCTAATGACAGCAGTTCGGCTCATTCGCAGCGCTGCTTCTTGCATTGAAAGTCTACTCATCGGATGCGGAGTTTACGAAACTGTGGGCTGTAAGCATGAGTGCAGATGATGCAGATCCTACCCCTCCGAAACGGCAGCGACAGGCCAGCAAGTCTCTGCAAGACTATGTTGTGAATGAAAGTGTTGGCCAGCGTGAAGCGAACATTGAACAGGAGTGCAAGCGGCTGTTTTTTAACATTATTGACTCCATTCTCTGAGAAATGTCTGTGCGTTTCAGCGAACGTAATAGCAAGTACATTACAGCTTTGGATGCACTTGACCCTGGAAGTGAGAACTTTTTGGATAAGGGAAAAGTGAAACCACTACTGGATTTAACGAACACCGAAATGATAGAGTCTCAGTTCACCGTTGCACGTCAGTTTTGTCAAACATTGTGCACCGGCCAGGACGAGAAAATGACTTTGGTCAAACTTCTTTCAAATTACTCCAGCGTTTTCCAAGCCATGCCAGGGGTTCTGACTGCCCTAAAACACGCACTAACATTTGGGGCCTCGACTGCTGTGTGTGAGAACTCTTTCTCGACGTTGAAGAATGTATTTTCTGAGCACAGACGCAGCATGTTGCATAGACGAAAAGCACATCTGATCAAGCTGGCATTTGAAAATGACCTTAGTAGAAAATTCAGAGAAGAATGGAAAGAGTTACTGATGAGGAGGTTTCACTTATCAAAGAGAAGATTGCAGCTCTACTGAGGCTAAAGGTATGATGTAGTAGTGTTAAGCAGGCATAAATTGCTTTTGTTGGTGTTGTTGTGGTAACGTGTCTGCATTCGCAGTAAAACGTCTGAAATGGTGTAGGCCTATATACACATTTGATTATCTAAGACCTATATATAAGCCTGTCATGATGAGTTTTCTAATATGTAGATCTAGGCGTTTTTTTTGTATTTTTTGTATCTATAGTAAGATTGTTCAGAGCTCTGTACGTTGCTTACTAGCTGCAAAATTGAAGGAGCGTACCACAGCTATATGTATTTTCTAGCTGGGAGTATTATATGCATTCATGTGATCGCCCCCTCTCGGTATTTCAGACGCCCCCTCTTCAGCGCTAGGCTGGCACCGGCTCTGTGTAGCATGCTCCTTCGATTGTCCGTGAACACATTTTTCAGAGTAGAAAATGAGTTTTCGCATGTAGCTGTAGAAGCTCCAAATGTCAGCGTGCATTTCATTGCAGCGAGTACACTAGGCATAGCTTCAAGCATGGAATGATGCTCCTGGAGTATTTGTTTAAGTGTTAATTTCTCGCCACTAGAAATCGATCTAGCCAGTACTTTCCGCAGGAATTGTCAGGCCACAACAAATTCTGTATGAATCGCTTCTGAATTAGTTAAGTTCATCAAATCTTGTACGAGTTGCGCATCCAAGAAAGTGCTGTCATACTGTGGATCAAATGCTGAAAGAGCTTCAATTAACTTGCTATTTCTTTCTCCGAAACGCTCCGAGATTTCTGCAAGCACTGCATCCAAAGTACTGTAGTATAATCGTCTGATTTCTCTTCTTGATTTCCCAAATCACCTTGAGCCTGGCCAATGCTTTCCTCCAGCAGATATTCTTGAAGGCCTTTGTTGATGGTCCGCTTTCGTTTGGGAGGTCTTGGCATTTCAGTGTCATCGGCCTTCTCCCACAGCTCTAAGAAGTCAGATTCACTGCGCAATTTCGTAAGGCATTCTGAAGCAGATGTAACTAATCTGACTGCACTTAGAAAGTCCATGTCCTCTGACTGCATCAGTTTGTTTGGAGCATCAAGCAGCTGTAGAATCTTATTTACCATGTGGGCAATGAACTTGAAGCTCGTCTCTGATACTTCCCTAATCAGGGGTGCGTTTCCCGAACAACGACGTAACTCGCTGATTAACCACCATAGTACTATGCATTGTTTTGGAAATGAACTAGCTAGCCATGACTGTTTCCTGAACACAGTCGCATCTCCAGCATCTCCATCGTTTAAACCACATTAGTTCAACAACATAGGGCCATTGTTAATGACGTCACACACATGTGGTGGAGGAATAACTTAAGCTGTTTAACTGATTAGAGATCTCTAAGATGCTACTATATTGAACATGGCACCTACTAGGGGTGCAACGGTTCTCGGTAAAAAAAAATCGAACCGTCCCGTTCTCCTCCCACGGTTCGATACGCACGTGAACCGCGGTTGCTCTGACCACGCACTTACAATACAGTTCGGTGAAAAAAACAATCCATAAAACAGAGTTCAGCTAATGTATTGTTCTGAATACGCCCCACGTGCGTTTCATGTGAAACTGCCATCCAATCAACTCCTAGTATGTAAATATGTTGCTATAACGACACAGTTCCTCACGTGTTGGTGTTTTTGTGTTTTGCTCTTCGCTTGTGTAACGTTACTGTTCAGCATGGCGAGTGGAGGAGATAAGCCGTTAATAGAGCCGCCACCCGCTTCATTCAAGTCTGCTGTCTGGGAACATTTCGGGTTTCCAATAGATTACAGCAGCGATGGTAAAAAAAAAACGTGGACAAAACAGTCACGTTATGTAAAATTTGCCACGCGCGAGTGCCTTATGCTCACGGCAATACATCTAATATGACGAGCCATTTGTGCCGTCATCACCACGGTGCTGAAAGCGCTCAAGCACAGGTGAGACCGAAACAGCAGACGTTGCCTTCTGTGTTTAAACAGGCACTCGGTTCTAATTCGGACAGACACAAAACGATAACTGAAGCGGTGGGGGTTTTCATCGCTAAAGACATGCAACCCTATTCCGTTGTTGATGACGAGGGATTTCAGCATTTCATAAAGACGCTCGAGCCGCGTTATGAAATCCCTTCGCATACCCACTTCAGCAACAAGGTAATTCCTGCCCTATATGAGGAAACACGGAGCAGAATTGAGAACGAACTTGCAAATGCACCATACATTGGTCTAACAACTGATAGTTGGTCCTCCAGGGCAAATGAAAGTTACCTAACAGTAACAGCACATTATATTTTGGATTGGAAAATGAAAAGCTCTGTCCTTCAAACATGCCCTCTTTTTGAAAGCCACACAAGTAGCCATTTGGCCGATGCACTAATGAGTGCAGTGACAGACTGGAAGTTGGAGAGACCTAACATCACTATTCCAGTCACCACAGATAATGCACAAAACATGGTAAATGCCATAAAATGCCATTTCTCGTTTGGCTCTCATCGAAGGCGGTCGCATTTTTCTTCCCTCCCTGCCCTTATCACCCCTGCTTGCTCTCTCCTGTCTTGTCCTTGTCTGACACTGAAGAGACTTTCTCCGCAATATTCTACAAAACCGAAATTATGGATCTGATCAACTGGTCTCTTAATGCAATTGACACCATCTTGGGATCGGGAGAACCCAAGTGTCCTGCTGGGACTTTCGCAGCTGGCTACACGATGGACGCATGGGAGAGGTGGTGGGTCGTGTGTCTGGCGGCTCTTTCCGTGGAGGACATTGAAGATCTACCTATTCGGAACCATGATAACTGGGTTTCTGCTGTTTGGATTAGGTGTTACCCTGTTATCTGAGAATTCAGGAGACGGGAAAAGCTGTCCAAAACCTCACAAGGCTGCCCGTCATGATTGAAGCAGTTGGCAGCGGTCAACTCTGAAACAGAGACTATTAACCGCAATATGGATTCGATCACGATAAGCTCTCGGCTTTGGAAAGTAAAATTGATGGACAAGGAGATCAGAATGGACAATGAGAATAAGCTGTGAAATTAAAAGGCAGCTTTTCGCCCAAAGACCAAACAATCTTATCTCTTTCGGCTTCCCAAAACAACAGACAGCTTGGCAAGGTTGTTCTGGAATCTAACTCCCCGGATGAATACTGCAGAGAGACGCTCTTTCTTCCCTCCCCCCTCAACAAACACCTTGTGATTGTCGAGCGTTTGGGTTCCGGCCAAGGTCGTTTCCATGGCAATACAATCTGCGGACTGAGACAACTTGTCTGGAGTGCCAGCGTGGCGGATCTCTAGGCACACGAACTTACACATACACACGAACTTACACATACACACACTCATACACCTCCCTACCCCCATCCCACGCCTTCGTCGCTTCATCCTGTCAGGTGTTAACGGGTCCGTGGGTTGGCGCTGCAATGGCTGCTGGCCGGATGGCTGTTTCGTCTGAACTAGGATTACTATGCAAGTTATGTTTCTGTGTTGACTGTGCTCTATGCTGAGGTTTTTTGTCTGTTCTCTCACTGCACCCTCTTCCAAGGACGTAGTGGGAAGACACTTTTTTTCTCCTCTCTTTCCACATGTTATGCTGTATCTCTTCTTCTCTATTGCATTTCGTTGCCTTGTACCTACATGTGCAATGACAATAAATTGAATCCAATCCAATCCAATCCAATCCAATCCGAAAGAAGCAACTGGATTAGGGCCACAAATTGGATGTTTTGCTCACATTCTGAACCTTGCAGCCAAGAAGGCAGTAGCAATTCAACAGAATATGATATATTGACCCAGTGTTCTTGGTCTGAGCTATATTATGTTTGTTTTGAAATGCACTTTATGTTGGTACTCTAAAGTAGGCTTCTTTTGAGTTAAAATGTTGGTTTTAGCAGGGATTAAAAACTGCTTGGAATTTTATTTTTGTAAAGAAGCCTGCTGTGATCAAGGGTTTAAGTATATGTAACCCAATAAATATTTTTTTTTCTTCGAATTTGTCAGTAGCATTTTTTTCCCTAAACACACCGAAACCGTGACCCTAAAACCGTGATACGTACCGAACCGTGACTAATCTGAACCGTTGCACCCCTAGTGTCTATAGGTGTATGCATGCGTTAAGTTTATATGTATATGCAAGTTATTCCCAAGTGTATATGCATTCATTACTAACATAATATGTATTGGTATGGATTTCATATTAGTGTGCACATGTATTTCATATATGTATTTTGAACATCCAATAGTATACATGTATATATGAATAATTTATTGGTGTATATGCACGTGTTTTATGTATGTATTGATTAGCGAAGTTTGATTTAAATCCTACGTGGCGCCTTAAGACTGTACTTTTTAAATGTATCTGTAAGCAATAATCTTACTGCTGGACTTTGGGCTGTTATGGCAATAACAATGGTGTGATTTTTTTTTGCCTTTGTGTTCTGTCTCGATGATGTTGTACATACTTTACATTTTAGTGTTATTATTTAGATGAAGGAAACTTTAGTTTTGTTTCCAGCAGATTAATAGTGATGCTGCTCTCATCTATGTAAACCTTTAGCTGCTCTGTTAATGGTGTCCTGGAGTTATGTTTCCATTTACAGTGGAGAGAGACAGGAGGAGTAGCCTATGTGTATATAATGTGACCTTTCAATGTGCAAATTTGCCTGACTCACTTTTGACTTTAAGCCCCAGGCACCATCCTTGGTTATAGTGACTCCATCCATCATTTCATTGGGCACAGCACTAAACACATGTCACAGTCAGATTGGCTGATGATTTTAGAAGACGCCCAAAGAGTATAAAGAGTATCTCTATTCTTTACTAGCCTAATTGTGAACGTCGATATTGAAATGGAGAACCTTGTGAGGGACATGTATGACGGAGTGAATCGTGAAGAAACGACTGAAGCTCAGCGCAAAAAGTTTCGCAATGAAAAGCTAAGTGCAAATCCCAATGTTCTATTTAGAATATATCAAAAAGGTAATCTGCATATACTGCAGTTTAGTTCTATTTACTTCGACGAGTGGGTGGAGTGCTTGAAATCATACCGGCTAACCTTTCAGCATCTTCTTACACGTAATGTGTTCAGTCTCTGTGGGCCGTCAAGCGAATTGGAGAAGTTTTGCAACGAATACTATGAAAACTTTAATTACATAAAGCCCGAAAAGCTGGAAAAAAAATCAACTTCTGCCCTGAGCAATAGAGCAAGGCCGGTACAGCGACACGACGAATACGCAGATCAGTTCGGAGATGCTTGATGTCACTCTATTCAAAGTAAACGACACCAACGCTCCGTGGGAATGACACGACCTCCATCGTTAGGACTCGACGACGCTCCTTCGAAAAAATTTGAAAACTAATATATTGTATTTCTCTTGTCCAAATAAATCTAAAATAAATAATGATATGGTCTCCGTCTCAGTTATTAAGTTATTATTAGAGGTCAACCAATACTGATAACCAGGTTTTACTGATAACCGTAACTACGTTGGACTGCGCCAGCTGGCTGATAACCGATTAGTTCGTTTTTAAAATATAGTGATAGTGAATGAAAACAAAAATGGCATTGTAGGTAAAATAGTGCTGAACTTACAAGTTTTTTTTTTTTAAAGTAATGAAAATGACAATGTACTGTGATTTTAAAATAAATATATACATATTAGCCTAATCTATTAATTTTACCTATAATATATTAATTACCTTCATTCGTGATTGTTCTTAGTGCATTAACTAACAGATACAACAATAAAATGTAAAAATGTATCGGTAAATGCTGAAATTAACAAGGAACAAAATGCATGTATTAATGTTTATATCTTATTGTAAAGTTTTATCATGTCATATAATGTTTTTTTGTTTGTTTGTTTTTTGGCGAGTGTTACATCTGCTAGTTACAGGCCAGCAGCAAGCTGTTAGTTTTGTTTCACAGCAGACCAGGGAGGCATTTATGGAGCCGTGCTGAAGTCCTCCAGGACTGAGATGGGTTTCATCAAACCAGGTAAAATAAACCGAGTTTTGAGTTAAATGATGATGTATTAACAATGAATAATAAAGCATTAACAATAACAATTCAGACATGATGTTTGCGATTTCTGAATAAAAATAAAGTGAAAAACTTAACTTTAAGCTAAGAGTAAGTTAACTTGCCATACAGTGAAAAAAAAACTGTAAAAGGTTTAGCATCACATTATGTAATTCTGTTGTAAAATGCTGTAAAAAGCATGGTTTTTGGAATTAAAAACATATCATTTAAAATTAAAAGGACATTCCCAGACATATTATGAATAGACTGTGTTTAAATTTGTTTCTTGTTATTTGTGTTATCTCATATATTTGAGTATTTTGTGTTATTTTCTGTTGTTCAGTTAGTGTTGTGTGTTGCCCTCATGAAGTTTTGACCCTGTGCCCTTTCTACAGTATATACCAAAATTGGGTGTGTTTTATGGACAGGCAACCTGCGATAAACTTATGATGATCCATCATGTGACTTTCTGTTTAACCACCTGTGTTATGGTGAGTATCAAGCATGCATGTTATCTCAAATTTAGATTTTAATAATCACGAAGGAGGTTCCTCCTGAAGAACCCGTGTTTGGTTTGAAATCCAAGATGTGAAAAGTAAAACCGAAAAAAAACAAAAAAAACATATTGAACAATCCTGTCTTTATCCAGGTTGAATTTTGAAGATGACATCACAAGAACAATTGATGGTGTGGAGCTGTTAACCTTCATCAGTTGGCTACTTCACATCACATGAGTCCCGATATCCATAAAACAGCATCCTATTGTTTGAGCCAGAGGAGGATGGGCACCCTCAGTTGAGTCTGGTTCCTCTCAAGGTTTTCCCTCCACCGCCTAAACCTCTTTTGGAGGGTTTTTTCCTTGCCACTGTCGCCTTTGGCTTGCTCACTGAGGGCTTCGAGGCACAATTTACTGTTTAGCTGTTTACTGTTTTGAAATAAAAGGTCTATAAAACTTAATTTGACCTTCATGATGTAGGAGACTTTCTTATTCAAACTGGGAAAATATCTTCATTTCAAGAATTTTCCATAACTGTGTTCAAGGAAGCAAAGGTTTTGCTGTTTTTATTTATTTTATATTTAAAATTTATTGTATTTTTACTTACATGTTCCATTACTGTTAAACTAAATTTGTGATGCATTTTCATGCACTTATTTTAACGATAAAAGATTGTAAAACTGCTCCAAACCAAGAATTGTTTAAAAGTATGTTTCCTTACTGTAATAGATCTAACCTTACATTTAATGCAATTTTATATTAAAATACTGTTATATTTACAGTTTTGGAAGTAAAAAAGAACAGGTAATATTTCTTAGTAGTTTTGTGTGTTACCATGATTGTGTTTTGTATTTGTGTAAACATGTCTTTGTATAGATCAACTATACATGTTTTAATTTATTCAGACATTGTTTTATTTTGTTTAAATTGTTTTATTAGTCTTGTTATATTTATTTATTGTATTAAATTATTTAATATTGCATCGTATTTATGGATTTATTTATCTAACACCTTTATTTAAAAAAAATCAATTAAAGGAAATCAATGATAATGATATAATTTATTTAAAAAATTCAAAGTCAACACTGCTTTTCTTTAAATCAGTGTAACAATGAGTAGACAGAGAGCAAGCAAAAGGAAGGCAGGCAGATGTCAGTGGCTCTTGAAAGTGGTTTTAATAAATTAAAAGAGCAAAATAAGCAACCAGAAAACAGGTAACTCTAATTAAACAAAAACACAACATACAGACATAACTAGAATCAAGGGAACTTTGAGGGAAAACCAAGGAATAGGCATCCAAAACAGGATATGACACCATCATCTGACAAAGAACACCACAGGGGTATTTTATACAAGGCTTATGGAAAAAATAAATAAAGATAAATATTAGAAACACCTGGAATGATAAAAGGCTAATCAACAATAAAACTGCAAAGGGCACTACAAAACACAGCACAGGAAACAGGAAGTACAACAAAAGTCCCAACACAACACAGGCAACATGTAACAATCAGAATTTAATTTGCAAGGTAAAAGAGTACCTTTCCATTTATTTGAAAGGGAAATCATTCACATTTTGCTGATGAAGGCTTCCTTTATGTAACTACGTAATTCAACTTTAACTACTTCACACAAAGTGCAGTTACAGGATCATTTATGCATCACTATAACAGCCATTTTGTGACCCAGAGCTGAAGAAGATGTAAATGTTTGATGAAACACACCTGATTCACATCAGCAGCTCATCAATGACTTTAACAGAAACACAAGAGATCAAGACTTTACTCTAGACATCTACTGTTTAACACAACACAGTCCATTACAGCAGAACATCATCAAAGATTGTTTCTAGAAATTTGTAATTGACATTTAGAATTCACACAAAAATCTGCATTATTATTATATGAGCTGGTAACATTCACTGAATTAACCTGAAAGAATGTCATTTGAATTAAATAGAATTTAAGTCATTATAAATCATGTATGATCATATGTTTTATTTATCATAATGCATAGAATATTAACTGCAGTTATCATCTTTGTCCACTAGATGGAGGAACTAGATTTTCAATCTCAAAGGTGTTTAGTTTCAGGTTAAAGTCAGTGAAGAGAATCAGAGATCTGCAGCTGGATGAGGATCATGATGACACACACGGAGCATAAAGAGACTCATCACATACATCATGAGTGGGAATAAAATACATGAGGCATTACACGATCATCCAAATCACTGATCATGTTTACATAAACATGATGTCATGGTTTAGTCATGTGAAAAAATTAGGACACCCTATTGAATTCCATGGTTTTCTGTATCAGGACATAAATTATCTGGTCCTTGGCAGGTCTTAAAATTTGGAAAATAAAACCTCAGATGAACAACAACACAGAACACAGGCACTCATCCAAAGTGGCTTACAAATGAGGACAATGGAAGCAATCAAAATCAACAAAAGAGCAATGATATGCAAGTGCATTATATATATATATATATATATATATATATATATATATATATATATATATATATATATTCTCACACACACACACACACTTCTTTATAATTATTTTACATGCCCAAAAAGAGGGTGTGCCTTCTGTCTCTTGTGTTCATGACTCACTCTGTCAGGATCTGTGAGGAAGAACCCAAAAGCAGAATGGCAAATTACAGAGGTTTATTAACACAGACTGGACGAGAGTGAGCTGTGAAACAGATTTCAACAACAGGGGATACGGGAAACAATGAAGGAACAGCAGAGAGCGATCGCTGGAACCAGCTTTAGATAAGAACCAGTCAGACAACTGCAGAAGAAGTGGCAGGGCCAGGCAGGATATGTGTATTTTTGCTCTAAACATCTTTTGGATTTTTGTAACAGGCGTAATTCCACAATTTTTATGTTTTATTGATGCTTCTAAAGCAGGGCTGTCCAAACTCGGTCCTGGAGGGCCGGTGTCCTGCAAAGTTTAGCTCCAACCCTAATTAAACAGACCTGAAGCAGCTAATCAAGCTCTTACTAGGCATACTAGAAACTTCCATACAGGTGCTGAGGCAAATTGGAGCTAAACTCTGCAGGACACCGGCCCTCCAGGACCGAGTTTGGACAGCCCTGTTCTAAAAAAATTATTTTTTAAGTTATACAATAGAAGAGTTCCTAAATTAGTAGTGAGAATCTTGTCTTTTTGTTATGCTCATCAATTAATGTATGTAAAATGGGGCAATTGTGTGTCTGCTCCTTTCAGTGTATGTTACGGAGTCAGACAGGGAAGCATTTTGTCTCCCTTTTTATTTAATGTTTATATGGATGATTTATCACAGCAGTTAAATGGTTGTAGAGGTTGTATGGTTGGTCATACTATTGTAAACCATTTTATGCAGATGATTTGGTGATCTTTTGTTCAGATACCCTAGTGAAAAAAAAGTATACTTTATTGTATTTGTAATATATTCCCTGTTTTAATAGTACCTTGCAAGTATACTAACAAACAATTTACTACTTTTAAATATACAAAAAGTATATTAGTAGCATACTTTTGACTATTTTCACAATACAACTCTTAACACACTTTAAAATAATTATAATTTAGTATATTTTCTAAAAAATATATAGTTTACAAAAATATGCTTGAAATTTCTGTAAATTTTTAATAAGTATATTTATTTGCATTTTACTTAAATATATTTTATGAATATTTTTTAATTGTGTGCTGAAAATGATCTTTGTAACAATGCATTGGAAGTATACTTTCAAAGTACATTATTAAATAACCTGAAGTTGTAGTATGTACATTTTTGAGTAATTTTAAGTTTACTTCTTCATTCTTGGAATTTACTTAATTAGGCCTACTTGGACATATGTTGCTTTCAGAAAGTAATAAAACTAATAAATAATGCGAATAAATGAAGTGAATGTATTATAAAGTGTACAGTCAAGTAAACACTGTCTATATTGCAAGGCCAAAACGTTCACTCACAAAGCATTTATAAAGGTTGTTTTGCTAAAGTTATATACTATTTAAGACTGATATTTTCTCCTCACGTTTTTTAATTTGAAACTCATACTTGCATATGTTTTTGAAATCAATATTTTCAGAGCAAAGGTGGCGTGGAGTGCTGGGATGTCAAAGTCAACAAGACGGCTGTAATACCACGGGCCTAAAGTGAAGTAAGTAGAGTTCACATTGATTTAATTGATGGTTTTAGTGTTTGCGAGATGTACACCATCATTTTCTGAAAGTTTTTTTTAAGTAGATTTCTTCATTTTTGGATGAATTGCTATTTTTGTAAATGTAGCAGCACAAATGGTTCTTCTGAAGCAGAACAATATTTTAGACTGAGATTTAAATCATTGATCAGCTCATGCAGACACAGCCCAGACAAATAGTGCTTCTTCACACCACATGAAGCACATCATGATATCCACGGATCAAGGATGTTAGATGTTTGATGTAATGTAGTGTGCCACTATTTCTGATTCAGACTGTATTAGCAGAATTAAAAACATTAAATTTCAGTTTGTCTTTGATTCAGAGTCATTATGCTTCACAAGAATAGAGTTGGGTCTTGAAAGCTCTATAGGCTTTTTTAATATCTTAATATGGATTAATAAGGTCTTGTGTGTTATATTTCTACTTGCACTTATCTTAAAGTTGCTTTGGGTTTGTATAAAGGTGTGTTGATTTATTATTTATATTTATTTGGTTGTTTTATTAATGAAAAACCCAGTTCAATTCAAGCTCAAGAACATTCAGCTGATACACCCCTGAAAGTTTTTCCCAATTAAATCCAGTTGACCGACAGCTCTGGAAGACATGCTGTGAAAATTACTACACGTTTTTGAAAAGTACTACAAGGTTTTAAATGATCACACGCACTACTGAATAAACACTACTCTGATCCTTCACAACTTTATTTTCAATTATGAACATTTAAATGTATTTCCACACAAGGTTTAATTTTATGATTTGTGACATATACTAACACTTTTTTTTAATGCATTTAGAGAAAAGAGCCTGACCAGGTGCAGAAGACAGCAGTCCCCGTCATTGCTGATGAGGAGGAAGAGGAAATGTCACGAGGAACCCACTGGATGTTTTGATCGTCTTTGAAGAAAAAGAGATGATGTCAACCAAGTCTAGTGTCAGTGCACTGCTCCTGTTTTTGCACTTTATAGCACACTAACTTCTCAAAGCAGCTTTACAGAACAGGCATGTGTCTACATTACCATTTAGCCTGATCTGTTCTATAAATACAATACTTTTCAACTTGAATAGTGTTGTATCTGGTGATTTATAGTGATGCTACATGGGTGCACTCACTTCTGTTGTATACTGTATGTTTGACTAATTCAGTGGAAGCAATATTGACGTGGCATACTGATACAATTCCTCACTGCTAATCATGATGTTCATTTTATTAAGTAGTATGTGTTTAATACAGGATATTTACAGTCTGATGTAATAAAAAGATGCCCTCTGACCTTACCTCTTTTACTTTAACGGATGCTGTTCTTGTGGAGTGTCACTATATCTGATGTGTGAGCGGTCATCAGGCGCAAATGTAACAGAGCAATTCTTTATAAAATTCAAAAAATGTTTTGGTCATGTATAATTTAAAATTGTTTTTGTTTTATTGTATTTATTTTACATGTTTGAAATTTTATTTTTTTATGTTTCTTTCGGCGTTCTTTTTATTTAAAAACATAGTTGGTGCATTTTATGTTTTACAATGCTAACACCGTTATTTGAGTTAATAATCTGTCTCTGTCATTGAATTCATGTATTTATTGTTATGACCTTAAAAAGTGGATTCAGCATTGGGGAGAAAATTTATATTTTTACTCAAAAATAATACATTTATAGTATATTGCTTGTGTGTTTCAGAAACACACTCATAATTAATTAACACAGTTAAAACGTATTCAAAAAATATAAAATATATAAAAATATATTTAAGTAAAATGCAAATAATGTACTTATAAAAACAAAAATAACAGAAATTTAAATTCAAGTATATTTTTGTAAAATATATATTTTTAGAAAATATACTAAATTACAATTATTTTAAAGTGTGTTAAAAGTTGTATTGTGAAAATAATCAAAAGTGTGCTGCCAATGTACATTTTTGGTTAGTATATTTGAAATGTACTATTAAAACAGGGAATATTTTACAAATACAATAAAGTATACCTTTTTTCACCAGGGTTGATTGATTCAGTTCAGTTCATTCCAGTAACTGTAAAGTTCATCACTGATGAAATGGGTTGAATTCATCATTAAAACAGCTCTCGTCCCTAGTTGAAATAAACTGGAGAGATGCGAGCTACATGGGAGCTAGTAAACAATTTGTTCTCCAATACACCAAAGTCTCGGTCTCCATAACGAACTACACACATCGTCCACAGATGGGAGTCATCTGCTGTGCTTCCATGTCAATTGTGAGAAACCTCCGCCTAACCCCATCTGTAAAGGTTTAACTATAAACTAAATAAAATCTCTTAACTAAATCTTAGAAAATAAATGAATAACCACATTCTCAACCGCTCCAAAGCTCTGAATTCCTCCCACTGAGAGAGAGAGGAGGCAGGCAGATGACGCATGAGGGATATTCGGGTGGCACTTCCAGCTCATGATTATATCGTAAATAGGACCACTGACAGAGAAACAGTCGCTATTTCTGGTGGCAAAAAAAGAGGACGAGATGCTATCTAATGAATCGAGAGAGAAAAAGATGCTGAAAGAAGTCAAATGGAGCAGCATTAATAGCGGCAAACCAAACTGTGAGTATTTCTGATAAAACGCTGTTACGTGTGTTTCATCTTCTCTGGGGTCTGTTCTTCCAACGTGGATTATTCAGATTTTATTGTTGATGATTTGATATGATCCAGTATCGTTCAGTTATTCGAAGCTGTTGTCAACAGGTCCGTGAGCTAAACCTGCTCGGGAGCAGCTTATTTCACATAAACATAATTAGATTGTAATTTATCATTTTACATGAAGGTGATAGCCTCCTGAAAGTCTGTCCCAGCCACTACAAGAGTATCCTATTGAACCAGGAAAAATAGATGATAATAATAATAAATAATAATTTAAAAAATATTTTGAAAATAATGTTGCATAATCTATAATATACTATTTTACTCACTGAGAGATTTATTCGGTAAGGAATAATATCATAACTTTAATATTTGTCTGAGGCATGCATTAATTTGAACGGTGAGCTTTGATGGGAGCAGACTCACTTCTCAAATCTCAAAATATGTTTATGATGCACAATTAATTTAAACACAGTCAGTTATGTCTTAAGATGAATCATATGGATTAATAAACTTTATGCTGTCCCGTAGCCTACAAATCCGCTTCAAAATTAGATTAATTGCTGATTACAATAGGAATATGCAAATCTCCTGAACAAATTCTAGAAATTGTGAAAAACAATTGGGATGTCATTAAAGATGTCATTACGTTGTTGTCTTGCTGCCAACCAATCACTGCACTGCTGATCATCAAGTCTGCTTTATTGTCAATTCTTCCACATGTACAGTACATACATACAGAGAATTGAAATTGCGTTACTCTCAGACCCTTGGTGCATACAGTTAACATTAAACACGTTCAGATACAGATAATACAGTTTAAACATATGTACATACAGCTATACAGATATACAAATGAGGACATTGTAAAAAAATAAATAAAGAGATAGATAAAGTGGCATAAGGCACATGGCAGATAAGAGTGCAAACCAGTTAAATAAAAACATTCGCTCATGTTGTCATGTTATCATGGTGTCCATATCAATATTTCTGCCCTTTCCAGTGAACATGACATCAACAGAGTGATCTCACACTACTTAATCATAATTAAAAGATCTGAGATCTATCAAATCATCTCAGATTAATTAAGCTATTAATGAAGAAGAGACCCTTGGGGTCTGAATGTGTTTATCAAATTAATTAGTCATTTTATCTTCTAAAGTGTAGATGAAGATAATCAGACGCTTGTGTTTTCATTTCTAGTTTCTCATGATCCAGACACACCTGAAGAGATTCATGCTGATGATTCAGATGGAGCCAGAGACGAGGTGAGATATTACACATCATACACAGAGAAATATATTCAAACTATATAGAAAAGTGTTTGTGTTATAGTTCTGAGAGTGATTTCTCTCTCTTTAGAAAGCTGTAGTTCCTTTTGTCCAACCAGCAGATTTTCATCAAATTCAGTCCCCGATTAAACAATCATGTCTTAGTTATTTATATGCACAGGCAGTAGAAGAATGTGTTTATTTATATATATATAGGCTAGTGTATGTTTTCATATAAATGAAGCTTTACAGTATGTTACTGAACTGTATGAAACTATATACATTTAAGACACTGACAGTAATTATTTATTATTAGAACACAATGTTATTTAAAAAACAGATTTTTTTTTTTACAATCAATTTCACTGATAATAGTATATAAATGGAGTAATGCTGGCTGACACTTCTTGTAAAAAGAAATCTGAATAATATTTGTGTTTACGTAAACTTCTTGTGTTTAGTTTGATGCTGTAGGCCACTTTCTATTTTATGACAAAGGTTTAGTGAAGAAAATGTGTTCTGTTCATAATTTTAGGCCCAAATGATCACAGACTTTTTTTTACTTCCTCAGGCCTGACTGATATAAGTGATGACATTACTAAGAAAACCAGTGTAGAATCTCTTCCATCAGCATTTAATCTGCATCCTGCTAAACAAAAAAAACTTCCTCTATGCTTTTACTTTTCTAAAACTTTGTATTGCTAGCACTTCTGATGTAAGACATACTTCATTTGCACGTCTCTTTGGATATAAAGTGTCTGCTAAATTAATAAATGTAAACTGTACTGTCCACGACTGGTTATGAAATAAAGTCTTGTCTGAAAATATGAGGTAGTGAAGATGTTTAAATCTCATGGCAGAACTGATGGAAAATATGCAAATAAATCATCCGGACATTAATGCTTCATTAGTTTACATGCACTGGAAAAACTGACCACAGATTTGTGAGCTCTGAATGTAAACACAATGTAACCAGATAGATGTGAATCAGATCCAGAGATAGACGTGACTGAGTGTGTTAAACAGGGAAGATCAGCAGTATTACAGCTCAGAAAATCACATCATATCATACTTTAGAAGAGGTTGATCTCACAGTCCTTTAAATAAAAACTACAATGTTAGAGTTCACATCTATTCTAAACATTGCATAGTAATCAGAATAATATTTTCAATCTAACATTTTGAAACGTTGGGGAAAATGAAATGAAACTATTGTATATGAAACTAATCAAGCCAGTAGGAGGCAGACATTCCTAATAAGTGAGTCATTACAGAAATAATTTCACTTTCACTTTAAAGGTCAATGCATATTTAATAAACTCTACATGTTTCCCACAAATCCCGCGGTCAGCTGCTCCAGCACAAAAACTCTGCTTTAAATGCACAGAAATCAAGAATCAGAAAAGCGCTGGAACAGCTTCGTTTGAAATTACAATCATTAAAATAAACGAAACTTTAAGATTTAAAATCATTTGTTATTCATTTCAGTAACTGAAAGGTTTTCAGCTCACTGAGAGCCTTTGAATTTTCTTTTACAATATTTTCCTGTCTCTTATTAAATAGATATTTAATCGTCTTTAAGATGTATAAGGTTTATGTAAATGCACTTTGTGTTTACTGGAGCTAACGTTACTGTCTAGCATCTACATCTTCAGCAAATCAACAGTTTACTATACAGTAGCTCAAGAAATGCGATTTTAACACATGTAACTGTTTTTGATCACCCGCGTCGCTGATCTCCGTCACGTGATGATGACCTATCCTCTCGCGGTGGCTTCTGGGATAGAAAAGTGTGCATCGGATGAACACTCGAGAATCTGGGCTGAAGCAGTAGGACATCCGGGAACTTCTCGACTACTCGTCTATGAATACTGAGGTTTCGGAAATACTTATTCGCTCACCTACTGTTTTTCCCCTACTATACTATACAGTAGAGATGTAGGCGGTGTTGGATGCAGCCGATGTGTTGGAAAAGCTGAGAGAGAGAAACTATGTAGGCGCAGGCGGGTCTCGGAAGAAATGACACATGGGGAAAAAACCTGATGGGTATTTCCATAAACAGCACGTCACTGCCAGCTAATAGCATGATTATATTAAACATCACTGGCAGAGAACATTCACTAACGTTAGAGGGTTCAGTGTGGGAATATTTCTGAGAGAAAGAAAGAAAAATGGCAAAAAGAGAGGAGATACAATCTGATAATTCAAGAGAGACACCGCTGCGGAGAGAAGTCAGATGGAGCAGCATTAATAGCGGAAGACCAAACTGTGAGTATTTCTGATCAAACTTTCATCTTGTCTGGTGTCTGAACTATCATTTCATCTGCTTTATAAACTGAATATGAAGATCATCAGACGCTTGTGTTTGTGATTTCTAGTTTCTCATGATACAGATGGACTAACAGACAAGGTAAGATATTATGTATAATATACAGAGAATAAAAGTCAAACTGTAGAAATTATGCATTATAGCATCAACAGCTGTGTTATAAATACTGAGTGTTTTCTCTCTTTAGAAAGCGTTGTTCCTTTTGTCTAACCAGCAGAATATTTATCAAATTCAGACTCTTATTGAGCTGCGTATGTCTTTTATTATTAGTTTACTAGTTAAGATATGCACTGGTAGATGAATCTGTTATACTTTATGCTTTTTCATATAGTGCATATTATTTAAATTGTTTGCTGTTTGTCACACTATATTCATTTTATTTAAAGTAATTATTTATTATTACTACACAATGTAATTTAAATTTATGTATATATATACTACCAGTCAAAAGTTTTTGAACAGTAAGATTTTTAATGTTTTTAAAGAAGTCTCTTTTGCTCACCAAGCCTGTATTTATTTGATACAAAGTACAGCAAAAACATAGTAAATATTTTTACTGTTTAAAATAACTTTTCTATTTGAATATAATTTATTCCTGTGATATAAAGCTGTATTTTCAGCATCATTACTCCAGTCTTCAGTGTCACATGATCTTCAGAAATCATAATAATATACTGATTTATGACATTTAATATTTTTATTATGCTGAAAACAGCAGTGTATATTTTTCTCAGGTTTCTTTGATGACTAGAAAGTTCAGAAGAACAGCATTTATCTGAAATATAATTGTTTTGTAACTTTAAAACTTTGTTTTTATCATCACTTTTGATCAATTTAAAGCATCCTTGCTAAATAAAATTATTAATTTCTATAATTTTGCATCAAATGAATGCAGGCTTGGAGAGCAGAAGAGACTTCTTTAAAATATATATAAAAAATTACTGTCCATAAACTTTTATAGTGTAATTATATAATTTTAAATGATACAATAAGTAAGTATTATTTACCGTTTGTGTTTAGTTTGATGTTGTCTCTTTCTATAACCTATAATAAGTTCAGTGGGGGAAAGAAGTGTTTTGTTCATAATTTAACGAGCATACAATCACAATCTTTCACTTCTGCAGGGATCTAATGTTTCTGGACGAGATCAGACATGAGCTCCTCAAAAATAACAAGCTGCTGTTGAACCTCTTTTATTGTAGATCACTTCTAGATTTGGTTTTTTACTTTGTATTATATAAAAACTCTTAAAATAACTGGTACTATACATACTGTATGCATGCATAATACAATAATCTGCTGTATTTCTCATGTATTGTTTCACATGTGCAAGCACAAAGCAAATTGTTAATCCAGAGCTTTTTTTTCACGGTTGAAATGACCTCTCACAGACATTAACTTTGTACAGTTACAGTAATGAAATAGAAAAAAAGCCATTTGATTTGACTTCTGCACAGCTTTTCTAAAGAGTTGAATTTACTGAAGATGTCCTAACATCAGACTTAAAAAAAAAAGGGTTTATCAGAATTAAGTAATTACAAGAGAGGTTTTATTGGTGCTATAAACTAATATCATTCTGTTATGGAATGATCAGATCATGAGACGTTCAGATCCATCTGCAGGCTTTTATTAGACAGAGACGTGGTCATAGCAGGCATGGTTCAAACAACGGCAAACTGGTATATTGAGGTGCAAGATAAGAGAATAATCCAAAACGGGCTTGGTCAGTCGATGGCAACAATATCCAGTGGGTTTGACAGAAGGGGTAATCCGTAAACACGAGCAATAGTCCTGGCTGGGGCAAATAGTATACAAAACAGGGCCAGGCACACAAGATACACAGGCAAGGCAAGACTATGACTAAACTATGGCAGTAGAACTGGCTCCGTAGTAGCTATCGCTAAACAATACTCGGCAGTGAGAAAGAGGAAGTCCATGGCTTATGTAGCATGTCTGATTGAACGCAGCTGTGTGTGTGTAATCAGTGCAATGGATGATGGGAACTGTAGTCCGGGGTGAAGTGCAACAATTAGTGGTGCAAGAGTGAACGGAAGTGAATGAACAGGATTCGTGACATTCAAATATAAATATTATATCACACGATTAAAAACAGTACTGTTAGAGTACATACAGATTTAGGTCTATATCAGACTACAGAATAACAATTGCAATAAATAGAACTATTACAAATTAAATGATGTAAATGTATACATGTATTCATTATTTCAAGACAAAAGTGTTCAAATAAGATGTACATTAATATATACTTTGTGTGACATGATCCCCATTAAGCTGCAGATTTTCTCATACTGCCTTTCACCTAAACTTTTGAGTTTGAAAATATAAAGAACAGACTCATCACAACAATGCGGTTATTGCTGTTCACTGTTTGTTTGAGAACATGTCATATACTAACTGGGGGATTTTCTCTGTTCATTTCTGACATTTGGACATCATCTTGACATCATCACCACTGATAAGCTACTCCTAAATGTAATGTAAAAATGTACATTTTCAGTGAAGCTGCTTTGCAAAGATTTGTATCGTGTAAAGCGCTATACCAATAAATGTGAATTGAATTTATGTGTCTGATACTGGATCTTTTATATATGGTTGCATAATTTATAAATATATAGTATGGTTGCATAATTTATAAATTTATAAATAATCCCCTTTCATGAGGAAATAGGTTTTAGAGATGAGGAAGCATGCTGACAATGTTTTTATAAGCATGCAACTTATACATGTGATCAGTCATTACTCTGTCTTGAAAGTCACGATTTCCATAATATGCTGATTTGTTGGCATGTGTTGTTGTGTGTGTATGAGCTTGAAGTCCAATGTGAAGTTTCCACAGTCAGTGATGATTTGGGCTGCATGTCATCTGCTGGTGTTGGTCCACTGTGTTTTCTGAGGTCCACAGTCAATGCAGCATCTACCAGGAAGTTTTAGAGCACTTCATGCTTCCTTCTGCTGACAAGCTTCATGGAGATGCTCCATAAACTCTTTCAACATGGAGGATTTTTTTCTTTTCTTTCTTTCTTTCTTTCTTTCTTTTAAACCCATTTACATTTGTGGTTTACATAGTTTCTGGGTTACTATGAATTTCTGAATATTTTTGTATGAACATTGCATCAAAAATAACTAATGATACAGTAAGAAACGTATCTATTGTCTCTTTACTTATTTCTTTGGTACCACTTTACAGTAAGATTCAGTTTGTTAACGTTAGTTAACTATATTTATTAACATGAATGCACAATGAAAACTATGTCAAAAGCATGTATTAATCTTATTGTTAATGTTAATTTTAGGATTTACTAATATTTTATTAGTAAATATAGTTATCTGATTATTTAACTAACTTGAGCTATAATGTGAACTAATCATGTATTTTTATTAATTAACATGAACAAAGATGAATAAATTCTGCAGTAAATGTATTGCTCACTTAATGTTAATGCATCACATATGAGACCTTATTAAGTCTTACTGTTTCTATACATTTTTTGTCTGTATATTTATGTTTACATGCAAAAAAAAAATTTTTTTTTAAATGTATATATTGTTTTATCATCTGGAGCTACAATCCGGTTGACCAAATTCAAAGTGGCATGGTAGGTAAACTAACTTTACTCAGCATTTTTGGAAGCTGAACATGTTTATTTCCTAAAAACTGATTTGGTATCTGAAACAGTAAAAGCCCTTTTACATTTACAGCGCTCCATCTAGTGGACAATATGATGTAACACTGGTGAAAACTGATGAAAGAATGAGTCAAATAAACTGTGAGCTGACAGAAAACACAGAAAGAGAAATTATTATCAGTTACCATGAAAACTAAACCACTTCATCAACAGAATCAAATGAGAGTCAAACAAACCTCAAGCCACACATCTCCACCAGGACTAATATATATATATATATATAAGCAAATATATAAGCAAATAAAAAAAAAAAAAATATATATATATATATATATATAGTGGTTCTTTTATGTTATGTATTTTATTATGTTTAGTTCAGTGCCAACTAAATGCTCATTGCTTGTATTTCTTGTGTTTTGCTAAATGTGTTAAAATCCCAAGGTTTTTTTCCTGTGTCGCTCCACCTGTAATCTACAGGTAAGTAACATGATCCCACCAAACGGGTCTTGCCTTAAAAAAAAAAAAAAACTAGACATGGGAATCTTCCTTATATCAAGTTTCTTTCCATGAAGGAAAAAAGAAAATCACAATAAAAAAAAATAAAAAAGTACCATTTCAAATTAAAGGCACCGCAGGTTCCAGGAGGAAATTCCATCATACCTGAAAATCTGATCTGAGCGAGTCCCCCGGATAGAAATGGAAAACCTAGAACATCTCATTCATAGCATGATGCTGCCATTCAGCTGCTCTAATACCAGCAGGAAAAAGATCACAAACAAAATTTTGCAACAGCACAAGATCCAGAAAGCCCTGGGGTTACATGAGCATTCAGTGCATTTGAAATGACATTGAATGAATGAATGAGACATTTTGATATAGTGCTTTGTGTATTGGTGTACGCCCAAAGCGCTTTACAATCATACAGGGGGGGGGGGGTCTCTCCTCAACCACCACCTCAACTAACATTGTTTGTTATTTTTTCACCTTATAAACAATATCCCCAGATATTATTTACTGTTATAAGACACTTTATCCAAGCCAAAAACATATTACATAAGCCACAGATCTTGAGAAATAGATCTAGCTGTTGAACAGATTCTGGACCTGTATCTGACTGACTAGGGCATGAATATAATGTATTAATTATAAGATTATAATTATATCCAGGTGGCATGTCTGTATGTGTGGGGGTGAGTGCATGTGGATGATGGAGAAGGACAGCTTTACCTGCAAGTAATCCTGTAAGACAGAAAGACAGGAAATATTATTACATTACACGCAACTTGGCGGTTTATACATTACTGTGGGTTTTATTTTCTTTAGACTGTAAAAGCAGCCACTTTAAAGATGTTGCATAAGTAAATGATGCATGCATTCATGTAATAAGCATTAACATAGGTCATTAATAGCAAACTATATTCATATGAATTCTTTTAAACATGATTACATGCTAACAGGGCTGTTATCAGTAGTGTAATTGATCTGGTTATGACAAATTAAGATTTGATAAATCACGTGACACATCAAATTAGCATTTCCACTCATGGAAACAGATAAAAAATTTATTTAGTCACCACTTGTAGTACACTTGAACCATCTTTCATACACTAGAACACTCAAGTGTACTACAAGTGGTAACTAAATACATTTTTTTTAAAGGCAGAGATAACATGTTAAAAGCACATTTTAGTTCATATTCATGGTGTCTCCAAATAGCACAGTTGAGTACACTTAGATGATCTTAAGTTTATCTTAAGAAGTACTAAAGAATCATTTTTAGCATATTAAGTACAAAATTAGTGCGCAGAAATAGAGCACTTTAAGTAGATTATGGAAGTGTACTTGTTTTTCACCTGGGTTGAAGAAGGTCCGCACACTCTCAAACAAGGCCTTGTTTTTATTCAGTAAATTACTCTAAATGTTATCTTCTCGCTTGTGATTCTTTTTGATGTTTGAGAGTGTGCGGACCTTCTTCAAGCTCTTATTTTTGGGAAACTTTTTTTAATCCCACCTTCTACACTTTGATTGGCTATTTCAAACATTTTGACATTGACAAGAGCTTTTGAGCCGCTGCACGCTAAATTAATAAGATTTATTACGGATTGTAAATTTTCTACACATTATTGAATACTATAATAGCGTTGCCTGGTCTTCACTTGCTGTTCGAAGGAAAATGCATTTATTAATTTAAAAAGCTTTTCTGGGTTTTTTTCCATCCTATCTCTGTTGTTTGATTCAACAAAAAGTAGTTGTTAACTATTCATTGTGTTCCCAGTCTTTTTATTATCTTTGTGTACCTTCAGCTCAAACTAATTTAGGTAAAACTGCATTTGAATATGCAGCACCGTCAGACTGGAACTCTCTTCAAATGAAACTGCGGCTAAATCAGTTGGTGTCTCTTAGTAATTTTAAAACACTATTGCGTGCAACAGAAAATGATATAATAATCTGCAAATGCTTCTAAAGCCGTAATATTTTATTGTTGTGATGTACTGTTGTTTGTAAAACATGTATTTGTATAACTGGGCCACCTATCTTGGCCAGGACACTCCTGGAATCACTGAGGTTCTCTCCTGGTTAAATAAAGGCAAATAAATAAATAAGTGTCTGGGCCGATGGAAGTATATACATACATTTACTACAATACATTTTTTTTAATATATACATTTACACAAAAGGCCGGTCCACATTGTACAGCGGCCCACTGGGAAAACTACCGGTGCTCCAGATGGCCAGTCCGCCGCTGGAGAGGGGTAATGTGTCTGGTGAGTGTGGCTCTGGCTCTGGTGTTTCCGGTGGCTATGATATGTTGTTCTGGCTTCCCTGGCTGTTTTCCAGAAAGTTCTCCTTGGCTGCTGAGTCTTGGAGCTGTTGTGGTACGTCACAGTCTGTTTGTGATGAGCTCTGTGGGCAGGGCTCAGCCAGGATGGTGTCCATAAGCAGTGCTTGTTTTGGCTGTGTGGCATTATCAGTGTCCTCGTGGGATGTGTCAACCAAATAATGACTCGTAAGCTGATATGAAGTCCTGTGGTCACTCATACTCTGTTCAGGTGTGTGTGCCATTCAGGTTGAGTGGATTGGCACACTCTGCTGAAGGATGAAGAGGGAGAAGTAGATGTTGTCCCTTAGCACTCTTGCACCAAGTTTGTTTGGGTGGAGACCATCCAGTTTAAACAGCTGGAATGGTAACATGTATTGCTTATAAATGTAGTGTTCCTTTAGAGTTCACTGTTCAGGAAGCGCATGAATGGATAAGACAATTACTTCAATGCAATGTCTGCCACATGCACTAATATAATGAAGCATCTGATGTAAAGTGCTGTGATAAATGATGAAAGACTACAAGGTGCTTCTTAGAAAGTCTTTAATGCTGATATTTGGCACAAAAATAATTTCAACTCAAATAATAAACAGGATGATCCAGTCAACCTCAGCTGTTTTGAGGGGCCTTCATTGTCCTGTTAGGATTAATTTTGTGAAAATAACCAGCTGACTGTGCATTATTTCTTGCAAAAATATGTTAGCTCATCATAGTGTTTGATCAATTATTATACTCCTTTGATTCTCTTGCTGTTTTTAATGTCATCCTCTTACACCTGGAAGAAAAAAACAAACAAATTCAGTTGCTCTGCAGTAGGTTATGTGACAATCTGAGTGTTTGATTATGATCATATCACCTTAACTACAGCAGTACATAACCACGTTATTCAGAGCAGTGTCGTCTCCTCTTCCTTGTGGCTCTTCTACCTGTGTCTTGATCCCACAAATCCCTTTTCCCCCACACTCGTCACTCCATTCGCCCCACTTGCCCCAGGCTGTACCGTCGCCCTGCAGGGAAGACCCTTCACTGCATTTGAACCTGGAGAATGTTCAGATGTGAAAATATAATGATAAAATATGTAATTAGGATGTTGGGTTTAAATGTTAGTCTTTTGATCACCTGCAAGTGTGATCACCACATGCTTATGGTCCAATCACAAATGAGAAAATCACACAACTATGAGTGTTATATTAATTTAAAAAACCTGATGCGGGGAACACTTTGGTTACCAACATAACCTCAGTTCCTTGAGATAATGGGAACGAGCATTGTGTTCGTGCAAGGTGCTCTCCGCTACATTCAGAGCACAAGTCATCACCCTTCTAGCTCTTCCTAATTCAGAGGACAAGCAGGGTCCAAATTTACTGTGCCTGGTTTGGGCCCTTGGAGTTAACGTAAAATGCTCTAGCCATTTTATGCAATCAGAGCCACTCTTTATTTGTTTTGGAGGCTGCTCTAAAGGACTGCCAGACATGAAGCAGAGACTATCCCACTGGATAGTAGATGCTAAAGCCCCGTCTTATGCCCCGGTGGACTTACAGTGTCCTCTTGGATTGAGGGCCCACTCCATCAGAGGCATGATCCCTTCCTGGGCTTGGTCTAGTGAAGTTTCAGTTGGTGATATTTGTGCAGGAGCTGGCTGGTATTCACTGTCTACCTTCACTAGAATTCAGGAGCTGGAAGTTCCTGCCCTTCAAGAACGGCTCTTGTCCGCTTAATCTCTCTGATCCCCTTGTGCGTAGAGAAGGTAGTCATGCAGACTCCGGCCTCAGAACCGGGGTCTCATCGTTAGCATTCTTAGGAGCACTTATAGCACGGTACTATTGGATATGCTTCTCACAGTGTTTAAAGTGCAATGCGAGAGACCATTTTCGAAAGGAAATGCTCGGAATGCTAACATAACTAAGGATATACTAAAATGAAAATTCTGAGCCAAAACGTAAACCGAAAATGCTTTGCAGTAATTACTTATTTTATTTAATAATATAAAGTAATTTTGTAAGGCTTAACTCAATAATTTTAACGACACTGAATTTAAAAAAACACAAGCCAATAAAATAAACACACTTTTATTGAAAGTAACACAATAAAATTGGACAGAAAACATTAATATTAAATATCAATGTATTATTTTTATTCAGCTCTATGCAACAGTAGCGTCATTTTACCAGCTTTGCCCAGTACAGCTGTATTACCCAATGTATCAGCACAGTAGCACTACTGCAAACAGGAGCAAGTATACTACATACAGTGGTGTGAAAAAGTGTTGGCCCCCTTCCTGATTGTTTTTTTTTGCATGTTTGTCACACTTTAATGATCAAACAAATTTAAATATTAATCAAAGATAACACAAGTAAACACAACATGCAGATTTTGAATGAAGTTTTTTATTATGAAGAGAAAACAAAATCTCCCTTAGCAGCAACAACTGCAATCAAGCGTTTGTGCAATGAGTCTGTTACAGCGCTGTGGAGGTATTTTGGCCACTCATCTTTGCAGAATTGTTGTAATTCAGCCACATTGGAGGGTTTTCCAGCATGAACCGCCTTTTTAAGGTCATGCCACAGCATCTCAATAGGATTCAGGTCAGGACTTTGACTAGGCCACTCCAAAGTCTTCATGTTGTTTTTCTTCAGCCATTCAGAGGTGGATTTGCTGGTGTGTTCTGGATCGCTGTCCTGCTGCAGTATATATATATATATATATATATATATATATATATATATATATATATATATATATATATATATATATATATATATATATATATATATATTTTATTTTATTTATTTTTTTCAGTTCATTCCTAGGTTACAAAGTAAGTGTTTGTAACCATGGTTACTGGTTACAGCTGTTTCTAGTTCAGTTATCATATTTCCTCTCCTGAGTTTCTGATGTTTATGTCTGGGTTTTGCACAGGCGGGTTTGGGGTTGTTCCATGTATCTAATGATATCTTCATCTTTTGTGATTATTTTTTAATGGTATTAGAAGTATTTTAACTAATAATTAAGTTCAAGATTTGTTTTAGATGAGTTTATGCAAAGTTTGAAAATTCCATCAAATATTAATCAGTCTTTATAGTGGTTTCACAATATTGTCAATAAGCTAAAACAATTAGCTGTGACGATCCTGCAACTTGTCCTGATCATGATCTGACTTTTGTTTTTGTATCAGTCACTGTAAGGTCTCATATCTACTGGTTTTCAGTTGAGCATACTGCAGGTGTTCTGAGGAAGTGCTTGGTCTGCAGCGACATTGTTGTCACAGAGTTGTTAAAACGCATCTTAAACAACACATGACCAGCTTTAATACACTTTAATCAAAACCATTTCCTTTTCCGTTTCGGTATGTGTCCTGTTCTTAGAACTGAAGCCCTTTTCTGTTCACAGAATATCAGAGTATAATGTTTTTCGCAGCGAATCTCGCGTTTGGAGAATCAGTCTTTCAGTTCTCGGAATTTAAGCCCTTCTGCGGATGTATTTCTCGTCTTCTCACTTTATAACAATCCTCCTGAACCTCAGACGGCACAACATCAGCAGAGATCTCAGAGTTGTGATGGATGTTTCTTCTCTTCAGTTCGACACAAGGTGATCAAAACAATCATATTTATTCATTTTATGATTTGTTATTTAAGCTATAGCTAACTGTGATATAGAAATGTCAAAAAATACAAAACATAGTATGTATGTATGGCAAAAGACAGTAATTATATTATATTATAGCCTATTAACAACAAGAACAAAAAGAAGTAGAGTCTGGTAGGCTAGAGATTTGATGAAAATGAAAGAGGAGCACTTCTAAACTAAGGCAGCACAACTTTGATGATTTTATCTCTTTTACATCATTGATGTAGAAATACATTTTTACTGGACATGTGTTTTATTCCTAAAGGAAATGATTAACTGATTTATTTAAGGAAAGCAAATTCTATCTTTTGCATGCAAGAAAGTATTGTATATGTATTGTTTTGATTACCATGCAATGTTCATCTTCTTCTTGTGTAAATGACAGAATGCTGAAGCTAAGCAGGGTTGAGCTGGTCAGTACCTGGATGGGAGACCTCCGGTGAAAACTAGGTTGCTGTTGGAAGAGGTGTTAGTGAGGCCAGCAGGAGGTGCTCACCCTGTGGTCTGTGTGGGTCCTAACGCCCCGGTATAGTGACGGGGACACTGTACTGTAAAAAGCACCGTCCTTCGGATGAGACGTTAAACCGAGGTCCTGACTCTCTGTGGTCATTAAAAATCCTAGGATGTCCTTCGAAAAAGTGTAGGGTGTAACCCCGGCATCCTGGCCAAAATTTCCCCATTGACCTCTGACCATCATGGCCTCCTAACCATCCCCATACGCTGATTGGCTTCATCACTCTGTCTGCTCTCCACTTTTAGCTTTAGGTCTGGCTACGCGAGACTTGGTTCTGAGAGACTTTGCTTGGGTAAAAAAATCCTAAAAAATAACCCTCATTTAATAAGAATAACATTCTGAAGTATTGTGAAATACATGAAGACTCATTTTTTATAGGCTTTATGGCACATCAAGCACATCCTCTTGTACCATTGTTTGAAGAATTTATCTTCCAGAATCTGTCAGTAAGTTTTAGGAGCTCATTTTTATTCCATTTCCTATCCTGAAAAGTCTGTCTTCAGGATTGACTAAAAATGAGCTCCTAAAACTTACTGACAGATTCTGGAAGATAAATTCTTCAAACAGCTGTCCAATGGTCATGCCTTAACTTTGCAATTTCTGTATTGCATTAGTGATTCTGTAATGCATTTTAATATTTATCATGGGTATTTAATAATTTGACATTTCAGTCTGAGTGAAACCTGAGTGAAATCCTGCTTAATAATTCTGCACACCTGAATATAAGGTTTTTCACTTCCAGCCTTCATGGACAATTATATATCACTTATAAATGATTAAATACAAGTTTAATAGTTATTGAGATTGATGTGGTTTGGAATTGGTAAAATGTGCTTGGCAAGGCAAGGCAAGGCAAGGCAAGGCAAGTTTATTTATATAGCACATTTCATACACAGTGGTAATTCAAAGTGCTTTTACATAAAAGAAAGTGAAATAGACATTAAAATCAATAAAAACATGGAAATAAGAATAATAAAAACAAGGAATTTTAAAATGATATAGAAAATGATTTAAAATAAATTTAAAGAAAATGATTATACATAAAATTCATTGCAGTCAGTTCGGACATATAGCACAGTGCTCATTCAACAAATGCACAGTTAAATAGATGAGTTTTGAGTCTTGATTTAAATGTGGCTAATGTTTTAGCACATCTGATCTCTTCTGGAAGCTGGTTCCAGCTGCGGGCCGCATAATAGCTAAAAGCAGACTCCCCTTGTTTTGTGTGAACCCTTGGTATTTCTAACTGACTCGATCCTAATGATCTGAGTGGTCTGTTAGGTTTATATTCAGTGAGCATATCAGCAATATATTTAGGTCCTAGGCCATTGAGTGACTTATAAACGAGTAAAAGTACTTTAAAATCAATCCTAAATGTAACTGGAAGCCAGTGTAAGGACCTGAGGACTGGTGTGATATGCTCAGATTCTCTGGTTCTAGTCAGAATCCTGGCAGCAGCGTTCTGGATGAGCTGCAGTTGTCTAATGGTCTTCTTGGGAAGGCCGGTGAGGAGACCATTACAGTAATCCACCCTGCTGGTGATAAAGGCATGAACAAGTTTCTCCAAGTCTTGATTGGAGACAAAACATCTAATTCTTGCAATATTTTTGAGATGATAGTATGCTGATTTAGTTATTGCTTTGACATGACTACTGAAACTAAGGTCTGTCTCCAGAATCACCCCAAGATTTCTGACTTGATTTTTCGTTGTTTGACCCCTAGAGTCAAGGTATGCATTCACCTTGAGAACTTCATCTTTGTTTCCAAATGCAATGACTTCAGTTTTCTCCTTCTTTAACTGAAGAAAGTTCTGGCACATCCAACTGTTAATTTCATCAATGCATTGGCAGAGGGAGTCAATGGGGCTATAGTCATTTGGAGATAAGGCTAGGTAAATCTGGGTATCATCAGCATAGCTGTGATAGGCAATTTGGTTCTTCCTCATTATCTGACTTAGTGGGAGCATATACAGGTTAAACAAGAGCGGTGCAAGAATTGAGCCTTGTGGGACTCCACATGTCATGGCCGTCCACTTAGACTTATGCTCTCCTATACTCACATAACCTCTCCCTTCTAAGTATGACCTGAACCATTTGAGTGCCATCCCAGAAAGCCCGACCCAGTTTTCCAGTCTCTCTAGAAGTATGTTATGATGGACAGTGTCAAACGCAGCACTAAGATCTAGTAGTACCAGCACTGATATTTTGCCAGAATCAGAATTGACGCGAATATCATTTATTATCTTAATGAGTGCTGTCTCTGTGCTGTGATGTGCTCGGAAACCAGATTGAAAATTGTCCAGGTATCCATTTGAGTTTAAGTAGTTGTTCAGCTGATTAAAAACTACCTTTTCAATAATCTTACCTATGAAAGGAAGATTTGATACGGGTCTATAGTTGCTCAACATGGTGTTATCAAGATTGCGCTTTTTCAGAAGGGGCTTAACAACTGCAGTTTTAAGGGAGTTTGGAAAAGTCCCAGAAAGAAGTGAGGCGTTCACTTGGGAAAAAAATATGATCAGAATATCAATGTGCCTAATAATTATGCACACAGTGTATAGTTATAGCATGGTAACCACAAATTAACCATATATTTGCTAAACTAATCAGTTTAACCATGGTATTTGGAGTAAAACTGTGGTTATACAAATGGTAATCAATACACACTGACAAAGCCTTAGTTTGTTTATATGAAGACATTTCTTTATTTGATTTGGGATTTGTTTTAATATTTCACTTTAGTTTTATTTTATGACATTTCAATTTCTCAAAGAAATGAGCAGCATTTTGTCTGAGAAATAATACAATTACACTTTTGTCATAAACCTCATTTTGTTAAAAAATGAATCATGAGAAAATCGTATTGTGAATCAGTATCATGAATTATATTCCATTGAGTTGAGTGAATGGTTACATCCTACTGTTGACTGTTACTGGTTTAGTCACATGATGATATATATTGAACCTGCTCTTGAACTAAAACTGGCTTTAACTAAACTCTTCATGTCTTCTGTGTGATTTCACAGATAGAGATGGAGTGAAGAAATGAACACAGAGAGAAAACTGCTGGAGTATCAGAAACCAGATAAGAAAAAAACAACAGGAGGGAGAGAGAAATGGAGTCCAGAAATGAGACACAAACCAGTGAAACACAAGAGAAAAACAGACGGAAACTTGTTCGATGTAACAGTATGAAGGAAATAAAACCAAACTGTAAGTGTTTGTTCATTATGTTAATTCTAGTCTTCACACACCTGTCTTAAAGTGTCACATTCAGACAGATTGATCAGATTTTCTGTAAGATGAAAGTTTACAGATGTGTGATTGTGTGTCAAAGACTGAGAACAATGAGGAGAATCTGATGTATGTTTGTGATTTCCAGTCTCTCATGATCCAGACAGGCCTGTAAACTTTAATTCTGGAGAAACTTCATCATGTTCTGAAGAACACACAACATCCCTGAGACAGCAGCAGCTGAAGACAACAGCATCATGATCACAGACTCCATCACTCACTACAGTCTGTTCAGATCTCCTCTTTCATCTCTTCATCCTGATAACTGATCTCTGGCTAATTTAGTTCTTCAAACAAGTGAGCGGATTTGATTCAAATATCTGGATTAAGTTTTCTGAGATTACTGTGAACTCACAGCTCAGACGAATTTTACATAATGTGTGTTTGACGACAATTAAATTATGATAATTATTCCTTCACTAATAAACCTCTCAATGAGTAATTATTTTTATTATTTTCAAAATCATTTTAAAATTATAATCTTTCAAAATAATTTTTCTGGTTCAATAAGGTACACTTATTGTGAGGGGCGCCATGCACTCATTATTTTTGACCCAGATCTGTTTACTTAATTAACAGATCTGGGTGTCATGCACCCAGCGCCAGCCAGCAAACAGCAGGTTTTAATATAGCAGCTGATGATATGAAGTGCTGAACGATTTAATCACGCCGGTGTGATTGTAGCAAATATAGAAAATATTATTTGACTATTTTTAGTCTTTTGGAAGCTGCATTCAAAATACACTTGGCTCAAAAATCTGAGGGGGCACGTGCCCCTCACTTTGGGCATCACACCTCTGCTTATTGTAGTGAAAGTAGCAGTGGTTGAGACAGATTTTCAGTATCACCTTCAGTCTAATCCTGTTTACATGAAATAAGCTTGATCCGGAGCAGGTTTGAGCTTAAGGACCTGTTGCTATGACAACAACTCCAGGATGAGCTTCGAAGAACCAACCAATCCTGGATCAAGTCAAATCATCAACAATAAAACCCAGATAACGGAGTAATCCACATCTGAAGAACAGACCCCAGCTTTCACAGACTCCTCTAATCAAACAGACCAATGAACCGTTTGTTTCTCAGATCCGTTTCTTTAGACTGCACTTTTACTGACAACATTCTGCACGTCACAGTTTCCTGCATTTGATAGTGAACACTTATATAATATAAGACGTGCAAACCAGTGGCGGCTGGTCTTTCAAAGAGGGAAAGCTCAGTTTTTGGCCTACATCATAAAAGTTGTCCATTTATTTATATGTAAATTCTGCCCTTCGTTCTCAGCAGTACATGTTATTTGTCACAGCACTTCCAGTCAGCCAGCTAACTTTGTCATACCAGGAGATCTGAAAAGACCTGTTACTTTTCCCTATCTTTTGCACTAAATCAATCTTAGGTGTTGATCTGCCCTGCTGTTTAATTCTAAGTTTCTCCTCGTAAGGAAGACTTTCAAATGGCTTCGCAGGTCAGGTTGACAATATTAGCACCGTCTGCCATCGTGAGCAGTTTGCTAGCTGGCTAGTTCACCCCTACGACGCTAGCCTAGCCTACTGTATGAATGAACGAATGAATGAACAAACGATCTAAAAAAAAGATATTAAACTCGACGGAGGAAATGTGGGAACTAGGTTAAACTGAAACAAGGAATGTGGTGTATAATTGTGTGAAATGCATGATGAAAATTGGCTAACAATTTCACCAAGAAAATACCAAGAAATAGGTTGCAGCAGTTTGTCTTAAATATATATATATATATATATATATTTTTTTTTTTCAGTTCATTCCTAGGTTACAAAGTAAGTGTTTGTAACCATGGTTACTGGTTACAGCTGTTTCTAGTTCAGTTATCATATTTCCTCTCCTGAGTTTCTGATGTTTATGTCTGGGTTTTGCACAGGCGGGTTTGGGGTTGTTCCATGTATCTAATGATATCTTCATCTTTTGTGATTATTTTTTAATGGTATTAGAAGTATTTTAACTAATAATTAAGTTCAAGATTTGTTTTAGATGAGTTTATGCAAAGTTTGAAAATTCCATCAAATATTAATCAGTCTTTATAGTGGTTTCACAATATTGTCAATAAGCTAAAACAATTAGCTGTGACGATCCTGCATCTTGTCCTGATCATGATCTGACTTTTGTTTTTGTATCAGTCACTGTAAGGTCTCATATCTACTGGTTTTCAGTTGAGCATACTGCAGGTGTTCGGAGGAAGTGCTTGGTCTGCAGCGACATTGTTGTCACAGAGTTGTTAAAACGCATCTTAAACAACACATGACCAGCTTTAATACACTTTAATCAAAACCATTTCCTTTTCCGTTTCGGTATGTGTCCTGTTCTTAGAACTGAAGCCCTTTTCTGTTCACAGAATATCAGAGTATAATGTTTTTTGCAGCGAATCTCGCGTTTGGAGAATCAGTCTTTCAGTTCTCGGAATTTAAGCCCTTCTGCGGATGTATTTCTCGTCTTCTCACTTTATAACAATCCTCCTGAACCTCAGACGGCACAACATCAGCAGAGATCTCAGAGTTGTGATGGATGTTTCTTCTCTTCAGTTCGACACAAGGTGATCAAAACAATCATATTTATTCATTTTATGATTTGTTATTTAAGCTATAGCTAACTGTGATATAGAAATGTCAAAAAATACAAAACATAGTATGTATGTATGGCAAAAGACAGTAATTATATTATAGCCTATTAACAACAAGAACAAAAAGAAGTAGAGTCTGGTAGGCTAGAGATTTGATGAAAATGAAAGAGGAGCACTTCTAAACTAAGGCAGCACAACTTTGATGATTTTATCTCTTTTACATCATTGATGTAGAAATACATTTTTACTGGACATGTGTTTTATTCCTAAAGGAAATGATTAACTGATTTATTTAAGGAAAGCAAATTCTATCTTTTGCATGCAAGAAAGTATTGTATATGTATTGTTTTGATTACCATGCAATGTTCATCTTCTTCTTGTGTAAATGACAGAATGCTGAAGCTAAGCAGGGTTGAGCTGGTCAGTACCTGGATGGGAGACCTCCGGTGAAAACTAGGTTGCTGTTGGAAGAGGTGTTAGTGAGGCCAGCAGGAGGTGCTCACCCTGCGGTCTGTGTGGGTCCTAACGCCCCGGTATAGTGACGGGGACACTGTACTGTAAAAAGCACCGTCCTTCGGATGAGACGTTAAACCGAGGTCCTGACTCTCTGTGGTCATTAAAAATCCTAGGATGTCCTTCGAAAAAGTGTAGGGTGTAACCCGGCATCCTGGCCAAATTTGCCCATTGACCTCTGACCATCATGGCCTCCTAACCATCCCCATACGCTGATTGGCTTCATCACTCTGTCTGCTCTCCACTTTTAGCTTTAGGTCTGGCTACGCGAGACTTGGTTCTGAGAGACTTTGCTTGGGTAAAAAAATCCTAAAAAATAACCCTCATTTAATAAGAATAACATTCTGAAGTATTGTGAAATACATGAAGACTCATTTTTTATAGGCTTTATGGCACATCAAGCACATCCTCTTGTACCATTGTTTGAAGAATTTATCTTCCAGAATCTGTCAGTAAGTTTTAGGAGCTCATTTTTATTCCATTTCCTATCCTGAAAAGTCTGTCTTCAGGATTGACTAAAAATGAGCTCCTAAAACTTACTGACAGATTCTGGAAGATAAATTCTTCAAACAGCTGTCCAATGGTCATGCCTTAACTTTGCAATTTCTGTATTGCATTAGTGATTCTGTAATGCATTTTAATATTTATCATGGGTATTTAATAATTTGACATTTCAGTCTGAGTGAAACCTGAGTGAAATCCTGCTTAATAATTCTGCACACCTGAATATAAGGTTTTTCACTTCCAGCCTTCATGGACAATTATATATCACTTATAAATGATTAAATACAAGTTTAATAGTTATTGAGATTGATGTGGTTTGGAATTGGTAAAATGTGCTTGGCAAGGCAAGGCAAGGCAAGGCAAGGCAAGTTTATTTATATAGCACATTTCATACACAGTGGTAATTCAAAGTGCTTTTACATAAAAGAAAGTGAAATAGACATTAAAATCAATAAAAACATGGAAATAAGAATAATAAAAACAAGGAATTTTAAAATGATATAGAAAATGATTTAAAATAAATTTAAAGAAAATGATTATACATAAAATTCATTGCAGTCAGTTCGGACATATAGCACAGTGCTCATTCAACAAATGCACAGTTAAATAGATGAGTTTTGAGTCTTGATTTAAATGTGGCTAATGTTTTAGCACATCTGATCTCTTCTGGAAGCTGGTTCCAGCTGCGGGCCGCATAATAGCTAAAAGCAGACTCCCCTTGTTTTGTGTGAACCCTTGGTATTTCTAACTGACTCGATCCTAATGATCTGAGTGGTCTGTTAGGTTTATATTCAGTGAGCATATCAGCAATATATTTAGGTCCTAGGCCATTGAGTGACTTATAAACGAGTAAAAGTACTTTAAAATCAATCCTAAATGTAACTGGAAGCCAGTGTAAGGACCTGAGGACTGGTGTGATATGCTCAGATTCTCTGGTTCTAGTCAGAATCCTGGCAGCAGTGTTCTGGATGAGCTGCAGCTGTCTAATGGTCTTCTTGGGAAGGCCGGTGAGGAGACCATTACAGTAATCCACCCTGCTGGTGATAAAGGCATGAACAAGTTTCTCCAAGTCTTGATTGGAGACAAAACATCTAATTCTTGCAATATTTTTGAGATGATAGTATGCTGATTTAGTTATTGCTTTGACATGACTACTGAAACTAAGGTCTGTCTCCAGAATCACCCCAAGATTTCTGACTTGATTTTTCGTTGTTTGACCCCTAGAGTCAAGGTATGCATTCACCTTGAGAACTTCATCTTTGTTTCCAAATGCAATGACTTCAGTTTTCTCCTTGTTTAACTGAAGAAAGTTCTGGCACATCCAACTGTTAATTTCATCAATGCATTGGCAGAGGGAGTCAATGGGGCTGTAGTCATTTGGAGATAAGGCTAGGTAAATCTGGGTATCATCAGCATAGCTGTGATAGGCAATTTGGTTCTTCCTCATTATCTGACTTAGTGGGAGCATATACAGGTTAAACAAGAGCGGTGCAAGAATTGAGCCTTGTGGGACTCCACATGTCATGGCCGTCCACTTAGACTTATGCTCTCCTATACTCACATAACCTCTCCCTTCTAAGTATGACCTGAACCATTTGAGTGCCATCCCAGAAAGCCCGACCCAGTTTTCCAGTCTCTCTAGAAGTATGTTATGATGGACAGTGTCAAACGCAGCACTAAGATCTAGTAGTACCAGCACTGATATTTTGCCAGAATCAGAATTGACGCGAATATCATTTATTATCTTAATGAGTGCTGTCTCTGTGCTGTGATGTGCTCGGAAACCAGATTGAAAATTGTCCAGGTATCCATTTGAGTTTAAGTAGTTGTTCAGCTGATTAAAAACTACCTTTTCAATAATCTTACCTATGAAAGGAAGATTTGATACGGGTCTATAGTTGCTCAACATGGTGTTATCAAGATTGCGCTTTTTCAGAAGGGGCTTAACAACTGCAGTTTTAAGGGAGTTTGGAAAAGTCCCAGAAAGAAGTGAGGCGTTCACTTGGGAAAAAAATATGATCAGAATATCAATGTGCCTAATAATTATGCACACAGTGTATAGTTATAGCATGGTAACCACAAATTAACCATATATTTGCTAAACTAATCAGTTTAACCATGGTATTTGGAGTAAAACTGTGGTTATACAAATGGTAATCAATACACACTGACAAAGCCTTAGTTTGTTTATATGAAGACATTTCTTTATTTGATTTGGGATTTGTTTTAATATTTCACTTTAGTTTTATTTTATGACATTTCAATTTCTCAAAGAAATGAGCAGCATTTTGTCTGAGAAATAATACAATTACACTTTTGTCATAAACCTCATTTTGTTAAAAAATGAATCATGAGAAAATCGTATTGTGAATCAGTATCATGAATTATATTCCATTGAGTTGAGTGAATGGTTACATCCTACTGTTGACTGTTACTGGTTTAGTCACATGATGATATATATTGAACCTGCTCTTGAACTAAAACTGGCTTTAACTAAACTCTTCATGTCTTCTGTGTGATTTCACAGATAGAGATGGAGTGAAGAAATGAACACAGAGAGAAAACTGCTGGAGTATCAGAAACCAGATAAGAAAAAAACAACAGGAGGGAGAGAGAAATGGAGTCCAGAAATGAGACACAAACCAGTGAAACACAAGAGAAAAACAGACGGAAACTTGTTCGATGTAACAGTATGAAGGAAATAAAACCAAACTGTAAGTGTTTGTTCATTATGTTAATTCTAGTCTTCACACACCTGTCTTAAAGTGTCACATTCAGACAGATTGATCAGATTTTCTGTAAGATGAAAGTTTACAGATGTGTGATTGTGTGTCAAAGACTGAGAACAATGAGGAGAATCTGATGTATGTTTGTGATTTCCAGTCTCTCATGATCCAGACAGGCCTGTAAACTTTAATTCTGGAGAAACTTCATCATGTTCTGAAGAACACACAACATCCCTGAGACAGCAGCAGCTGCAGACAACAGCATCATGATCACAGACTCCATCACTCACTACAGTCTGTTCAGATCTCCTCTTTCATCTCTTCATCCTGATAACTGATCTCTGGCTAATTTAGTTCTTCAAACAAGTGAGCGGATTTGATTCAAATATCTGGATTAAGTTTTCTGAGATTACTGTGAACTCACAGCTCAGACGAATTTTACATAATGTGTGTTTGACGACAATTAAATTATGATAATTATTCCTTCACTAATAAACCTCTCAATGAGTAATTATTTTTATTATTTTCAAAATCATTTTAAAATTATAATCTTTCAAAATAATTTTTCTGGTTCAATAAGGTACACTTATTGTGAGGGGCGCCATGCACTCATTATTTTTGACCCAGATCTGTTTACTTAATTAACAGATCTGGGTGTCATGCACCCAGCGCCAGCCAGCAAACAGCAGGTTTTAATATAGCAGCTGATGATATGAAGTGCTGAACGATTTAATCACGCCGGTGTGATTGTAGCAAATATAGAAAATATTATTTGACTATTTTTAGTCTTTTGGAAGCTGCATTCAAAATACACTTGGCTCAAAAATCTGAGGGGGCACGTGCCCCTCACTTTGGGCATCACACCTCTGCTTATTGTAGTGAAAGTAGCAGTGGTTGAGACAGATTTTCAGTATCACCTTCAGTCTAATCCTGTTTACATGAAATAAGCTTGATCCGGAGCAGGTTTGAGCTTAAGGACCTGTTGCTATGACAACAACTCCAGGATGAGCTTCGAAGAACCAACCAATCCTGGATCAAGTCAAATCATCAACAATAAAACCCAGATAACGGAGTAATCCACATCTGAAGAACAGACCCCAGCTTTCACAGACTCCTCTAATCAAACAGACCAATGAACCGTTTGTTTCTCAGATCCGTTTCTTTAGACTGCACTTTTACTGACAACATTCTGCACGTCACAGTTTCCTGCATTTGATAGTGAACACTTATATAATATAAGACGTGCAAACCAGTGGCGGCTGGTCTTTCAAAGAGGGAAAGCTCAGTTTTTGGCCTACATCATAAAAGTTGTCCATTTATTTATATGTAAATTCTGCCCTTCGTTCTCAGCAGTACATGTTATTTGTCACAGCACTTCCAGTCAGCCAGCTAACTTTGTCATACCAGGAGATCTGAAAAGACCTGTTACTTTTCCCTATCTTTTGCACTAAATCAATCTTAGGTGTTGATCTGCCCTGCTGTTTAATTCTAAGTTTCTCCTCGTAAGGAAGACTTTCAAATGGCTTCGCAGGTCAGGTTGACAATATTAGCACCGTCTGCCATCGTGAGCAGTTTGCTAGCTGGCTAGTTCACCCCTACGACGCTAGCCTAGCCTACTGTATGAATGAACGAATGAATGAACAAACGATCTAAAAAAAAGATATTAAACTCGACGGAGGAAATGTGGGAACTAGGTTAAACTGAAACAAGGAATGTGGTGTATAATTGTGTGAAATGCATGATGAAAATTGGCTAACAATTTCACCAAGAAAATACCAAGAAATAGGTTGCAGCAGTTTGTCTTAAATATATATATATATATATATATATTTTTTTTTTTCAGTTCATTCCTAGGTTACAAAGTAAGTGTTTGTAACCATGGTTACTGGTTACAGCTGTTTCTAGTTCAGTTATCATATTTCCTCTCCTGAGTTTCTGATGTTTATGTCTGGGTTTTGCACAGGCGGGTTTGGGGTTGTTCCATGTATCTAATGATATCTTCATCTTTTGTGATTATTTTTTAATGGTATTAGAAGTATTTTAACTAATAATTAAGTTCAAGATTTGTTTTAGATGAGTTTATGCAAAGTTTGAAAATTCCATCAAATATTAATCAGTCTTTATAGTGGTTTCACAATATTGTCAATAAGCTAAAACAATTAGCTGTGACGATCCTGCATCTTGTCCTGATCATGATCTGACTTTTGTTTTTGTATCAGTCACTGTAAGGTCTCATATCTACTGGTTTTCAGTTGAGCATACTGCAGGTGTTCTGAGGAAGTGCTTGGTCTGCAGCGACATTGTTGTCACAGAGTTGTTAAAACGCATCTTAAACAACACATGACCAGCTTTAATACACTTTAATCAAAACCATTTCCTTTTCCGTTTCGGTATGTGTCCTGTTCTTAGAACTGAAGCCCTTTTCTGTTCACAGAATATCAGAGTATAATGTTTTTCGCAGCGAATCTCGCGTTTGGAGAATCAGTCTTTCAGTTCTCGGAATTTAAGCCCTTCTGCGGATGTATTTCTCGTCTTCTCACTTTATAACAATCCTCCTGAACCTCAGACGGCACAACATCAGCAGAGATCTCAGAGTTGTGATGGATGTTTCTTCTCTTCAGTTCGACACAAGGTGATCAAAACAATCATATTTATTCATTTTATGATTTGTTATTTAAGCTATAGCTAACTGTGATATAGAAATGTCAAAAAATACAAAACATAGTATGTATGTATGGCAAAAGACAGTAATTATATTATATTATAGCCTATTAACAACAAGAACAAAAAGAAGTAGAGTCTGGTAGGCTAGAGATTTGATGAAAATGAAAGAGGAGCACTTCTAAACTAAGGCAGCACAACTTTGATGATTTTATCTCTTTTACATCATTGATGTAGAAATACATTTTTACTGGACATGTGTTTTATTCCTAAAGGAAATGATTAACTGATTTATTTAAGGAAAGCAAATTCTATCTTTTGCATGCAAGAAAGTATTGTATATGTATTGTTTTGATTACCATGCAATGTTCATCTTCTTCTTGTGTAAATGACAGAATGCTGAAGCTAAGCAGGGTTGAGCTGGTCAGTACCTGGATGGGAGACCTCCGGTGAAAACTAGGTTGCTGTTGGAAGAGGTGTTAGTGAGGCCAGCAGGAGGTGCTCACCCTGCGGTCTGTGTGGGTTCTAACGCCCCGGTATAGTGACGGGGACACTGTACTGTAAAAAGCACCGTCCTTCGGATGAGACGTTAAACCGAGGTCCTGACTCTCTGTGGTCATTAAAAATCCTAGGATGTCCTTCGAAAAAGTGTAGGGTGTAACCCGGCATCCTGGCCAAAATTTCCCCATTGACCTCTGACCATCATGGCCTCCTAACCATCCCCATACGCTGATTGGCTTCATCACTCTGTCTGCTCTCCACTTTTAGCTTTAGGTCTGGCTACGCGAGACTTGGTTCTGAGAGACTTTGCTTGGGTAAAAAAATCCTAAAAAATAACCCTCATTTAATAAGAATAACATTCTGAAGTATTGTGAAATACATGAAGACTCATTTTTTATAGGCTTTATGGCACATCAAGCACATCCTCTTGTACCATTGTTTGAAGAATTTATCTTCCAGAATCTGTCAGTAAGTTTTAGGAGCTCATTTTTATTCCATTTCCTATCCTGAAAAGTCTGTCTTCAGGATTGACTAAAAATGAGCTCCTAAAACTTACTGACAGATTCTGGAAGATAAATTCTTCAAACAGCTGTCCAATGGTCATGCCTTAACTTTGCAATTTCTGTATTGCATTAGTGATTCTGTAATGCATTTTAATATTTATCATGGGTATTTAATAATTTGACATTTCAGTCTGAGTGAAACCTGAGTGAAATCCTGCTTAATAATTCTGCACACCTGAATATAAGGTTTTTCACTTCCAGCCTTCATGGACAATTATATATCACTTATAAATGATTAAATACAAGTTTAATAGTTATTGAGATTGATGTGGTTTGGAATTGGTAAAATGTGCTTGGCAAGGCAAGGCAAGGCAAGGCAAGGCAAGTTTATTTATATAGCACATTTCATACACAGTGGTAATTCAAAGTGCTTTTACATAAAAGAAAGTGAAATAGACATTAAAATCAATAAAAACATGGAAATAAGAATAATAAAAACAAGGAATTTTAAAATGATATAGAAAATGATTTAAAATAAATTTAAAGAAAATGATTATACATAAAATTCATTGCAGTCAGTTCGGACATATAGCACAGTGCTCATTCAACAAATGCACAGTTAAATAGATGAGTTTTGAGTCTTGATTTAAATGTGGCTAATGTTTTAGCACATCTGATCTCTTCTGGAAGCTGGTTCCAGCTGCGGGCCGCATAATAGCTAAAAGCAGACTCCCCTTGTTTTGTGTGAACCCTTGGTATTTCTAACTGACTCGATCCTAATGATCTGAGTGGTCTGTTAGGTTTATATTCAGTGAGCATATCAGCAATATATTTAGGTCCTAGGCCATTGAGTGACTTATAAACGAGTAAAAGTACTTTAAAATCAATCCTAAATGTAACTGGAAGCCAGTGTAAGGACCTGAGGACTGGTGTGATATGCTCAGATTTTCTGGTTCTAGTCAGAATCCTGGCAGCAGTGTTCTGGATGAGCTGCAGTTGTCTAATGGTCTTCTTGGGAAGGCCGGTGAGGAGACCATTACAGTAATCCACCCTGCTGGTGATAAAGGCATGAACAAGTTTCTCCAAGTCTTGATTGGAGACAAAACATCTAATTCTTGCAATATTTTTGAGATGATAGTATGCTGATTTAGTTATTGCTTTGACATGACTACTGAAACTAAGGTCTGTCTCCAGAATCACCCCAAGATTTCTGACTTGATTTTTCGTTGTTTGACCCCTAGAGTCAAGGTATGCATTCACCTTGAGAACTTCATCTTTGTTTCCAAATGCAATGACTTCAGTTTTCTCCTTCTTTAACTGAAGAAAGTTCTGGCACATCCAACTGTTAATTTCATCAATGCATTGGCAGAGGGAGTCAATGGGGCTGTAGTCATTTGGAGATAAGGCTAGGTAAATCTGGGTATCATCAGCATAGCTGTGATAGGCAATTTGGTTCTTCCTCATTATCTGACTTAGTGGGAGCATATACAGGTTAAACAAGAGCGGTGCAAGAATTGAGCCTTGTGGGACTCCACATGTCATGGCCGTCCACTTAGACTTATGCTCTCCTATACTCACATAATAACCTCTCCCTTCTAAGTATGACCTGAACCATTTGAGTGCCATCCCAGAAAGCCCGACCCAGTTTTCCAGTCTCTCTAGAAGTATGTTATGATGGACAGTGTCAAACGCAGCACTAAGATCTAGTAGTACCAGCACTGATATTTTGCCAGAATCAGAATTGACGCGAATATCATTTATTATCTTAATGAGTGCTGTCTCTGTGCTGTGATGTGCTCGGAAACCAGATTGAAAATTGTCCAGGTATCCATTTGAGTTTAAGTAGTTGTTCAGCTGATTAAAAACTACCTTTTCAATAATCTTACCTATGAAAGGAAGATTTGATACGGGTCTATAGTTGCTCAACATGGTGTTATCAAGATTGCGCTTTTTCAGAAGGGGCTTAACAACTGCAGTTTTAAGGGAGTTTGGAAAAGTCCCAGAAAGAAGTGAGGCGTTCACTTGGGAAAAAAATATGATCAGAATATCAATGTGCCTAATAATTATGCACACAGTGTATAGTTATAGCATGGTAACCACAAATTAACCATATATTTGCTAAACTAATCAGTTTAACCATGGTATTTGGAGTAAAACTGTGGTTATACAAATGGTAATCAATACACACTGACAAAGCCTTAGTTTGTTTATATGAAGACATTTCTTTATTTGATTTGGGATTTGTTTTAATATTTCACTTTAGTTTTATTTTATGACATTTCAATTTCTCAAAGAAATGAGCAGCATTTTGTCTGAGAAATAATACAATTACACTTTTGTCATAAACCTCATTTTGTTAAAAAATGAATCATGAGAAAATCGTATTGTGAATCAGTATCATGAATTATATTCCATTGAGTTGAGTGAATGGTTACATCCTACTGTTGACTGTTACTGGTTTAGTCACATGATGATATATATTGAACCTGCTCTTGAACTAAAACTGGCTTTAACTAAACTCTTCATGTCTTCTGTGTGATTTCACAGATAGAGATGGAGTGAAGAAATGAACACAGAGAGAAAACTGCTGGAGTATCAGAAACCAGATAAGAAAAAAACAACAGGAGGGAGAGAGAAATGGAGTCCAGAAATGAGACACAAACCAGTGAAACACAAGAGAAAAACAGACGGAGACCTGTTAGATGTAACAGTATGAAGGAAATAAAACCAAACTGTAAGTGTTTGTTCATTATGTTAATTCTAGTCTTCACACACCTGTCTTAAAGTGTCACATTCAGACAGATTGATCAGATTTTCTGTAAGATGAAAGTTTACAGATGTGTGATTGTGTGTCAAAGACTGAGAACAATGAGGATAATCTGATGTATGTTTGTGATTTCCAGTCTCTCATGATCCAGACAGGCCTGTAAACTTTAATTCTGGAGAAACTTCATCATGTTCTGAAGAACACACAACATCCCTGAGACAGCAGCAGCTGAAGACAACAGCATCATGATCACAGACTCCATCACTCACTACAGTCTGTTCAGATCTCCTCTTTCATCTCTTCATCCTGATAACTGATCTCTGGCTAATTTAGTTCTTCAAACAAGTTAGCGGATTTGATTCAAATATCTGGATTAAGTTTTCTGAGATTACTGTGAACTCACAGCTCAGACGAATTTTACATAATGTGTGTTTGACGACAATTAAATTATGATAATTATTCCTTCACTAATAAACCTCTCAATGAGTAATTATTTTTATTATTTTCAAAATCATTTTAAAATTATAATCTTTCAAAATAATTTTTCTGGTTCAATAAGGTACACTTATTGTGAGGGGCGCCATGCACTCATTATTTTTGACCCAGATCTGTTTACTTAATTAACAGATCTGGGTGTCATGCACCCAGCGCCAGCCAGCAAACAGCAGGTTTTAATATAGCAGCTGATGATATGAAGTGCTGAACGATTTAATCACGCCGGTGTGATTGTAGCAAATATAGAAAATATTATTTGACTATTTTTAGTCTTTTGGAAGCTGCATTCAAAATACACTTGGCTCAAAAATCTGAGGGGGCACGTGCCCCTCACTTTGGGCATCACACCTCTGCTTATTGTAGTGAAAGTAGCAGTGGTTGAGACAGATTTTCAGTATCACCTTCAGTCTAATCCTGTTTACATGAAATAAGCTTGATCCGGAGCAGGTTTGAGCTTAAGGACCTGTTGCTATGACAACAACTCCAGGATGAGCTTCGAAGAACCAACCAATCCTGGATCAAGTCAAATCATCAACAATAAAACCCAGATAACGGAGTAATCCACATCTGAAGAACAGACCCCAGCTTTCACAGACTCCTCTAATCAAACAGACCAATGAACCGTTTGTTTCTCAGATCCGTTTCTTTAGACTGCACTTTTACTGACAACATTCTGCACGTCACAGTTTCCTGCATTTGATAGTGAACACTTATATAATATAAGACGTGCAAACCAGTGGCGGCTGGTCTTTCAAAGAGGGAAAGCTCAGTTTTTGGCCTACATCATAAAAGTTGTCCATTTATTTATATGTAAATTCTGCCCTTCGTTCTCAGCAGTACATGTTATTTGTCACAGCACTTCCAGTCAGCCAGCTAACTTTGTCATACCAGGAGATCTGAAAAGACCTGTTACTTTTCCCTATCTTTTGCACTAAATCAATCTTAGGTGTTGATCTGCCCTGCTGTTTAATTCTAAGTTTCTCCTCGTAAGGAAGACTTTCAAATGGCTTCGCAGGTCAGGTTGACAATATTAGCACCGTCTGCCATCGTGAGCAGTTTGCTAGCTGGCTAGTTCACCCCTACGACGCTAGCCTAGCCTACTGTATGAATGAACGAATGAATGAACAAACGATCTAAAAAAAAGATATTAAACTCGACGGAGGAAATGTGGGAACTAGGTTAAACTGAAACAAGGAATGTGGTGTATAATTGTGTGAAATGCATGATGAAAATTGGCTAACAATTTCACCAAGAAAATACCAAGAAATAGGTTGCAGCAGTTTGTCTTAAATATATATATATATATATATATATATTTTTTTTTTTCAGTTCATTCCTAGGTTACAAAGTAAGTGTTTGTAACCATGGTTACTGGTTACAGCTGTTTCTAGTTCAGTTATCATATTTCCTCTCCTGAGTTTCTGATGTTTATGTCTGGGTTTTGCACAGGCGGGTTTGGGGTTGTTCCATGTATCTAATGATATCTTCATCTTTTGTGATTATTTTTTAATGGTATTAGAAGTATTTTAACTAATAATTAAGTTCAAGATTTGTTTTAGATGAGTTTATGCAAAGTTTGAAAATTCCATCAAATATTAATCAGTCTTTATAGTGGTTTCACAATATTGTCAATAAGCTAAAACAATTAGCTGTGACGATCCTGCATCTTGTCCTGATCATGATCTGACTTTTGTTTTTGTATCAGTCACTGTAAGGTCTCATATCTACTGGTTTTCAGTTGAGCATACTGCAGGTGTTCGGAGGAAGTGCTTGGTCTGCAGCGACATTGTTGTCACAGAGTTGTTAAAACGCATCTTAAACAACACATGACCAGCTTTAATACACTTTAATCAAAACCATTTCCTTTTCCGTTTCGGTATGTGTCCTGTTCTTAGAACTGAAGCCCTTTTCTGTTCACAGAATATCAGAGTATAATGTTTTTCGCAGCGAATCTCGCGTTTGGAGAATCAGTCTTTCAGTTCTCGGAATTTAAGCCCTTCTGCGGATGTATTTCTCGTCTTCTCACTTTATAACAATCCTCCTGAACCTCAGACGGCACAACATCAGCAGAGATCTCAGAGTTGTGATGGATGTTTCTTCTCTTCAGTTCGACACAAGGTGATCAAAACAATCATATTTATTCATTTTATGATTTGTTATTTAAGCTATAGCTAACTGTGATATAGAAATGTCAAAAAATACAAAACATAGTATGTATGTATGGCAAAAGACAGTAATTATATTATATTATAGCCTATTAACAACAAGAACAAAAAGAAGTAGAGTCTGGTAGGCTAGAGATTTGATGAAAATGAAAGAGGAGCACTTCTAAACTAAGGCAGCACAACTTTGATGATTTTATCTCTTTTACATCATTGATGTAGAAATACATTTTTACTGGACATGTGTTTTATTCCTAAAGGAAATGATTAACTGATTTATTTAAGGAAAGCAAATTCTATCTTTTGCATGCAAGAAAGTATTGTATATGTATTGTTTTGATTACCATGCAATGTTCATCTTCTTCTTGTGTAAATGACAGAATGCTGAAGCTAAGCAGGGTTGAGCTGGTCAGTACCTGGATGGGAGACCTCCGGTGAAAACTAGGTTGCTGTTGGAAGAGGTGTTAGTGAGGCCAGCAGGGGGTGCTCACCCTGTGGTCTGTGTGGGTCCTAACGCCCCGGTATAGTGACGGGGACACTGTACTGTAAAAAGCACCGTCCTTCGGATGAGACGTTAAACCGAGGTCCTGACTCTCTGTGGTCATTAAAAATCCTAGGATGTCCTTCGAAAAAGTGTAGGGTGTAACCCGGCATCCTGGCCAAAATTTCCCCATTGACCTCTGACCATCATGGCCTCCTAACCATCCCCATACGCTGATTGGCTTCATCACTCTGTCTGCTCTCCACTTTTAGCTTTAGGTCTGGCTACGCGAGACTTGGTTCTGAGAGACTTTGCTTGGGTAAAAAAATCCTAAAAAATAACCCTCATTTAATAAGAATAACATTCTGAAGTATTGTGAAATACATGAAGACTCATTTTTTATAGGCTTTATGGCACATCAAGCACATCCTCTTGTACCATTGTTTGAAGAATTTATCTTCCAGAATCTGTCAGTAAGTTTTAGGAGCTCATTTTTATTCCATTTCCTATCCTGAAAAGTCTGTCTTCAGGATTGACTAAAAATGAGCTCCTAAAACTTACTGACAGATTCTGGAAGATAAATTCTTCAAACAGCTGTCCAATGGTCATGCCTTAACTTTGCAATTTCTGTATTGCATTAGTGATTCTGTAATGCATTTTAATATTTATCATGGGTATTTAATAATTTGACATTTCAGTCTGAGTGAAACCTGAGTGAAATCCTGCTTAATAATTCTGCACACCTGAATATAAGGTTTTTCACTTCCAGCCTTCATGGACAATTATATATCACTTATAAATGATTAAATACAAGTTTAATAGTTATTGAGATTGATGTGGTTTGGAATTGGTAAAATGTGCTTGGCAAGGCAAGGCAAGGCAAGGCAAGGCAAGTTTATTTATATAGCACATTTCATACACAGTGGTAATTCAAAGTGCTTTTACATAAAAGAAAGTGAAATAGACATTAAAATCAATAAAAACATGGAAATAAGAATAATAAAAACAAGGAATTTTAAAATGATATAGAAAATGATTTAAAATAAATTTAAAGAAAATGATTATACATAAAATTCATTGCAGTCAGTTCGGACATATAGCACAGTGCTCATTCAACAAATGCACAGTTAAATAGATGAGTTTTGAGTCTTGATTTAAATGTGGCTAATGTTTTAGCACATCTGATCTCTTCTGGAAGCTGGTTCCAGCTGCGGGCCGCATAATAGCTAAAAGCAGACTCCCCTTGTTTTGTGTGAACCCTTGGTATTTCTAACTGACTCGATCCTAATGATCTGAGTGGTCTGTTAGGTTTATATTCAGTGAGCATATCAGCAATATATTTAGGTCCTAGGCCATTGAGTGACTTATAAACGAGTAAAAGTACTTTAAAATCAATCCTAAATGTAACTGGAAGCCAGTGTAAGGACCTGAGGACTGGTGTGATATGCTCAGATTTTCTGGTTCTAGTCAGAATCCTGGCAGCAGCGTTCTGGATGAGCTGCAGCTGTCTAATGGTCTTCTTGGGAAGGCCGGTGAGGAGACCATTACAGTAATCCACCCTGCTGGTGATAAAGGCATGAACAAGTTTCTCCAAGTCTTGATTGGAGACAAAACATCTAATTCTTGCAATATTTTTGAGATGATAGTATGCTGATTTAGTTATTGCTTTGACATGACTACTGAAACTAAGGTCTGTCTCCAGAATCACCCCAAGATTTCTGACTTGATTTTTCGTTGTTTGACCCCTAGAGTCAAGGTATGCATTCACCTTGAGAACTTCATCTTTGTTTCCAAATGCAATGACTTCAGTTTTCTCCTTCTTTAACTGAAGAAAGTTCTGGCACATCCAACTGTTAATTTCATCAATGCATTGGCAGAGGGAGTCAATGGGGCTGTAGTCATTTGGAGATAAGGCTAGGTAAATCTGGGTATCATCAGCATAGCTGTGATAGGCAATTTGGTTCTTCCTCATTATCTGACTTAGTGGGAGCATATACAGGTTAAACAAGAGCGGTGCAAGAATTGAGCCTTGTGGGACTCCACATGTCATGGCCGTCCACTTAGACTTATGCTCTCCTATACTCACATAACCTCTCCCTTCTAAGTATGACCTGAACCATTTGAGTGCCATCCCAGAAAGCCCGACCCAGTTTTCCAGTCTCTCTAGAAGTATGTTATGATGGACAGTGTCAAACGCAGCACTAAGATCTAGTAGTACCAGCACTGATATTTTGCCAGAATCAGAATTGACGCGAATATCATTTATTATCTTAATGAGTGCTGTCTCTGTGCTGTGATGTGCTCGGAAACCAGATTGAAAATTGTCCAGGTATCCATTTGAGTTTAAGTAGTTGTTCAGCTGATTAAAAACTACCTTTTCAATAATCTTACCTATGAAAGGAAGATTTGATATGGGTCTATAGTTGCTCAACATGGTGTTATCAAGATTGCGCTTTTTCAGAAGGGGCTTAACAACTGCAGTTTTAAGGGAGTTTGGAAAAGTCCCAGAAAGAAGTGAGGCGTTCACTTGGGAAAAAAATATGATCAGAATATCAATGTGCCTAATAATTATGCACACAGTGTATAGTTATAGCATGGTAACCACAAATTAACCATATATTTGCTAAACTAATCAGTTTAACCATGGTATTTGGAGTAAAACTGTGGTTATACAAATGGTAATCAATACACACTGACAAAGCCTTAGTTTGTTTATATGAAGACATTTCTTTATTTGATTTGGGATTTGTTTTAATATTTCACTTTAGTTTTATTTTATGACATTTCAATTTCTCAAAGAAATGAGCAGCATTTTGTCTGAGAAATAATACAATTACACTTTTGTCATAAACCTCATTTTGTTAAAAAATGAATCATGAGAAAATCGTATTGTGAATCAGTATCATGAATTATATTCCATTGAGTTGAGTGAATGGTTACATCCTACTGTTGACTGTTACTGGTTTAGTCACATGATGATATATATTGAACCTGCTCTTGAACTAAAACTGGCTTTAACTAAACTCTTCATGTCTTCTGTGTGATTTCACAGATAGAGATGGAGTGAAGAAATGAACACAGAGAGAAAACTGCTGGAGTATCAGAAACCAGATAAGAAAAAAACAACAGGAGGGAGAGAGAAATGGAGTCCAGAAATGAGACACAAACCAGTGAAACACAAGAGAAAAACAGACGGAGACCTGTTAGATGTAACAGTATGAAGGAAATAAAACCAAACTGTAAGTGTTTGTTCATTATGTTAATTCTAGTCTTCACACACCTGTCTTAAAGTGTCACATTCAGACAGATTGATCAGATTTTCTGTAAGATGAAAGTTTACAGATGTGTGATTGTGTGTCAAAGACTGAGAACAATGAGGATAATCTGATGTATGTTTGTGATTTCCAGTCTCTCATGATCCAGACAGGCCTGTAAACTTTAATTCTGGAGAAACTTCATCATGTTCTGAAGAACACACAACATCCCTGAGACAGCAGCAGCTGCAGACAACAGCATCATGATCACAGACTCCATCACTCACTACAGTCTGTTCAGATCTCCTCTTTCATCTCTTCATCCTGATAACTGATCTCTGGCTAATTTAGTTCTTCAAACAAGTGAGCGGATTTGATTCAAATATCTGGATTAAGTTTTCTGAGATTACTGTGAACTCACAGCTCAGACGAATTTTACATAATGTGTGTTTGACGACAATTAAATTATGATAATTATTCCTTCACTAATAAACCTCTCAATGAGTAATTATTTTTATTATTTTCAAAATCATTTTAAAATTATAATCTTTCAAAATAATTTTTCTGGTTCAATAAGGTACACTTATTGTGAGGGGCGCCATGCACTCATTATTTTTGACCCAGATCTGTTTACTTAATTAACAGATCTGGGTGTCATGCACCCAGCGCCAGCCAGCAAACAGCAGGTTTTAATATAGCAGCTGATGATATGAAGTGCTGAACGATTTAATCACGCCGGTGTGATTGTAGCAAATATAGAAAATATTATTTGACTATTTTTAGTCTTTTGGAAGCTGCATTCAAAATACACTTGGCTCAAAAATCTGAGGGGGCACGTGCCCCTCACTTTGGGCATCACACCTCTGCTTATTGTAGTGAAAGTAGCAGTGGTTGAGACAGATTTTCAGTATCACCTTCAGTCTAATCCTGTTTACATGAAATAAGCTTGATCCGGAGCAGGTTTGAGCTTAAGGACCTGTTGCTATGACAACAACTCCAGGATGAGCTTCGAAGAACCAACCAATCCTGGATCAAGTCAAATCATCAACAATAAAACCCAGATAACGGAGTAATCCACATCTGAAGAACAGACCCCAGCTTTCACAGACTCCTCTAATCAAACAGACCAATGAACCGTTTGTTTCTCAGATCCGTTTCTTTAGACTGCACTTTTACTGACAACATTCTGCACGTCACAGTTTCCTGCATTTGATAGTGAACACTTATATAATATAAGACGTGCAAACCAGTGGCGGCTGGTCTTTCAAAGAGGGAAAGCTCAGTTTTTGGCCTACATCATAAAAGTTGTCCATTTATTTATATGTAAATTCTGCCCTTCGTTCTCAGCAGTACATGTTATTTGTCACAGCACTTCCAGTCAGCCAGCTAACTTTGTCATACCAGGAGATCTGAAAAGACCTGTTACTTTTCCCTATCTTTTGCACTAAATCAATCTTAGGTGTTGATCTGCCCTGCTGTTTAATTCTAAGTTTCTCCTCGTAAGGAAGACTTTCAAATGGCTTCGCAGGTCAGGTTGACAATATTAGCACCGTCTGCCATCGTGAGCAGTTTGCTAGCTGGCTAGTTCACCCCTACGACGCTAGCCTAGCCTACTGTATGAATGAACGAATGAATGAACAAACGATCTAAAAAAAAGATATTAAACTCGACGGAGGAAATGTGGGAACTAGGTTAAACTGAAACAAGGAATGTGGTGTATAATTGTGTGAAATGCATGATGAAAATTGGCTAACAATTTCACCAAGAAAATACCAAGAAATAGGTTGCAGCAGTTTGTCTTAAATATATATATATATATATATATTTTTTTTTTTTTCAGTTCATTCCTAGGTTACAAAGTAAGTGTTTGTAACCATGGTTACTGGTTACAGCTGTTTCTAGTTCAGTTATCATATTTCCTCTCCTGAGTTTCTGATGTTTATGTCTGGGTTTTGCACAGGCGGGTTTGGGGTTGTTCCATGTATCTAATGATATCTTCATCTTTTGTGATTATTTTTTAATGGTATTAGAAGTATTTTAACTAATAATTAAGTTCAAGATTTGTTTTAGATGAGTTTATGCAAAGTTTGAAAATTCCATCAAATATTAATCAGTCTTTATAGTGGTTTCACAATATTGTCAATAAGCTAAAACAATTAGCTGTGACGATCCTGCATCTTGTCCTGATCATGATCTGACTTTTGTTTTTGTATCAGTCACTGTAAGGTCTCATATCTACTGGTTTTCAGTTGAGCATACTGCAGGTGTTCGGAGGAAGTGCTTGGTCTGCAGCGACATTGTTGTCACAGAGTTGTTAAAACGCATCTTAAACAACACATGACCAGCTTTAATACACTTTAATCAAAACCATTTCCTTTTCCGTTTCGGTATGTGTCCTGTTCTTAGAACTGAAGCCCTTTTCTGTTCACAGAATATCAGAGTATAATGTTTTTTGCAGCGAATCTCGCGTTTGGAGAATCAGTCTTTCAGTTCTCGGAATTTAAGCCCTTCTGCGGATGTATTTCTCGTCTTCTCACTTTATAACAATCCTCCTGAACCTCAGACGGCACAACATCAGCAGAGATCTCAGAGTTGTGATGGATGTTTCTTCTCTTCAGTTCGACACAAGGTGATCAAAACAATCATATTTATTCATTTTATGATTTGTTATTTAAGCTATAGCTAACTGTGATATAGAAATGTCAAAAAATACAAAACATAGTATGTATGTATGGCAAAAGACAGTAATTATATTATAGCCTATTAACAACAAGAACAAAAAGAAGTAGAGTCTGGTAGGCTAGAGATTTGATGAAAATGAAAGAGGAGCACTTCTAAACTAAGGCAGCACAACTTTGATGATTTTATCTCTTTTACATCATTGATGTAGAAATACATTTTTACTGGACATGTGTTTTATTCCTAAAGGAAATGATTAACTGATTTATTTAAGGAAAGCAAATTCTATCTTTTGCATGCAAGAAAGTATTGTATATGTATTGTTTTGATTACCATGCAATGTTCATCTTCTTCTTGTGTAAATGACAGAATGCTGAAGCTAAGCAGGGTTGAGCTGGTCAGTACCTGGATGGGAGACCTCCGGTGAAAACTAGGTTGCTGTTGGAAGAGGTGTTAGTGAGGCCAGCAGGAGGTGCTCACCCTGTGGTCTGTGTGGGTCCTAACGCCCCGGTATAGTGACGGGGACACTGTACTGTAAAAAGCACCGTCCTTCGGATGAGACGTTAAACCGAGGTCCTGACTCTCTGTGGTCATTAAAAATCCTAGGATGTCCTTCGAAAAAGTGTAGGGTGTAACCCGGCATCCTGGCCAAATTTGCCCATTGACCTCTGACCATCATGGCCTCCTAACCATCCCCATACGCTGATTGGCTTCATCACTCTGTCTGCTCTCCACTTTTAGCTTTAGGTCTGGCTACGCGAGACTTGGTTCTGAGAGACTTTGCTTGGGTAAAAAAATCCTAAAAAATAACCCTCATTTAATAAGAATAACATTCTGAAGTATTGTGAAATACATGAAGACTCATTTTTTATAGGCTTTATGGCACATCAAGCACATCCTCTTGTACCATTGTTTGAAGAATTTATCTTCCAGAATCTGTCAGTAAGTTTTAGGAGCTCATTTTTATTCCATTTCCTATCCTGAAAAGTCTGTCTTCAGGATTGACTAAAAATGAGCTCCTAAAACTTACTGACAGATTCTGGAAGATAAATTCTTCAAACAGCTGTCCAATGGTCATGCCTTAACTTTGCAATTTCTGTATTGCATTAGTGATTCTGTAATGCATTTTAATATTTATCATGGGTATTTAATAATTTGACATTTCAGTCTGAGTGAAACCTGAGTGAAATCCTGCTTAATAATTCTGCACACCTGAATATAAGGTTTTTCACTTCCAGCCTTCATGGACAATTATATATCACTTATAAATGATTAAATACAAGTTTAATAGTTATTGAGATTGATGTGGTTTGGAATTGGTAAAATGTGCTTGGCAAGGCAAGGCAAGGCAAGGCAAGGCAAGTTTATTTATATAGCACATTTCATACACAGTGGTAATTCAAAGTGCTTTTACATAAAAGAAAGTGAAATAGACATTAAAATCAATAAAAACATGGAAATAAGAATAATAAAAACAAGGAATTTTAAAATGATATAGAAAATGATTTAAAATAAATTTAAAGAAAATGATTATACATAAAATTCATTGCAGTCAGTTCGGACATATAGCACAGTGCTCATTCAACAAATGCACAGTTAAATAGATGAGTTTTGAGTCTTGATTTAAATGTGGCTAATGTTTTAGCACATCTGATCTCTTCTGGAAGCTGGTTCCAGCTGCGGGCCGCATAATAGCTAAAAGCAGACTCCCCTTGTTTTGTGTGAACCCTTGGTATTTCTAACTGACTCGATCCTAATGATCTGAGTGGTCTGTTAGGTTTATATTCAGTGAGCATATCAGCAATATATTTAGGTCCTAGGCCATTGAGTGACTTATAAACGAGTAAAAGTACTTTAAAATCAATCCTAAATGTAACTGGAAGCCAGTGTAAGGACCTGAGGACTGGTGTGATATGCTCAGATTCTCTGGTTCTAGTCAGAATCCTGGCAGCAGTGTTCTGGATGAGCTGCAGCTGTCTAATGGTCTTCTTGGGAAGGCCGGTGAGGAGACCATTACAGTAATCCACCCTGCTGGTGATAAAGGCATGAACAAGTTTCTCCAAGTCTTGATTGGAGACAAAACATCTAATTCTTGCAATATTTTTGAGATGATAGTATGCTGATTTAGTTATTGCTTTGACATGACTACTGAAACTAAGGTCTGTCTCCAGAATCACCCCAAGATTTCTGACTTGATTTTTCGTTGTTTGACCCCTAGAGTCAAGGTATGCATTCACCTTGAGAACTTCATCTTTGTTTCCAAATGCAATGACTTCAGTTTTCTCCTTCTTTAACTGAAGAAAGTTCTGGCACATCCAACTGTTAATTTCATCAATGCATTGGCAGAGGGAGTCAATGGGGCTGTAGTCATTTGGAGATAAGGCTAGGTAAATCTGGGTATCATCAGCATAGCTGTGATAGGCAATTTGGTTCTTCCTCATTATCTGACTTAGTGGGAGCATATACAGGTTAAACAAGAGCGGTGCAAGAATTGAGCCTTGTGGGACTCCACATGTCATGGCCGTCCACTTAGACTTATGCTCTCCTATACTCACATAACCTCTCCCTTCTAAGTATGACCTGAACCATTTGAGTGCCATCCCAGAAAGCCCGACCCAGTTTTCCAGTCTCTCTAGAAGTATGTTATGATGGACAGTGTCAAACGCAGCACTAAGATCTAGTAGTACCAGCACTGATATTTTGCCAGAATCAGAATTGACGCGAATATCATTTATTATCTTAATGAGTGCTGTCTCTGTGCTGTGATGTGCTCGGAAACCAGATTGAAAATTGTCCAGGTATCCATTTGAGTTTAAGTAGTTGTTCAGCTGATTAAAAACTACCTTTTCAATAATCTTACCTATGAAAGGAAGATTTGATATGGGTCTATAGTTGCTCAACATGGTGTTATCAAGATTGCGCTTTTTCAGAAGGGGCTTAACAACTGCAGTTTTAAGGGAGTTTGGAAAAGTCCCAGAAAGAAGTGAGGCGTTCACTTGGGAAAAAAATATGATCAGAATATCAATGTGCCTAATAATTATGCACACAGTGTATAGTTATAGCATGGTAACCACAAATTAACCATATATTTGCTAAACTAATCAGTTTAACCATGGTATTTGGAGTAAAACTGTGGTTATACAAATGGTAATCAATACACACTGACAAAGCCTTAGTTTGTTTATATGAAGACATTTCTTTATTTGATTTGGGATTTGTTTTAATATTTCACTTTAGTTTTATTTTATGACATTTCAATTTCTCAAAGAAATGAGCAGCATTTTGTCTGAGAAATAATACAATTACACTTTTGTCATAAACCTCATTTTGTTAAAAAATGAATCATGAGAAAATCGTATTGTGAATCAGTATCATGAATTATATTCCATTGAGTTGAGTGAATGGTTACATCCTACTGTTGACTGTTACTGGTTTAGTCACATGATGATATATATTGAACCTGCTCTTGAACTAAAACTGGCTTTAACTAAACTCTTCATGTCTTCTGTGTGATTTCACAGATAGAGATGGAGTGAAGAAATGAACACAGAGAGAAAACTGCTGGAGTATCAGAAACCAGATAAGAAAAAAACAACAGGAGGGAGAGAGAAATGGAGTCCAGAAATGAGACACAAACCAGTGAAACACAAGAGAAAAACAGACGGAAACTTGTTCGATGTAACAGTATGAAGGAAATAAAACCAAACTGTAAGTGTTTGTTCATTATGTTAATTCTAGTCTTCACACACCTGTCTTAAAGTGTCACATTCAGACAGATTGATCAGATTTTCTGTAAGATGAAAGTTTACAGATGTGTGATTGTGTGTCAAAGACTGAGAACAATGAGGATAATCTGATGTATGTTTGTGATTTCCAGTCTCTCATGATCCAGACAGGCCTGTAAACTTTAATTCTGGAGAAACTTCATCATGTTCTGAAGAACACACAACATCCCTGAGACAGCAGCAGCTGCAGACAACAGCATCATGATCACAGACTCCATCACTCACTACAGTCTGTTCAGATCTCCTCTTTCATCTCTTCATCCTGATAACTGATCTCTGGCTAATTTAGTTCTTCAAACAAGTGAGCGGATTTGATTCAAATATCTGGATTAAGTTTTCTGAGATTACTGTGAACTCACAGCTCAGACGAATTTTACATAATGTGTGTTTGACGACAATTAAATTATGTTAATTATTCCTTCACTAATAAACCTCTCAATGAGTAATTATTTTTATTATTTTCAAAATCATTTTAAAATTATAATCTTTCAAAATAATTTTTCTGGTTCAATAAGGTACACTTATTGTGAGGGGCGCCATGCACTCATTATTTTTGACCCAGATCTGTTTACTTAATTAACAGATCTGGGTGTCATGCACCCAGCGCCAGCCAGCAAACAGCAGGTTTTAATATAGCAGCTGATGATATGAAGTGCTGAACGATTTAATCACGCCGGTGTGATTGTAGCAAATATAGAAAATATTATTTGACTATTTTTAGTCTTTTGGAAGCTGCATTCAAAATACACTTGGCTCAAAAATCTGAGGGGGCACGTGCCCCTCACTTTGGGCATCACACCTCTGCTTATTGTAGTGAAAGTAGCAGTGGTTGAGACAGATTTTCAGTATCACCTTCAGTCTAATCCTGTTTACATGAAATAAGCTTGATCCGGAGCAGGTTTGAGCTTAAGGACCTGTTGCTATGACAACAACTCCAGGATGAGCTTCGAAGAACCAACCAATCCTGGATCAAGTCAAATCATCAACAATAAAACCCAGATAACGGAGTAATCCACATCTGAAGAACAGACCCCAGCTTTCACAGACTCCTCTAATCAAACAGACCAATGAACCGTTTGTTTCTCAGATCCGTTTCTTTAGACTGCACTTTTACTGACAACATTCTGCACGTCACAGTTTCCTGCATTTGATAGTGAACACTTATATAATATAAGACGTGCAAACCAGTGGCGGCTGGTCTTTCAAAGAGGGAAAGCTCAGTTTTTGGCCTACATCATAAAAGTTGTCCATTTATTTATATGTAAATTCTGCCCTTCGTTCTCAGCAGTACATGTTATTTGTCACAGCACTTCCAGTCAGCCAGCTAACTTTGTCATACCAGGAGATCTGAAAAGACCTGTTACTTTTCCCTATCTTTTGCACTAAATCAATCTTAGGTGTTGATCTGCCCTGCTGTTTAATTCTAAGTTTCTCCTCGTAAGGAAGACTTTCAAATGGCTTCGCAGGTCAGGTTGACAATATTAGCACCGTCTGCCATCGTGAGCAGTTTGCTAGCTGGCTAGTTCACCCCTACGACGCTAGCCTAGCCTACTGTATGAATGAACGAATGAATGAACAAACGATCTAAAAAAAAGATATTAAACTCGACGGAGGAAATGTGGGAACTAGGTTAAACTGAAACAAGGAATGTGGTGTATAATTGTGTGAAATGCATGATGAAAATTGGCTAACAATTTCACCAAGAAAATACCAAGAAATAGGTTGCAGCAGTTTGTCTTAAATATATATATATATATATATATTTTTTTTTTTTTCAGTTCATTCCTAGGTTACAAAGTAAGTGTTTGTAACCATGGTTACTGGTTACAGCTGTTTCTAGTTCAGTTATCATATTTCCTCTCCTGAGTTTCTGATGTTTATGTCTGGGTTTTGCACAGGCGGGTTTGGGGTTGTTCCATGTATCTAATGATATCTTCATCTTTTGTGATTATTTTTTAATGGTATTAGAAGTATTTTAACTAATAATTAAGTTCAAGATTTGTTTTAGATGAGTTTATGCAAAGTTTGAAAATTCCATCAAATATTAATCAGTCTTTATAGTGGTTTCACAATATTGTCAATAAGCTAAAACAATTAGCTGTGACGATCCTGCATCTTGTCCTGATCATGATCTGACTTTTGTTTTTGTATCAGTCACTGTAAGGTCTCATATCTACTGGTTTTCAGTTGAGCATACTGCAGGTGTTCTGAGGAAGTGCTTGGTCTGCAGCGACATTGTTGTCACAGAGTTGTTAAAACGCATCTTAAACAACACATGACCAGCTTTAATACACTTTAATCAAAACCATTTCCTTTTCCGTTTCGGTATGTGTCCTGTTCTTAGAACTGAAGCCCTTTTCTGTTCACAGAATATCAGAGTATAATGTTTTTCGCAGCGAATCTCGCGTTTGGAGAATCAGTCTTTCAGTTCTCGGAATTTAAGCCCTTCTGCGGATGTATTTCTCGTCTTCTCACTTTATAACAATCCTCCTGAACCTCAGACGGCACAACATCAGCAGAGATCTCAGAGTTGTGATGGATGTTTCTTCTCTTCAGTTCGACACAAGGTGATCAAAACAATCATATTTATTCATTTTATGATTTGTTATTTAAGCTATAGCTAACTGTGATATAGAAATGTCAAAAAATACAAAACATAGTATGTATGTATGGCAAAAGACAGTAATTATATTATATTATAGCCTATTAACAACAAGAACAAAAAGAAGTAGAGTCTGGTAGGCTAGAGATTTGATGAAAATGAAAGAGGAGCACTTCTAAACTAAGGCAGCACAACTTTGATGATTTTATCTCTTTTACATCATTGATGTAGAAATACATTTTTACTGGACATGTGTTTTATTCCTAAAGGAAATGATTAACTGATTTATTTAAGGAAAGCAAATTCTATCTTTTGCATGCAAGAAAGTATTGTATATGTATTGTTTTGATTACCATGCAATGTTCATCTTCTTCTTGTGTAAATGACAGAATGCTGAAGCTAAGCAGGGTTGAGCTGGTCAGTACCTGGATGGGAGACCTCCGGTGAAAACTAGGTTGCTGTTGGAAGAGGTGTTAGTGAGGCCAGCAGGAGGTGCTCACCCTGCGGTCTGTGTGGGTCCTAACGCCCCGGTATAGTGACGGGGACACTGTACTGTAAAAAGCACCGTCCTTCGGATGAGACGTTAAACCGAGGTCCTGACTCTCTGTGGTCATTAAAAATCCTAGGATGTCCTTCGAAAAAGTGTAGGGTGTAACCCGGCATCCTGGCCAAATTTGCCCATTGACCTCTGACCATCATGGCCTCCTAACCATCCCCATACGCTGATTGGCTTCATCACTCTGTCTGCTCTCCACTTTTAGCTTTAGGTCTGGCTACGCGAGACTTGGTTCTGAGAGACTTTGCTTGGGTAAAAAAATCCTAAAAAATAACCCTCATTTAATAAGAATAACATTCTGAAGTATTGTGAAATACATGAAGACTCATTTTTTATAGGCTTTATGGCACATCAAGCACATCCTCTTGTACCATTGTTTGAAGAATTTATCTTCCAGAATCTGTCAGTAAGTTTTAGGAGCTCATTTTTATTCCATTTCCTATCCTGAAAAGTCTGTCTTCAGGATTGACTAAAAATGAGCTCCTAAAACTTACTGACAGATTCTGGAAGATAAATTCTTCAAACAGCTGTCCAATGGTCATGCCTTAACTTTGCAATTTCTGTATTGCATTAGTGATTCTGTAATGCATTTTAATATTTATCATGGGTATTTAATAATTTGACATTTCAGTCTGAGTGAAACCTGAGTGAAATCCTGCTTAATAATTCTGCACACCTGAATATAAGGTTTTTCACTTCCAGCCTTCATGGACAATTATATATCACTTATAAATGATTAAATACAAGTTTAATAGTTATTGAGATTGATGTGGTTTGGAATTGGTAAAATGTGCTTGGCAAGGCAAGGCAAGGCAAGGCAAGGCAAGTTTATTTATATAGCACATTTCATACACAGTGGTAATTCAAAGTGCTTTTACATAAAAGAAAGTGAAATAGACATTAAAATCAATAAAAACATGGAAATAAGAATAATAAAAACAAGGAATTTTAAAATGATATAGAAAATGATTTAAAATAAATTTAAAGAAAATGATTATACATAAAATTCATTGCAGTCAGTTCGGACATATAGCACAGTGCTCATTCAACAAATGCACAGTTAAATAGATGAGTTTTGAGTCTTGATTTAAATGTGGCTAATGTTTTAGCACATCTGATCTCTTCTGGAAGCTGGTTCCAGCTGCGGGCCGCATAATAGCTAAAAGCAGACTCCCCTTGTTTTGTGTGAACCCTTGGTATTTCTAACTGACTCGATCCTAATGATCTGAGTGGTCTGTTAGGTTTATATTCAGTGAGCATATCAGCAATATATTTAGGTCCTAGGCCATTGAGTGACTTATAAACGAGTAAAAGTACTTTAAAATCAATCCTAAATGTAACTGGAAGCCAGTGTAAGGACCTGAGGACTGGTGTGATATGCTCAGATTCTCTGGTTCTAGTCAGAATCCTGGCAGCAGTGTTCTGGATGAGCTGCAGCTGTCTAATGGTCTTCTTGGGAAGGCCGGTGAGGAGACCATTACAGTAATCCACCCTGCTGGTGATAAAGGCATGAACAAGTTTCTCCAAGTCTTGATTGGAGACAAAACATCTAATTCTTGCAATATTTTTGAGATGATAGTATGCTGATTTAGTTATTGCTTTGACATGACTACTGAAACTAAGGTCTGTCTCCAGAATCACCCCAAGATTTCTGACTTGATTTTTCGTTGTTTGACCCCTAGAGTCAAGGTATGCATTCACCTTGAGAACTTCATCTTTGTTTCCAAATGCAATGACTTCAGTTTTCTCCTTCTTTAACTGAAGAAAGTTCTGGCACATCCAACTGTTAATTTCATCAATGCATTGGCAGAGGGAGTCAATGGGGCTGTAGTCATTTGGAGATAAGGCTAGGTAAATCTGGGTATCATCAGCATAGCTGTGATAGGCAATTTGGTTCTTCCTCATTATCTGACTTAGTGGGAGCATATACAGGTTAAACAAGAGCGGTGCAAGAATTGAGCCTTGTGGGACTCCACATGTCATGGCCGTCCACTTAGACTTATGCTCTCCTATACTCACATAACCTCTCCCTTCTAAGTATGACCTGAACCATTTGAGTGCCATCCCAGAAAGCCCGACCCAGTTTTCCAGTCTCTCTAGAAGTATGTTATGATGGACAGTGTCAAACGCAGCACTAAGATCTAGTAGTACCAGCACTGATATTTTGCCAGAATCAGAATTGACGCGAATATCATTTATTATCTTAATGAGTGCTGTCTCTGTGCTGTGATGTGCTCGGAAACCAGATTGAAAATTGTCCAGGTATCCATTTGAGTTTAAGTAGTTGTTCAGCTGATTAAAAACTACCTTTTCAATAATCTTACCTATGAAAGGAAGATTTGATACGGGTCTATAGTTGCTCAACATGGTGTTATCAAGATTGCGCTTTTTCAGAAGGGGCTTAACAACTGCAGTTTTAAGGGAGTTTGGAAAAGTCCCAGAAAGAAGTGAGGCGTTCACTTGGGAAAAAAATATGATCAGAATATCAATGTGCCTAATAATTATGCACACAGTGTATAGTTATAGCATGGTAACCACAAATTAACCATATATTTGCTAAACTAATCAGTTTAACCATGGTATTTGGAGTAAAACTGTGGTTATACAAATGGTAATCAATACACACTGACAAAGCCTTAGTTTGTTTATATGAAGACATTTCTTTATTTGATTTGGGATTTGTTTTAATATTTCACTTTAGTTTTATTTTATGACATTTCAATTTCTCAAAGAAATGAGCAGCATTTTGTCTGAGAAATAATACAATTACACTTTTGTCATAAACCTCATTTTGTTAAAAAATGAATCATGAGAAAATCGTATTGTGAATCAGTATCATGAATTATATTCCATTGAGTTGAGTGAATGGTTACATCCTACTGTTGACTGTTACTGGTTTAGTCACATGATGATATATATTGAACCTGCTCTTGAACTAAAACTGGCTTTAACTAAACTCTTCATGTCTTCTGTGTGATTTCACAGATAGAGATGGAGTGAAGAAATGAACACAGAGAGAAAACTGCTGGAGTATCAGAAACCAGATAAGAAAAAAACAACAGGAGGGAGAGAGAAATGGAGTCCAGAAATGAGACACAAACCAGTGAAACACAAGAGAAAAACAGACGGAGACCTGTTAGATGTAACAGTATGAAGGAAATAAAACCAAACTGTAAGTGTTTGTTCATTATGTTAATTCTAGTCTTCACACACCTGTCTTAAAGTGTCACATTCAGACAGATTGATCAGATTTTCTGTAAGATGAAAGTTTACAGATGTGTGATTGTGTGTCAAAGACTGAGAACAATGAGGATAATCTGATGTATGTTTGTGATTTCCAGTCTCTCATGATCCAGACAGGCCTGTAAACTTTAATTCTGGAGAAACTTCATCATGTTCTGAAGAACACACAACATCCCTGAGACAGCAGCAGCTGAAGACAACAGCATCATGATCACAGACTCCATCACTCACTACAGTCTGTTCAGATCTCCTCTTTCATCTCTTCATCCTGATAACTGATCTCTGGCTAATTTAGTTCTTCAAACAAGTGAGCGGATTTGATTCAAATATCTGGATTAAGTTTTCTGAGATTACTGTGAACTCACAGCTCAGACGAATTTTACATAATGTGTGTTTGACGACAATTAAATTATGATAATTATTCCTTCACTAATAAACCTCTCAATGAGTAATTATTTTTATTATTTTCAAAATCATTTTAAAATTATAATCTTTCAAAATAATTTTTCTGGTTCAATAAGGTACACTTATTGTGAGGGGCGCCATGCACTCATTATTTTTGACCCAGATCTGTTTACTTAATTAACAGATCTGGGTGTCATGCACCCAGCGCCAGCCAGCAAACAGCAGGTTTTAATATAGCAGCTGATGATATGAAGTGCTGAACGATTTAATCACGCCGGTGTGATTGTAGCAAATATAGAAAATATTATTTGACTATTTTTAGTCTTTTGGAAGCTGCATTCAAAATACACTTGGCTCAAAAATCTGAGGGGGCACGTGCCCCTCACTTTGGGCATCACACCTCTGCTTATTGTAGTGAAAGTAGCAGTGGTTGAGACAGATTTTCAGTATCACCTTCAGTCTAATCCTGTTTACATGAAATAAGCTTGATCCGGAGCAGGTTTGAGCTTAAGGACCTGTTGCTATGACAACAACTCCAGGATGAGCTTCGAAGAACCAACCAATCCTGGATCAAGTCAAATCATCAACAATAAAACCCAGATAACGGAGTAATCCACATCTGAAGAACAGACCCCAGCTTTCACAGACTCCTCTAATCAAACAGACTAATGAACCGTTTGTTTCTCAGATCCGTTTCTTTAGACTGCACTTTTACTGACAACATTCTGCACGTCACAGTTTCCTGCATTTGATAGTGAACACTTATATAATATAAGACGTGCAAACCAGTGGCGGCTGGTCTTTCAAAGAGGGAAAGCTCAGTTTTTGGCCTACATCATAAAAGTTGTCCATTTATTTATATGTAAATTCTGCCCTTCGTTCTCAGCAGTACATGTTATTTGTCACAGCACTTCCAGTCAGCCAGCTAACTTTGTCATACCAGGAGATCTGAAAAGACCTGTTACTTTTCCCTATCTTTTGCACTAAATCAATCTTAGGTGTTGATCTGCCCTGCTGTTTAATTCTAAGTTTCTCCTCGTAAGGAAGACTTTCAAATGGCTTCGCAGGTCAGGTTGACAATATTAGCACCGTCTGCCATCGTGAGCAGTTTGCTAGCTGGCTAGTTCACCCCTACGACGCTAGCCTAGCCTACTGTATGAATGAACGAATGAATGAACAAACGATCTAAAAAAAAGATATTAAACTCGACGGAGGAAATGTGGGAACTAGGTTAAACTGAAACAAGGAATGTGGTGTATAATTGTGTGAAATGCATGATGAAAATTGGCTAACAATTTCACCAAGAAAATACCAAGAAATAGGTTGCAGCAGTTTGTCTTAAATATATATATATATATATATATATATTTTTTTTTTTCAGTTCATTCCTAGGTTACAAAGTAAGTGTTTGTAACCATGGTTACTGGTTACAGCTGTTTCTAGTTCAGTTATCATATTTCCTCTCCTGAGTTTCTGATGTTTATGTCTGGGTTTTGCACAGGCGGGTTTGGGGTTGTTCCATGTATCTAATGATATCTTCATCTTTTGTGATTATTTTTTAATGGTATTAGAAGTATTTTAACTAATAATTAAGTTCAAGATTTGTTTTAGATGAGTTTATGCAAAGTTTGAAAATTCCATCAAATATTAATCAGTCTTTATAGTGGTTTCACAATATTGTCAATAAGCTAAAACAATTAGCTGTGACGATCCTGCATCTTGTCCTGATCATGATCTGACTTTTGTTTTTGTATCAGTCACTGTAAGGTCTCATATCTACTGGTTTTCAGTTGAGCATACTGCAGGTGTTCGGAGGAAGTGCTTGGTCTGCAGCGACATTGTTGTCACAGAGTTGTTAAAACGCATCTTAAACAACACATGACCAGCTTTAATACACTTTAATCAAAACCATTTCCTTTTCCGTTTCGGTATGTGTCCTGTTCTTAGAACTGAAGCCCTTTTCTGTTCACAGAATATCAGAGTATAATGTTTTTTGCAGCGAATCTCGCGTTTGGAGAATCAGTCTTTCAGTTCTCGGAATTTAAGCCCTTCTGCGGATGTATTTCTCGTCTTCTCACTTTATAACAATCCTCCTGAACCTCAGACGGCACAACATCAGCAGAGATCTCAGAGTTGTGATGGATGTTTCTTCTCTTCAGTTCGACACAAGGTGATCAAAACAATCATATTTATTCATTTTATGATTTGTTATTTAAGCTATAGCTAACTGTGATATAGAAATGTCAAAAAATACAAAACATAGTATGTATGTATGGCAAAAGACAGTAATTATATTATAGCCTATTAACAACAAGAACAAAAAGAAGTAGAGTCTGGTAGGCTAGAGATTTGATGAAAATGAAAGAGGAGCACTTCTAAACTAAGGCAGCACAACTTTGATGATTTTATCTCTTTTACATCATTGATGTAGAAATACATTTTTACTGGACATGTGTTTTATTCCTAAAGGAAATGATTAACTGATTTATTTAAGGAAAGCAAATTCTATCTTTTGCATGCAAGAAAGTATTGTATATGTATTGTTTTGATTACCATGCAATGTTCATCTTCTTCTTGTGTAAATGACAGAATGCTGAAGCTAAGCAGGGTTGAGCTGGTCAGTACCTGGATGGGAGACCTCCGGTGAAAACTAGGTTGCTGTTGGAAGAGGTGTTAGTGAGGCCAGCAGGGGGTGCTCACCCTGTGGTCTGTGTGGGTCCTAACGCCCCGGTATAGTGACGGGGACACTGTACTGTAAAAAGCACCGTCCTTCGGATGAGACGTTAAACCGAGGTCCTGACTCTCTGTGGTCATTAAAAATCCTAGGATGTCCTTCGAAAAAGTGTAGGGTGTAACCCGGCATCCTGGCCAAAATTTCCCCATTGACCTCTGACCATCATGGCCTCCTAACCATCCCCATACGCTGATTGGCTTCATCACTCTGTCTGCTCTCCACTTTTAGCTTTAGGTCTGGCTACGCGAGACTTGGTTCTGAGAGACTTTGCTTGGGTAAAAAAATCCTAAAAAATAACCCTCATTTAATAAGAATAACATTCTGAAGTATTGTGAAATACATGAAGACTCATTTTTTATAGGCTTTATGGCACATCAAGCACATCCTCTTGTACCATTGTTTGAAGAATTTATCTTCCAGAATCTGTCAGTAAGTTTTAGGAGCTCATTTTTATTCCATTTCCTATCCTGAAAAGTCTGTCTTCAGGATTGACTAAAAATGAGCTCCTAAAACTTACTGACAGATTCTGGAAGATAAATTCTTCAAACAGCTGTCCAATGGTCATGCCTTAACTTTGCAATTTCTGTATTGCATTAGTGATTCTGTAATGCATTTTAATATTTATCATGGGTATTTAATAATTTGACATTTCAGTCTGAGTGAAACCTGAGTGAAATCCTGCTTAATAATTCTGCACACCTGAATATAAGGTTTTTCACTTCCAGCCTTCATGGACAATTATATATCACTTATAAATGATTAAATACAAGTTTAATAGTTATTGAGATTGATGTGGTTTGGAATTGGTAAAATGTGCTTGGCAAGGCAAGGCAAGGCAAGGCAAGGCAAGTTTATTTATATAGCACATTTCATACACAGTGGTAATTCAAAGTGCTTTTACATAAAAGAAAGTGAAATAGACATTAAAATCAATAAAAACATGGAAATAAGAATAATAAAAACAAGGAATTTTAAAATGATATAGAAAATGATTTAAAATAAATTTAAAGAAAATGATTATACATAAAATTCATTGCAGTCAGTTCGGACATATAGCACAGTGCTCATTCAACAAATGCACAGTTAAATAGATGAGTTTTGAGTCTTGATTTAAATGTGGCTAATGTTTTAGCACATCTGATCTCTTCTGGAAGCTGGTTCCAGCTGCGGGCCGCATAATAGCTAAAAGCAGACTCCCCTTGTTTTGTGTGAACCCTTGGTATTTCTAACTGACTCGATCCTAATGATCTGAGTGGTCTGTTAGGTTTATATTCAGTGAGCATATCAGCAATATATTTAGGTCCTAGGCCATTGAGTGACTTATAAACGAGTAAAAGTACTTTAAAATCAATCCTAAATGTAACTGGAAGCCAGTGTAAGGACCTGAGGACTGGTGTGATATGCTCAGATTCTCTGGTTCTAGTCAGAATCCTGGCAGCAGTGTTCTGGATGAGCTGCAGTTGTCTAATGGTCTTCTTGGGAAGGCCGGTGAGGAGACCATTACAGTAATCCACCCTGCTGGTGATAAAGGCATGAACAAGTTTCTCCAAGTCTTGATTGGAGACAAAACATCTAATTCTTGCAATATTTTTGAGATGATAGTATGCTGATTTAGTTATTGCTTTGACATGACTACTGAAACTAAGGTCTGTCTCCAGAATCACCCCAAGATTTCTGACTTGATTTTTCGTTGTTTGACCCCTAGAGTCAAGGTATGCATTCACCTTGAGAACTTCATCTTTGTTTCCAAATGCAATGACTTCAGTTTTCTCCTTCTTTAACTGAAGAAAGTTCTGGCACATCCAACTGTTAATTTCATCAATGCATTGGCAGAGGGAGTCAATGGGGCTGTAGTCATTTGGAGATAAGGCTAGGTAAATCTGGGTATCATCAGCATAGCTGTGATAGGCAATTTGGTTCTTCCTCATTATCTGACTTAGTGGGAGCATATACAGGTTAAACAAGAGCGGTGCAAGAATTGAGCCTTGTGGGACTCCACATGTCATGGCCGTCCACTTAGACTTATGCTCTCCTATACTCACATAACCTCTCCCTTCTAAGTATGACCTGAACCATTTGAGTGCCATCCCAGAAAGCCCGACCCAGTTTTCCAGTCTCTCTAGAAGTATGTTATGATGGACAGTGTCAAACGCAGCACTAAGATCTAGTAGTACCAGCACTGATATTTTGCCAGAATCAGAATTGACGCGAATATCATTTATTATCTTAATGAGTGCTGTCTCTGTGCTGTGATGTGCTCGGAAACCAGATTGAAAATTGTCCAGGTATCCATTTGAGTTTAAGTAGTTGTTCAGCTGATTAAAAACTACCTTTTCAATAATCTTACCTATGAAAGGAAGATTTGATACGGGTCTATAGTTGCTCAACATGGTGTTATCAAGATTGCGCTTTTTCAGAAGGGGCTTAACAACTGCAGTTTTAAGGGAGTTTGGAAAAGTCCCAGAAAGAAGTGAGGCGTTCACTTGGGAAAAAAATATGATCAGAATATCAATGTGCCTAATAATTATGCACACAGTGTATAGTTATAGCATGGTAACCACAAATTAACCATATATTTGCTAAACTAATCAGTTTAACCATGGTATTTGGAGTAAAACTGTGGTTATACAAATGGTAATCAATACACACTGACAAAGCCTTAGTTTGTTTATATGAAGACATTTCTTTATTTGATTTGGGATTTGTTTTAATATTTCACTTTAGTTTTATTTTATGACATTTCAATTTCTCAAAGAAATGAGCAGCATTTTGTCTGAGAAATAATACAATTACACTTTTGTCATAAACCTCATTTTGTTAAAAAATGAATCATGAGAAAATCGTATTGTGAATCAGTATCATGAATTATATTCCATTGAGTTGAGTGAATGGTTACATCCTACTGTTGACTGTTACTGGTTTAGTCACATGATGATATATATTGAACCTGCTCTTGAACTAAAACTGGCTTTAACTAAACTCTTCATGTCTTCTGTGTGATTTCACAGATAGAGATGGAGTGAAGAAATGAACACAGAGAGAAAACTGCTGGAGTATCAGAAACCAGATAAGAAAAAAACAACAGGAGGGAGAGAGAAATGGAGTCCAGAAATGAGACACAAACCAGTGAAACACAAGAGAAAAACAGACGGAGACCTGTTAGATGTAACAGTATGAAGGAAATAAAACCAAACTGTAAGTGTTTGTTCATTATGTTAATTCTAGTCTTCACACACCTGTCTTAAAGTGTCACATTCAGACAGATTGATCAGATTTTCTGTAAGATGAAAGTTTACAGATGTGTGATTGTGTGTCAAAGACTGAGAACAATGAGGATAATCTGATGTATGTTTGTGATTTCCAGTCTCTCATGATCCAGACAGGCCTGTAAACTTTAATTCTGGAGAAACTTCATCATGTTCTGAAGAACACACAACATCCCTGAGACAGCAGCAGCTGCAGACAACAGCATCATGATCACAGACTCCATCACTCACTACAGTCTGTTCAGATCTCCTCTTTCATCTCTTCATCCTGATAACTGATCTCTGGCTAATTTAGTTCTTCAAACAAGTTAGCGGATTTGATTCAAATATCTGGATTAAGTTTTCTGAGATTACTGTGAACTCACAGCTCAGACGAATTTTACATAATGTGTGTTTGACGACAATTAAATTATGATAATTATTCCTTCACTAATAAACCTCTCAATGAGTAATTATTTTTATTATTTTCAAAATCATTTTAAAATTATAATCTTTCAAAATAATTTTTCTGGTTCAATAAGGTACACTTATTGTGAGGGGCGCCATGCACTCATTATTTTTGACCCAGATCTGTTTACTTAATTAACAGATCTGGGTGTCATGCACCCAGCGCCAGCCAGCAAACAGCAGGTTTTAATATAGCAGCTGATGATATGAAGTGCTGAACGATTTAATCACGCCGGTGTGATTGTAGCAAATATAGAAAATATTATTTGACTATTTTTAGTCTTTTGGAAGCTGCATTCAAAATACACTTGGCTCAAAAATCTGAGGGGGCACGTGCCCCTCACTTTGGGCATCACACCTCTGCTTATTGTAGTGAAAGTAGCAGTGGTTGAGACAGATTTTCAGTATCACCTTCAGTCTAATCCTGTTTACATGAAATAAGCTTGATCCGGAGCAGGTTTGAGCTTAAGGACCTGTTGCTATGACAACAACTCCAGGATGAGCTTCGAAGAACCAACCAATCCTGGATCAAGTCAAATCATCAACAATAAAACCCAGATAACGGAGTAATCCACATCTGAAGAACAGACCCCAGCTTTCACAGACTCCTCTAATCAAACAGACTAATGAACCGTTTGTTTCTCAGATCCGTTTCTTTAGACTGCACTTTTACTGACAACATTCTGCACGTCACAGTTTCCTGCATTTGATAGTGAACACTTATATAATATAAGACGTGCAAACCAGTGGCGGCTGGTCTTTCAAAGAGGGAAAGCTCAGTTTTTGGCCTACATCATAAAAGTTGTCCATTTATTTATATGTAAATTCTGCCCTTCGTTCTCAGCAGTACATGTTATTTGTCACAGCACTTCCAGTCAGCCAGCTAACTTTGTCATACCAGGAGATCTGAAAAGACCTGTTACTTTTCCCTATCTTTTGCACTAAATCAATCTTAGGTGTTGATCTGCCCTGCTGTTTAATTCTAAGTTTCTCCTCGTAAGGAAGACTTTCAAATGGCTTCGCAGGTCAGGTTGACAATATTAGCACCGTCTGCCATCGTGAGCAGTTTGCTAGCTGGCTAGTTCACCCCTACGACGCTAGCCTAGCCTACTGTATGAATGAACGAATGAATGAACAAACGATCTAAAAAAAAGATATTAAACTCGACGGAGGAAATGTGGGAACTAGGTTAAACTGAAACAAGGAATGTGGTGTATAATTGTGTGAAATGCATGATGAAAATTGGCTAACAATTTCACCAAGAAAATACCAAGAAATAGGTTGCAGCAGTTTGTCTTAAATATATATATATATATATATATATTTTTTTTTTTCAGTTCATTCCTAGGTTACAAAGTAAGTGTTTGTAACCATGGTTACTGGTTACAGCTGTTTCTAGTTCAGTTATCATATTTCCTCTCCTGAGTTTCTGATGTTTATGTCTGGGTTTTGCACAGGCGGGTTTGGGGTTGTTCCATGTATCTAATGATATCTTCATCTTTTGTGATTATTTTTTAATGGTATTAGAAGTATTTTAACTAATAATTAAGTTCAAGATTTGTTTTAGATGAGTTTATGCAAAGTTTGAAAATTCCATCAAATATTAATCAGTCTTTATAGTGGTTTCACAATATTGTCAATAAGCTAAAACAATTAGCTGTGACGATCCTGCATCTTGTCCTGATCATGATCTGACTTTTGTTTTTGTATCAGTCACTGTAAGGTCTCATATCTACTGGTTTTCAGTTGAGCATACTGCAGGTGTTCGGAGGAAGTGCTTGGTCTGCAGCGACATTGTTGTCACAGAGTTGTTAAAACGCATCTTAAACAACACATGACCAGCTTTAATACACTTTAATCAAAACCATTTCCTTTTCCGTTTCGGTATGTGTCCTGTTCTTAGAACTGAAGCCCTTTTCTGTTCACAGAATATCAGAGTATAATGTTTTTTGCAGCGAATCTCGCGTTTGGAGAATCAGTCTTTCAGTTCTCGGAATTTAAGCCCTTCTGCGGATGTATTTCTCGTCTTCTCACTTTATAACAATCCTCCTGAACCTCAGACGGCACAACATCAGCAGAGATCTCAGAGTTGTGATGGATGTTTCTTCTCTTCAGTTCGACACAAGGTGATCAAAACAATCATATTTATTCATTTTATGATTTGTTATTTAAGCTATAGCTAACTGTGATATAGAAATGTCAAAAAATACAAAACATAGTATGTATGTATGGCAAAAGACAGTAATTATATTATATTATAGCCTATTAACAACAAGAACAAAAAGAAGTAGAGTCTGGTAGGCTAGAGATTTGATGAAAATGAAAGAGGAGCACTTCTAAACTAAGGCAGCACAACTTTGATGATTTTATCTCTTTTACATCATTGATGTAGAAATACATTTTTACTGGACATGTGTTTTATTCCTAAAGGAAATGATTAACTGATTTATTTAAGGAAAGCAAATTCTATCTTTTGCATGCAAGAAAGTATTGTATATGTATTGTTTTGATTACCATGCAATGTTCATCTTCTTCTTGTGTAAATGACAGAATGCTGAAGCTAAGCAGGGTTGAGCTGGTCAGTACCTGGATGGGAGACCTCCGGTGAAAACTAGGTTGCTGTTGGAAGAGGTGTTAGTGAGGCCAGCAGGGGGTGCTCACCCTGTGGTCTGTGTGGGTCCTAACGCCCCGGTATAGTGACGGGGACACTGTACTGTAAAAAGCACCGTCCTTCGGATGAGACGTTAAACCGAGGTCCTGACTCTCTGTGGTCATTAAAAATCCTAGGATGTCCTTCGAAAAAGTGTAGGGTGTAACCCGGCATCCTGGCCAAATTTGCCCATTGACCTCTGACCATCATGGCCTCCTAACCATCCCCATACGCTGATTGGCTTCATCACTCTGTCTGCTCTCCACTTTTAGCTTTAGGTCTGGCTACGCGAGACTTGGTTCTGAGAGACTTTGCTTGGGTAAAAAAATCCTAAAAAATAACCCTCATTTAATAAGAATAACATTCTGAAGTATTGTGAAATACATGAAGACTCATTTTTTATAGGCTTTATGGCACATCAAGCACATCCTCTTGTACCATTGTTTGAAGAATTTATCTTCCAGAATCTGTCAGTAAGTTTTAGGAGCTCATTTTTATTCCATTTCCTATCCTGAAAAGTCTGTCTTCAGGATTGACTAAAAATGAGCTCCTAAAACTTACTGACAGATTCTGGAAGATAAATTCTTCAAACAGCTGTCCAATGGTCATGCCTTAACTTTGCAATTTCTGTATTGCATTAGTGATTCTGTAATGCATTTTAATATTTATCATGGGTATTTAATAATTTGACATTTCAGTCTGAGTGAAACCTGAGTGAAATCCTGCTTAATAATTCTGCACACCTGAATATAAGGTTTTTCACTTCCAGCCTTCATGGACAATTATATATCACTTATAAATGATTAAATACAAGTTTAATAGTTATTGAGATTGATGTGGTTTGGAATTGGTAAAATGTGCTTGGCAAGGCAAGGCAAGGCAAGGCAAGGCAAGTTTATTTATATAGCACATTTCATACACAGTGGTAATTCAAAGTGCTTTTACATAAAAGAAAGTGAAATAGACATTAAAATCAATAAAAACATGGAAATAAGAATAATAAAAACAAGGAATTTTAAAATGATATAGAAAATGATTTAAAATAAATTTAAAGAAAATGATTATACATAAAATTCATTGCAGTCAGTTCGGACATATAGCACAGTGCTCATTCAACAAATGCACAGTTAAATAGATGAGTTTTGAGTCTTGATTTAAATGTGGCTAATGTTTTAGCACATCTGATCTCTTCTGGAAGCTGGTTCCAGCTGCGGGCCGCATAATAGCTAAAAGCAGACTCCCCTTGTTTTGTGTGAACCCTTGGTATTTCTAACTGACTCGATCCTAATGATCTGAGTGGTCTGTTAGGTTTATATTCAGTGAGCATATCAGCAATATATTTAGGTCCTAGGCCATTGAGTGACTTATAAACGAGTAAAAGTACTTTAAAATCAATCCTAAATGTAACTGGAAGCCAGTGTAAGGACCTGAGGACTGGTGTGATATGCTCAGATTTTCTGGTTCTAGTCAGAATCCTGGCAGCAGTGTTCTGGATGAGCTGCAGTTGTCTAATGGTCTTCTTGGGAAGGCCGGTGAGGAGACCATTACAGTAATCCACCCTGCTGGTGATAAAGGCATGAACAAGTTTCTCCAAGTCTTGATTGGAGACAAAACATCTAATTCTTGCAATATTTTTGAGATGATAGTATGCTGATTTAGTTATTGCTTTGACATGACTACTGAAACTAAGGTCTGTCTCCAGAATCACCCCAAGATTTCTGACTTGATTTTTCGTTGTTTGACCCCTAGAGTCAAGGTATGCATTCACCTTGAGAACTTCATCTTTGTTTCCAAATGCAATGACTTCAGTTTTCTCCTTCTTTAACTGAAGAAAGTTCTGGCACATCCAACTGTTAATTTCATCAATGCATTGGCAGAGGGAGTCAATGGGGCTGTAGTCATTTGGAGATAAGGCTAGGTAAATCTGGGTATCATCAGCATAGCTGTGATAGGCAATTTGGTTCTTCCTCATTATCTGACTTAGTGGGAGCATATACAGGTTAAACAAGAGCGGTGCAAGAATTGAGCCTTGTGGGACTCCACATGTCATGGCCGTCCACTTAGACTTATGCTCTCCTATACTCACATAACTTCTCCCTTCTAAGTATGACCTGAACCATTTGAGTGCCATCCCAGAAAGCCCGACCCAGTTTTCCAGTCTCTCTAGAAGTATGTTATGATGGACAGTGTCAAACGCAGCACTAAGATCTAGTAGTACCAGCACTGATATTTTGCCAGAATCAGAATTGACGCGAATATCATTTATTATCTTAATGAGTGCTGTCTCTGTGCTGTGATGTGCTCGGAAACCAGATTGAAAATTGTCCAGGTATCCATTTGAGTTTAAGTAGTTGTTCAGCTGATTAAAAACTACCTTTTCAATAATCTTACCTATGAAAGGAAGATTTGATACGGGTCTATAGTTGCTCAACATGGTGTTATCAAGATTGCGCTTTTTCAGAAGGGGCTTAACAACTGCAGTTTTAAGGGAGTTTGGAAAAGTCCCAGAAAGAAGTGAGGCGTTCACTTGGGAAAAAAATATGATCAGAATATCAATGTGCCTAATAATTATGCACACAGTGTATAGTTATAGCATGGTAACCACAAATTAACCATATATTTGCTAAACTAATCAGTTTAACCATGGTATTTGGAGTAAAACTGTGGTTATACAAATGGTAATCAATACACACTGACAAAGCCTTAGTTTGTTTATATGAAGACATTTCTTTATTTGATTTGGGATTTGTTTTAATATTTCACTTTAGTTTTATTTTATGACATTTCAATTTCTCAAAGAAATGAGCAGCATTTTGTCTGAGAAATAATACAATTACACTTTTGTCATAAACCTCATTTTGTTAAAAAATGAATCATGAGAAAATCGTATTGTGAATCAGTATCATGAATTATATTCCATTGAGTTGAGTGAATGGTTACATCCTACTGTTGACTGTTACTGGTTTAGTCACATGATGATATATATTGAACCTGCTCTTGAACTAAAACTGGCTTTAACTAAACTCTTCATGTCTTCTGTGTGATTTCACAGATAGAGATGGAGTGAAGAAATGAACACAGAGAGAAAACTGCTGGAGTATCAGAAACCAGATAAGAAAAAAACAACAGGAGGGAGAGAGAAATGGAGTCCAGAAATGAGACACAAACCAGTGAAACACAAGAGAAAAACAGACGGAGACCTGTTAGATGTAACAGTATGAAGGAAATAAAACCAAACTGTAAGTGTTTGTTCATTATGTTAATTCTAGTCTTCACACACCTGTCTTAAAGTGTCACATTCAGACAGATTGATCAGATTTTCTGTAAGATGAAAGTTTACAGATGTGTGATTGTGTGTCAAAGACTGAGAACAATGAGGATAATCTGATGTATGTTTGTGATTTCCAGTCTCTCATGATCCAGACAGGCCTGTAAACTTTAATTCTGGAGAAACTTCATCATGTTCTGAAGAACACACAACATCCCTGAGACAGCAGCAGCTGCAGACAACAGCATCATGATCACAGACTCCATCACTCACTACAGTCTGTTCAGATCTCCTCTTTCATCTCTTCATCCTGATAACTGATCTCTGGCTAATTTAGTTCTTCAAACAAGTGAGCGGATTTGATTCAAATATCTGGATTAAGTTTTCTGAGATTACTGTGAACTCACAGCTCAGACGAATTTTACATAATGTGTGTTTGACGACAATTAAATTATGATAATTATTCCTTCACTAATAAACCTCTCAATGAGTAATTATTTTTATTATTTTCAAAATCATTTTAAAATTATAATCTTTCAAAATAATTTTTCTGGTTCAATAAGGTACACTTATTGTGAGGGGCGCCATGCACTCATTATTTTTGACCCAGATCTGTTTACTTAATTAACAGATCTGGGTGTCATGCACCCAGCGCCAGCCAGCAAACAGCAGGTTTTAATATAGCAGCTGATGATATGAAGTGCTGAACGATTTAATCACGCCGGTGTGATTGTAGCAAATATAGAAAATATTATTTGACTATTTTTAGTCTTTTGGAAGCTGCATTCAAAATACACTTGGCTCAAAAATCTGAGGGGGCACGTGCCCCTCACTTTGGGCATCACACCTCTGCTTATTGTAGTGAAAGTAGCAGTGGTTGAGACAGATTTTCAGTATCACCTTCAGTCTAATCCTGTTTACATGAAATAAGCTTGATCCGGAGCAGGTTTGAGCTTAAGGACCTGTTGCTATGACAACAACTCCAGGATGAGCTTCGAAGAACCAACCAATCCTGGATCAAGTCAAATCATCAACAATAAAACCCAGATAACGGAGTAATCCACATCTGAAGAACAGACCCCAGCTTTCACAGACTCCTCTAATCAAACAGACCAATGAACCGTTTGTTTCTCAGATCCGTTTCTTTAGACTGCACTTTTACTGACAACATTCTGCACGTCACAGTTTCCTGCATTTGATAGTGAACACTTATATAATATAAGACGTGCAAACCAGTGGCGGCTGGTCTTTCAAAGAGGGAAAGCTCAGTTTTTGGCCTACATCATAAAAGTTGTCCATTTATTTATATGTAAATTCTGCCCTTCGTTCTCAGCAGTACATGTTATTTGTCACAGCACTTCCAGTCAGCCAGCTAACTTTGTCATACCAGGAGATCTGAAAAGACCTGTTACTTTTCCCTATCTTTTGCACTAAATCAATCTTAGGTGTTGATCTGCCCTGCTGTTTAATTCTAAGTTTCTCCTCGTAAGGAAGACTTTCAAATGGCTTCGCAGGTCAGGTTGACAATATTAGCACCGTCTGCCATCGTGAGCAGTTTGCTAGCTGGCTAGTTCACCCCTACGACGCTAGCCTAGCCTACTGTATGAATGAACGAATGAATGAACAAACGATCTAAAAAAAAGATATTAAACTCGACGGAGGAAATGTGGGAACTAGGTTAAACTGAAACAAGGAATGTGGTGTATAATTGTGTGAAATGCATGATGAAAATTGGCTAACAATTTCACCAAGAAAATACCAAGAAATAGGTTGCAGCAGTTTGTCTTAAATATATATATATATATATATATATATTTTTTTTTTTCAGTTCATTCCTAGGTTACAAAGTAAGTGTTTGTAACCATGGTTACTGGTTACAGCTGTTTCTAGTTCAGTTATCATATTTCCTCTCCTGAGTTTCTGATGTTTATGTCTGGGTTTTGCACAGGCGGGTTTGGGGTTGTTCCATGTATCTAATGATATCTTCATCTTTTGTGATTATTTTTTAATGGTATTAGAAGTATTTTAACTAATAATTAAGTTCAAGATTTGTTTTAGATGAGTTTATGCAAAGTTTGAAAATTCCATCAAATATTAATCAGTCTTTATAGTGGTTTCACAATATTGTCAATAAGCTAAAACAATTAGCTGTGACGATCCTGCATCTTGTCCTGATCATGATCTGACTTTTGTTTTTGTATCAGTCACTGTAAGGTCTCATATCTACTGGTTTTCAGTTGAGCATACTGCAGGTGTTCTGAGGAAGTGCTTGGTCTGCAGCGACATTGTTGTCACAGAGTTGTTAAAACGCATCTTAAACAACACATGACCAGCTTTAATACACTTTAATCAAAACCATTTCCTTTTCCGTTTCGGTATGTGTCCTGTTCTTAGAACTGAAGCCCTTTTCTGTTCACAGAATATCAGAGTATAATGTTTTTCGCAGCGAATCTTGCGTTTGGAGAATCAGTCTTTCAGTTCTCGGAATTTAAGCCCTTCTGCGGATGTATTTCTCGTCTTCTCACTTTATAACAATCCTCCTGAACCTCAGACGGCACAACATCAGCAGAGATCTCAGAGTTGTGATGGATGTTTCTTCTCTTCAGTTCGACACAAGGTGATCAAAACAATCATATTTATTCATTTTATGATTTGTTATTTAAGCTATAGCTAACTGTGATATAGAAATGTCAAAAAATACAAAACATAGTATGTATGTATGGCAAAAGACAGTAATTATATTATAGCCTATTAACAACAAGAACAAAAAGAAGTAGAGTCTGGTAGGCTAGAGATTTGATGAAAATGAAAGAGGAGCACTTCTAAACTAAGGCAGCACAACTTTGATGATTTTATCTCTTTTACATCATTGATGTAGAAATACATTTTTACTGGACATGTGTTTTATTCCTAAAGGAAATGATTAACTGATTTATTTAAGGAAAGCAAATTCTATCTTTTGCATGCAAGAAAGTATTGTATATGTATTGTTTTGATTACCATGCAATGTTCATCTTCTTCTTGTGTAAATGACAGAATGCTGAAGCTAAGCAGGGTTGAGCTGGTCAGTACCTGGATGGGAGACCTCCGGTGAAAACTAGGTTGCTGTTGGAAGAGGTGTTAGTGAGGCCAGCAGGGGGTGCTCACCCTGTGGTCTGTGTGGGTCCTAACGCCCCGGTATAGTGACGGGGACACTGTACTGTAAAAAGCACCGTCCTTCGGATGAGACGTTAAACCGAGGTCCTGACTCTCTGTGGTCATTAAAAATCCTAGGATGTCCTTCGAAAAAGTGTAGGGTGTAACCCGGCATCCTGGCCAAAATTTCCCCATTGACCTCTGACCATCATGGCCTCCTAACCATCCCCATACGCTGATTGGCTTCATCACTCTGTCTGCTCTCCACTTTTAGCTTTAGGTCTGGCTACGCGAGACTTGGTTCTGAGAGACTTTGCTTGGGTAAAAAAATCCTAAAAAATAACCCTCATTTAATAAGAATAACATTCTGAAGTATTGTGAAATACATGAAGACTCATTTTTTATAGGCTTTATGGCACATCAAGCACATCCTCTTGTACCATTGTTTGAAGAATTTATCTTCCAGAATCTGTCAGTAAGTTTTAGGAGCTCATTTTTATTCCATTTCCTATCCTGAAAAGTCTGTCTTCAGGATTGACTAAAAATGAGCTCCTAAAACTTACTGACAGATTCTGGAAGATAAATTCTTCAAACAGCTGTCCAATGGTCATGCCTTAACTTTGCAATTTCTGTATTGCATTAGTGATTCTGTAATGCATTTTAATATTTATCATGGGTATTTAATAATTTGACATTTCAGTCTGAGTGAAACCTGAGTGAAATCCTGCTTAATAATTCTGCACACCTGAATATAAGGTTTTTCACTTCCAGCCTTCATGGACAATTATATATCACTTATAAATGATTAAATACAAGTTTAATAGTTATTGAGATTGATGTGGTTTGGAATTGGTAAAATGTGCTTGGCAAGGCAAGGCAAGGCAAGTTTATTTATATAGCACATTTCATACACAGTGGTAATTCAAAGTGCTTTTACATAAAAGAAAGTGAAATAGACATTAAAATCAATAAAAACATGGAAATAAGAATAATAAAAACAAGGAATTTTAAAATGATATAGAAAATGATTTAAAATAAATTTAAAGAAAATGATTATACATAAAATTCATTGCAGTCAGTTCGGACATATAGCACAGTGCTCATTCAACAAATGCACAGTTAAATAGATGAGTTTTGAGTCTTGATTTAAATGTGGCTAATGTTTTAGCACATCTGATCTCTTCTGGAAGCTGGTTCCAGCTGCGGGCCGCATAATAGCTAAAAGCAGACTCCCCTTGTTTTGTGTGAACCCTTGGTATTTCTAACTGACTCGATCCTAATGATCTGAGTGGTCTGTTAGGTTTATATTCAGTGAGCATATCAGCAATATATTTAGGTCCTAGGCCATTGAGTGACTTATAAACGAGTAAAAGTACTTTAAAATCAATCCTAAATGTAACTGGAAGCCAGTGTAAGGACCTGAGGACTGGTGTGATATGCTCAGATTCTCTGGTTCTAGTCAGAATCCTGGCAGCAGTGTTCTGGATGAGCTGCAGTTGTCTAATGGTCTTCTTGGGAAGGCCGGTGAGGAGACCATTACAGTAATCCACCCTGCTGGTGATAAAGGCATGAACAAGTTTCTCCAAGTCTTGATTGGAGACAAAACATCTAATTCTTGCAATATTTTTGAGATGATAGTATGCTGATTTAGTTATTGCTTTGACATGACTACTGAAACTAAGGTCTGTCTCCAGAATCACCCCAAGATTTCTGACTTGATTTTTCGTTGTTTGACCCCTAGAGTCAAGGTATGCATTCACCTTGAGAACTTCATCTTTGTTTCCAAATGCAATGACTTCAGTTTTCTCCTTGTTTAACTGAAGAAAGTTCTGGCACATCCAACTGTTAATTTCATCAATGCATTGGCAGAGGGAGTCAATGGGGCTGTAGTCATTTGGAGATAAGGCTAGGTAAATCTGGGTATCATCAGCATAGCTGTGATAGGCAATTTGGTTCTTCCTCATTATCTGACTTAGTGGGAGCATATACAGGTTAAACAAGAGCGGTGCAAGAATTGAGCCTTGTGGGACTCCACATGTCATGGCCGTCCACTTAGACTTATGCTCTCCTATACTCACATAACCTCTCCCTTCTAAGTATGACCTGAACCATTTGAGTGCCATCCCAGAAAGCCCGACCCAGTTTTCCAGTCTCTCTAGAAGTATGTTATGATGGACAGTGTCAAACGCAGCACTAAGATCTAGTAGTACCAGCACTGATATTTTGCCAGAATCAGAATTGACGCGAATATCATTTATTATCTTAATGAGTGCTGTCTCTGTGCTGTGATGTGCTCGGAAACCAGATTGAAAATTGTCCAGGTATCCATTTGAGTTTAAGTAGTTGTTCAGCTGATTAAAAACTACCTTTTCAATAATCTTACCTATGAAAGGAAGATTTGATACGGGTCTATAGTTGCTCAACATGGTGTTATCAAGATTGCGCTTTTTCAGAAGGGGCTTAACAACTGCAGTTTTAAGGGAGTTTGGAAAAGTCCCAGAAAGAAGTGAGGCGTTCACTTGGGAAAAAAATATGATCAGAATATCAATGTGCCTAATAATTATGCACACAGTGTATAGTTATAGCATGGTAACCACAAATTAACCATATATTTGCTAAACTAATCAGTTTAACCATGGTATTTGGAGTAAAACTGTGGTTATACAAATGGTAATCAATACACACTGACAAAGCCTTAGTTTGTTTATATGAAGACATTTCTTTATTTGATTTGGGATTTGTTTTAATATTTCACTTTAGTTTTATTTTATGACATTTCAATTTCTCAAAGAAATGAGCAGCATTTTGTCTGAGAAATAATACAATTACACTTTTGTCATAAACCTCATTTTGTTAAAAAATGAATCATGAGAAAATCGTATTGTGAATCAGTATCATGAATTATATTCCATTGAGTTGAGTGAATGGTTACATCCTACTGTTGACTGTTACTGGTTTAGTCACATGATGATATATATTGAACCTGCTCTTGAACTAAAACTGGCTTTAACTAAACTCTTCATGTCTTCTGTGTGATTTCACAGATAGAGATGGAGTGAAGAAATGAACACAGAGAGAAAACTGCTGGAGTATCAGAAACCAGATAAGAAAAAAACAACAGGAGGGAGAGAGAAATGGAGTCCAGAAATGAGACACAAACCAGTGAAACACAAGAGAAAAACAGACGGAGACCTGTTAGATGTAACAGTATGAAGGAAATAAAACCAAACTGTAAGTGTTTGTTCATTATGTTAATTCTAGTCTTCACACACCTGTCTTAAAGTGTCACATTCAGACAGATTGATCAGATTTTCTGTAAGATGAAAGTTTACAGATGTGTGATTGTGTGTCAAAGACTGAGAACAATGAGGAGAATCTGATGTATGTTTGTGATTTCCAGTCTCTCATGATCCAGACAGGCCTGTAAACTTTAATTCTGGAGAAACTTCATCATGTTCTGAAGAACACACAACATCCCTGAGACAGCAGCAGCTGAAGACAACAGCATCATGATCACAGACTCCATCACTCACTACAGTCTGTTCAGATCTCCTCTTTCATCTCTTCATCCTGATAACTGATCTCTGGCTAATTTAGTTCTTCAAACAAGTTAGCGGATTTGATTCAAATATCTGGATTAAGTTTTCTGAGATTACTGTGAACTCACAGCTCAGACGAATTTTACATAATGTGTGTTTGACGACAATTAAATTATGATAATTATTCCTTCACTAATAAACCTCTCAATGAGTAATTATTTTTATTATTTTCAAAATCATTTTAAAATTATAATCTTTCAAAATAATTTTTCTGGTTCAATAAGGTACACTTATTGTGAGGGGCGCCATGCACTCATTATTTTTGACCCAGATCTGTTTACTTAATTAACAGATCTGGGTGTCATGCACCCAGCGCCAGCCAGCAAACAGCAGGTTTTAATATAGCAGCTGATGATATGAAGTGCTGAACGATTTAATCACGCCGGTGTGATTGTAGCAAATATAGAAAATATTATTTGACTATTTTTAGTCTTTTGGAAGCTGCATTCAAAATACACTTGGCTCAAAAATCTGAGGGGGCACGTGCCCCTCACTTTGGGCATCACACCTCTGCTTATTGTAGTGAAAGTAGCAGTGGTTGAGACAGATTTTCAGTATCACCTTCAGTCTAATCCTGTTTACATGAAATAAGCTTGATCCGGAGCAGGTTTGAGTTTAAGGACCTGTTGCTATGACAACAACTCCAGGATGAGCTTCGAAGAACCAACCAATCCTGGATCAAGTCAAATCATCAACAATAAAACCCAGATAACGGAGTAATCCACATCTGAAGAACAGACCCCAGCTTTCACAGACTCCTCTAATCAAACAGACCAATGAACCGTTTGTTTCTCAGATCCGTTTCTTTAGCCTGCACTTTTACTGACAACATTCTGCACGTCACAGTTTCCTGCATTTGATAGTGAACACTTATATAATATAAGACGTGCAAACCAGTGGCGGCTGGTCTTTCAAAGAGGGAAAGCTCAGTTTTTGGCCTACATCATAAAAGTTGTCCATTTATTTATATGTAAATTCTGCCCTTCGTTCTCAGCAGTACATGTTATTTGTCACAGCACTTCCAGTCAGCCAGCTAACTTTGTCATACCAGGAGATCTGAAAAGACCTGTTACTTTTCCCTATCTTTTGCACTAAATCAATCTTAGGTGTTGATCTGCCCTGCTGTTTAATTCTAAGTTTCTCCTCGTAAGGAAGACTTTCAAATGGCTTCGCAGGTCAGGTTGACAATATTAGCACCGTCTGCCATCGTGAGCAGTTTGCTAGCTGGCTAGTTCACCCCTACGACGCTAGCCTAGCCTACTGTATGAATGAACGAATGAATGAACAAACGATCTAAAAAAAAGATATTAAACTCGACGGAGGAAATGTGGGAACTAGGTTAAACTGAAACAAGGAATGTGGTGTATAATTGTGTGAAATGCATGATGAAAATTGGCTAACAATTTCACCAAGAAAATACCAAGAAATAGGTTGCAGCAGTTTGTCTTTCGACCCATTGAGGTCAATGGACACTAGGCTTCAACCGGGAAATACACTATGATGCTACGGGAATGTATGAGAAGGAAATCGAGTCAGTGTAGACAGGCTCAAGCAGTTGGTTTATTTCGGTGTTTTTTTTGGGTGGTAGAAGTTTTGAATGGCCGGTAACTTAATTTAGTAGCCAAATTGGCTGGTGAGTGAAAAAGTTAATTTCAATCCTTGCTCATGATCATTTATGTATCTGAGAGAATCATGATGGGAGGAAACGTCACATACTTCAGTGTCAATTTTTTTTTTTTTTTGAGTATTTGTTCAAGTTTTAAAAGTAAGTCTAATTGCACTTAGGTACCTTAACTTTGACTAAACGGTGTCTGTGTGATTGAACAGATACAAATGGAGATTAGAGGTGAAATGCAGAAACCACAGACAAGCAAAAACAAGAAGACGGAGTATAGCGGCAGCCTGTAGCCGCTAAGAGGCTGAGTAGAGGGATTAAAGATGACGCGTTTCCATTGATCCAGGTGATAATTTATTATAACATTGAAAGAATAGCAACATGATGATGACGGTAAAGTAAACAAAAAAGAAATGAAATAAAATAAATCTAGACCAAAATGAAAACGGTCAACAGAAAGTGAGCGTCCCAGCTACTCACCCCCTTCCTCCATGCCAACCACATGCAAACTAACAGGTGATATACACCTAAAACAAGTGACGTCACAAACCAAAAAATTAATTTCAAAATAAAAGACATCAACCCAAACCTGGCACCTACACGGAGAGAATAATGGAGCCCAGAAATGAAATACAAACCAGTGGGGAGAAGAGCAGACACATACTTGTTAGATGTGACCGTATGAAGAGAAGAAAGACAAACTGTAAGTTGTGTAAAAACTTACTTTAATTCTTCATCACATTTCTAGTCTTGCTAGATACTTTTTCTCATACTTCTGTCATAAAGTGGCACATTCAGTCAGATTCATCAGACTTTCTGCTCTCATCTAGATGATTGACATTATGCATTATTGAGAACATAAAACCCCCATAAATCCGAAGCAATGAGGCTAATCTGATAAATGTTTGTGATTTCTAGTCTCACATGATCCAGTTGGACCTGTAAAGCTTTATTCAGCTTTTCTCAAGAACACACAACATCAGTGACATCCAGCTACTGACGGCTGAAAACCTCATCATCATCATCATCATCATCATCATCATCCAGACTACAGTGTGTTCAGCTCTTGGACTCTTACACAGCTTTTTCAGACTCATCTGATCACAAACAAACAGACTAACGAACCGATTGTTTGTCAGATCTGTGTTGTTGCTGGACTCTCATTCTCCTCCATCAGTGACTCTGTTTTATTGCTCTACCACAAACACTTTGCACATCAGCGTTCCCCTGCCTTTGATCATAAACCTGCATAAGTTTCACTATAATATAAGACATGGAGACACTCTGGACAGCCGGCTGGTCTTCAGTGTCACATGATCCTTCAGAAATCATTCTAATATGCTGATTTATTATCAGTGTTGAAACTGTTGTGCTGCTTCATAGTTTTTTGGAGCCTGTGATATTTTTTTTTCTTTGATGAATAAAAGTTTAAAAAGAACAACATTTTTCAAAATAGTAATCTTTTCTAACAATATACGTCTCTACTATTACGTTTTATCCAATTAGCACATCCTAGTTAAATAAAAGTATTAATTTATTTAAAAAAAAGAATAAGAATAAGAAATAATTTACCGACCCCAGACTTTTGAATAGTAGTGTATATTGTAACACAAAATTTATATTTTCAATAAACACTGTTATTTTGATCTTTTTATTTATCAATGAATCCTGAAAAAAAGTATCACAGGTCCCAAAAAATATTAAGCAGCACAACTGTTTCCAACATTGATAATAAATCAGCATATTAGAATGGTTTCTGAAGGATCATGTGACACTGACTGGAGTAATATTCCTTGTTTCAAAGGAATAAATTATATTTTAAAGTATATTAAAATAGAAAATTGTTATTTTAAATTGCAATAATATTTCGCAAAATGAAAATTTTTCTTCTGTATTTTTGATCAAATAAATGCATTCTTGATGAGCTGAAGGAACTTATTTTTATTTTTTTTAAACTTTAAAACTTTACTGATCCCATACTTTTGAATGGCAGTGTATACACACACACACACACATATAAGTTGTCAAATGTTCAAGACATGGTTACGGCCTTGGTAAGAACCATGTATTCACCCCACCTGTTTTTGCTGAAAGTATTCAAAAAAAAGGTTTTAGGAAATTAAAACTACATGAACATGTATGACATTAGAGAAACAGGAAATTAAAATAAGAAAAATAAAAAAAATTTGCAAGTACCGTATTTTGAAAAATTGCTTGCTTAAGCCATTTATCAGGATATCCTCTAGGAAGAAACTGCTTGTTCATCTTATCACATTCCACCTCAAGGTCATCAGTGTTTGTGCAAATCCTGTTGATTCGAAGAAATTGACTGTAAAGGAGACCTTTCTTCAGAGGAATGTAATGGAAATTACATTATGTTTATATAATGATTTTGCATAATGATTTTTATACTGTACTAACTGTATTTTCTATCGCTTACTCTAACCCTGCACCTAAAGCTAGCCCTCACACAAAACTTTATGCTATTGTACATTTTCAAAAAAGATCATTCTGTATGATTTATAAGCTTGTTTCATCATGGGGACCAAAAAATGTCTCCACAAGGATATTTTGGATATTGCCATCCTTTTGGGAACAGTTTGTCCCCATAACACAATGTATACCTGAACCACACACACATACACACAATTATTAGTTATTTTTTTTAATGCCATAAAAAATTCTTACATTAAGCATTTTAAAAATGTGGGGTGACAAATGATGTACAAAAACTTCAAGACTATTTTCCTTGAATTACTGTACATGGAATTGTATGATGAATAATATAAGCTATAAGAGTTAAAAGTGACATTTCATGTGATTTACATGTTTTAAATTATTAACAAGCTGAATTTAGATAACAACATTTAAATAACTGATGTGACACTACATGAAAAACTAAATGACTGATTTCAATCAACACAAACAGAGAAAAGCAGAGAAACACACTCAGCAGGACTTACTGTCTATATGAGGATTTAATACACATTTATTCTGATTTATGTTATTTCATGGACAGAAGTTCAGCTGCAGAATTAATGTAACGAAGAGAAAAGAAGAGACTCAATAACATTTCACTGTTACTGATTTATCCTGCTGCTCAAAGCATTATGGGTAGAATCTGTCATCAGTCTATTCTGATTCATCAACACAGTTTCACTGATGATCCAGAACCAACCCAAAACCCAGGACAGAGGGTCTGAGTGAATGTGGTCTGGACTGTGTGGATGAGGCTCATTGTGTCAGAGACGATGTAGAAGGACAGAGTTCCTGCTCTGTGATCCACAAACACTCCTATTCTCCTGATATCATCATCATCATCATCATCATCATCATACACTCCTATTCTCCTGATGATGGGCTTCACAAGGAGATCAGTCTTTATGTTATTGTGTCTGAATGAGTATCTGGAGGGATAGCAGTGCAAACTCCAGGACTGATCATTCAATCCAAACCCGCACTCATCACCTCCCTTCCTGCTGATGCTCTTATATGATACTGATATACACACATGACCTCCACTCCACTCCAGCTCCCAGTAACAGCGTCCACTCACACTCTCTCTACACAACACCTGAGAATAATACTGAAATCTGTCTGGATGATCAGGATACGGCTGATCTCTGCCAGTGACAGTAACCACTCTGTTTCTCTTAGACAGACGGAGGCGTTTATTCACTGTGTTCAGATCCAGAGTGAGCTGATGGGAATCTGATGGAGATAAAATACATCAGAATCAGGAATTATGAATCTGTTTGATCTTTTCATGTAACTGAATTCTTCATGTTCAGTATATCATCAGTGTCTCAATACAGAAGACCAGATATCCTGTGCTAATCATCATTTACATCAATTATAAAACTCTTCTTTCACCTTCTACAGAAGAACATGAACACACTCAGTGAGTTTTCTGCTTGTTTTCTTACTGACTTACATCGTAGGAAGTCATTCCTGGTCCTGGGAACAATGTTGGTGAAGGTGACTGTGGAAATCAACAGACATGAACAGTTTGATTCTCATTATCCTGCATCCATTCCTAACACATTTCTGATGTTCTCCATGATATGAGATGATGATGGACTGGTTTCTGAGAGCAGATGAATCTCCAGGACTTTACCTCTGTCTGAGATCTTCTTGAGCTCCTCTTTGCAGAAATCCTCCAGTTTTTCTCTCAGCTGATGGACAGATTCTCTCAGATCATCAGAAGAGACGAGAGAAATTAAGAGATTGTCATTTACATCTCTAGATTCAGGAGGAGCTGATAGAGACTGGAAACTCTACAGAAACACACAAATCACAACTCATCAGCTCCACACTTCACCCAATAACCTGCTCCAACATCAGAACTTACTCGACTGATCTTTAGTAACTCACATCAATCCAGCACTTTCACAGCATCAGCTTCATTCTTCTCATATTAATTAAATCACATTAGAGCTACAGATATTTGCCACTTACACTTTATGTGAACTTTCTAGGAAATAGTTTGGATGGTAATACATCTGCTAAGAACATAAATGTCCATCTAACAGCTCAAGCTCATCAATGGAGTCTCATTGTATGTTGAGTAGATTTGTTCAGGAAAAACAGCTGAAAGGCTATGATTAGATTGATCATTATTTATAACTTTAGAGCAGTTAGGGACAGTGAAACTTCACAAGGAACACGTCTATTGTCTTTTCAACCTGTTTGTGAAACGAGAGAGAGAGACATGGCTGCGCAAGCCATCGAACATCTTGTATATTTTTAATGAATGTTTCTAGACTACAGCTTTAATGAAGATTATTATTAAACTAGGCTACTCTATGGAATACTGAATATAAATAGAAATATATACCTGATTTCACCAGTAGCCTAGGTTAGATTTAAATAAGTACATTATTTTACAGGATATGTAATTTTAAAATATTTCTAGTGAATGCTATTACTAATAATACTAATGTTATTAAATTGAGGAAAACATTTAATGTTACAATAGACAATATAATTGTTAAATAGATTACATAGTGAATTATGAGTATTTCTATGATGGTGAGACCATTTATGCACAAACGTATTTACAGGCTTACTGTCACTGACACTAATGACATGATGAGACTGATTAATATACAGCCTGACTTCATGTTTTGGGTCTTCATGATCAATTTCATCAAAATGATACAGACAAATAAAAACAAATTTTATCAAGTTTGAGGATCACCTGATCCAATTGTGATGAACGTTACTATACGAATACACTATATTACAATGATTTCACCATGATGTAATAAATCATAAGGAAAAATTAGGTAAAAAGCTGAAATGTTGGTGAAGTTTTGAAGTGTTGATGGCGCTAGAGGTGTTTGACAGCTAAATATATCTTCCAGAAGAAAGCTCAGAGAAATGATACCTAAGAGATTTCCAGAGCTGAAAGTCACTTGTAAGCGGCGTCTCTTTCAGAAGAAGATGATCAGATGAGAGTCTGACTGATGATTATATAATAACACCATTGTAACGCGGGTTACGGGGGGTGGGAAAGGAAGAAGACAGGGTCGGCGTAAACTGGGACTCGTGTTTTTATTTAAATGTGCTCCTGCACCAACAAAATAAAACATAAGCGTGAAGCGCTCCTGGCACTTCCAATCACTTCGTAATTCCAACAATAAATCAATGTCCTCTCGGCTCCAGCCACAGTCTCCTCGAGTCCCGAGCTCCCAGTCTTTCTCTCCAGCTCCCCGTTTCCTGGTGGCTTTTATCCGGTCCCTCCACGCCAATTACTGAAACGAGACACAGGTGTTTGTCGTTTGCACTTGACCTACTTACGCACCGCTCGTCCCCTTTCTCTCTCTCCCGCTGCAGACTTCGCTAAACCACGCCCCCCTCGCCACATACCCCCACCGCCCGACTCAGGCCGGGGAGCCCTCCGGCCCGCAGCCCCCCCCCCCCCCATTCCTGGAGAGGAAGTCCGCTACTGCCATCCGCGCCCCCGGCCTGTGGACCACCTTGAATTTAAAGGGTTGTAATGCTAGATACCACCGGGTGATCCGCGCGTTGGTATCCTTCATGCGGTGGAGCCACTGCAGGGGCGCGTGGTCTGAACAGAGAGTGAATTCCCGCCCCAGGAGATAATATCGGAGAGTGAGGACTGCCCACCTTATCGCCAAACATTCCTTTTCTATGGTGCTGTACATAGTCTCTCTCTTCGAGAGCTTACGACTGATGTACAGCACCGGCCGTTCCTCACCCTCTATCTCCTGGGACAGGACCGCTCCAAGCCCCCTGCCCGACGCGTCGGTCTGCAATAAAAAGGGAAGAGAAAAGTCAGGAGAGTGCAGGAGCGGCCCGCCACACAGAGCAGCCTTTATCCGGGTGAAAGCCTGCTGGCACTGCTCCGTCCACTGGACCGGATCTGGGGCTTCCTTTTTAGTGAGGTCAGTCAGCGGGCTGGTGAGGTCCGAATACTTAGGTACAAACCTTCTATAATATCCCGCCAGCCCCAGGAACTGCCTCACCTCCTTTTTGGTCTTGGGCCTCGGACAGGTTGCAACTGCTGCGGTCTTATCAATTTGGGGACGCACCTGCCCGTGACCCAAGTGGAAACCCAGATACCGGACTTCCACACGCCCAACCGCACACTTTTTTGGATTGGCCGTGAGTCCGGCTCCTCTCAACGATCTCAGAACCGCCCGTAGATGCTGCATATGACGCTGCCAGTCATTACTATAGATGATAATATCATCCAAGTAAGCAGCGGCATACGCAGCGTGCGGTCGGAGTATTCGGTCCATGAGTCGCTGAAAGGTAGCCGGAGCCCCGAACAAGCCGAAAGGAAGCGTAACAAATTGGTGTAATCCAAACGGCGTTGTGAAAGCTGTCTTTTCTTTGGATATAGGTGTTAAGGGGATCTGCCAATATCCTTTCGTTAAATCCAGTGTCGAATAAAATCGAGCAGCACCTAGCCGATCAAGCAATTCGTCGACCCGTGGCATTGGATAGGCGTCGAATTTCGACACAGCATTCACCTTGCGATAATCCACGCAGAACCGGACCGAGCCGTCCGCTTTAGGCACTAAAACTATCGGGCTCGCCCAGTCACTGTTGGATTCCTCTATTACTCCCATATCCAGCATCGCCTCTAATTCAGTCTGAACTACCTTTTTTTTGTGTTCAGGTAAACGATACGGCCGGCTGCGCACCACCACACCCGGCTCGGTCTCAATGTGGTGCTGAATGAGGTCTGTGCGACCAGGCAGGGGCGAGAACACATCCGCAAATTCCGCGTGTAATTTGGCCACGTCAGTGAGCTGGGAGGGCGAGAGGTGATCTCCTGCCGGGGCCAAAGCGAGAGATGGGTTTTTCGTGTTCACTTCCGGCCCGAGATCTTCCTCTCCACTCACCACCCTGGCCAACATCACTGACTCCGCCTCACTCCATTTTTTAAGGAGATTGAGGTGGTAAACTTGACGTGCCCCACTCCTGTCTGTTCGCACCACTTCATAATTGAGATCCCCAACTCGCCGTGTGACCTCAAAGGGTCCTTGCCACTTGGCGAGTAATTTGGAACTAGAAGTTGGGAGCAATACCAGTACTTTCTCTCCCGGTGCAAATTCGCGTAATCTGGTTCCCCTGTTATATAACCGGCTTTGCTTGCCCTGCGCCTGCAACAAATTCTCCATAGAGAGCCGCCCCAAAGTGTGGAGTTTTGTTCTCAGGTCCAGGACATGCTGAATTTCGTTCTTACTGCTCGACGGTCCGTCCTCCCAAGTTTCCCTCAGAACGTCAAGCACCCCACGGGGCTGACGTCCGTAGAGAAGCTCGAAAGGGGAAAACCCCGTGGAGGCTTGGGGGACCTCTCGCACGGCAAATAAAAGGGGTTCCAGCCATTTGTCCCAATTTTTGGCGTCTTCGTGTACGAACTTTCGAATCATGGTTTTCAAGGTGCGATTAAATCGTTCGACCAGACCATCCGTTTGTGGGTGGTAGACGCTGGTGCGGACCGATTTAATGCCCAACAATTCGTAAAGTTCGCGGAGAGTCCGTGACATAAACGCCGTGCCTTGATCAGTGAGAATCTCTTTCGGGATTCCCACCCGGGAGATTAGATGAAACAGGGCGTCCGCCACACTTTTCGCGGAAATGCTGCGGAGCGCCACTGCCTCTGGGTACCGTGTTGCATAATCTACTAAGACTAATGCAAAGCGATGCCCACGTGCAGATCGTTCTAATGGCCCGATGAGGTCCATCCCAATTCGTTCGAAGGGGACCTCCATAAGAGGAAGCGGGCACAATGGTGCTTTTGGGGTGGCCGGTGGATTTACCAGTTGACATTCACGACACGACGCACACCACCTGCGCACGTTCTCGTGAATGCCCGGCCAAAAAAACCGGGTCATTAGACGATTAAGTGTTGCCGTTTGTCCCAAATGTCCTGCCATCGGATTACAATGAGCCGCCTGGAAAAGCATTTCCCGACGGCTTTTTGGTACTAACAACTGCGTTGTATCCTGTTCTGACTGAGTGTCTTGGGTCACTCGATACAACCTGTCTTTTAAAATCGCAAAATAAGGATAAGAGAGCGGTCGAGCCGGTTGGAGAGGCTGCCCGTCGATGGAACGGACCTGATCAAAGGCATTTTTGAGCGTTTCATCCTGGGACTGTTCCAGGGGAAAATCATCGCACCCTGTGAGGTTTTTCCTCACAGCAGCACTCCGTTCCTCTGTCTCAGTTCCCATTGGTCCCGGTTCAGCCTCTCCTACCTGCGCGACCGCCCCCCTTCCCCGCTCTTCCGTTCTCCAAGAGACATCCGCACATAAGTGCCCCACTAATGCCCAAAACCCTGGCCAATTGGTTCCCAAAATCAGCGGATGTCTGAGGTGCGGGCTAACGGCCACCTCCACTCTATGCTTTTGTCCCTGAAATTGGATAGACACCGACACTAAGGGGTAGGTTACCACATCCCCGTGCACGCACCGTACCCTAACCACGCGGCTCTTATCCAATGCCCCAGGCTGAATCAGGCTTTGATGTATTGAGGTTTGGTTACATCCTGAATCCACCAAAGCCGGATACGTACCCCCCCTCATACTCACAGGTATTTGGTACAGGCCAGCTTGATCGGGGGCAGCCTGTGGGGCGTCCGGGACCCGGATCAGTGTCCCTACTTCCATCACTGGACACCGATTAATAAAATGCCCTGGGTCCCCGCAACGCCAACCGACCGGCCCAGGCCTCCCCGCCGCTCCAGTGGCAGGAAGCGGGTCAAGGAATTGACGGGGGGGGAACGGAGGAACGGGAGCTGTGGACGCGCTGATGCCAGTCGGCCCCGCCCCCTTGGGCGGGGCCCTCGGGGCCGCCACCGGCTCCGTCCCCAGGCCACCCCTCTCGCGGGGTGGGGCTCGTGGAGGGAGATTCCCCCTGGACCTGGGAAGGGGGACAGGTTTAGAGGGAGAAAACACAGGGGAAGGGAGACAGAGAGAGACCGACGGCAAGGGTTCGCCGACCCCAGGGCACGCCACCATCTGGTCTTCCGCCAGTTGGATGGCCTGTTTCAGCGACGCCGGGCGGTGGCACTGGACCCACTGAGCAGTCTTCTTTGGCAGCCGCGCCACGAACTGCTCCAGCACCACCTTGTCGACGACTTCCTCGACGCTGCTGTCATCGGCCATCAGCCATCTGCGGCAGGCGTCCCGGAGCTGTTGCGCCATCACGAAGGGTCGGCCACTCTCCCCGAGGTCCAGTGATCTGAAGCGCTGGCGGTGCTGCTCGGGGCTCCGGCCGACCCGCTGGAGGATGGCGTGCTTAAGGTCTTCGTAGACCAGGAGGTTCAGGACTGGCAGTTGTTGTGCGGCCACCTGCGCTTCTCCAGACAGCAGGGGGATAAGCCGCACTGGCCAGTCCTCCAGAGGCCACCCACACGCCTCGGCCGATCTCTCGAACAGGTCCAGGAAAGCCTCCGTGTCGTCCTGGGGACCCATTTTGTGGAGAGGTACGTGAGGGGGCGGGGCTGGGGCAGATGGGGGCCGCGCAGCCCGAACCTCCCGGTCAATCCAGCTCCGGAACAACTCGCGGTCTTCCTGCTGGGCTTGGAGGAGGGCTCGGAAACTCCGTTCCTGATCATCCCTCATACCCAGCAGGGCCTGATGGTGTTCCTGATGAAGTCCCGCGAGGGACTGGATTACCTCCGCAAATGGCGATCCTGGCGGGGACTGCATGGCGGCGGCGGCGTTCTTCTTCCTAATCCCGGGTTTCGGCACCAGTGTAACGCGGGTTACGGGGGGTGGGAAAGGAAGAAGACAGGGTCGGCGTAAACTGGGACTCGTGTTTTTATTTAAATGTGCTCCTGCACCAACAAAATAAAACATAAGCGTGAAGCGCTCCTGGCACTTCCAATCACTTCGTAATTCCAACAATAAATCAATGTCCTCTCGGCTCCAGCCACAGTCTCCTCGAGTCCCGAGCTCCCAGTCTTTCTCTCCAGCTCCCCGTTTCCTGGTGGCTTTTATCCGGTCCCTCCACGCCAATTACTGAAACGAGACACAGGTGTTTGTCGTTTGCACTTGACCTACTTACGCACCGCTCGTCCCCTTTCTCTCTCTCCCGCTGCAGACTTCGCTAAACCACGCCCCCCTCGCCACAACCATCATGAAATGTTTCTCTGTGAGTCTGGTGTCACAGCAGGATCTGCTCAAGTCCACTATGATGCTGTTCTTCTAGATCTGTGTTACCTGCAGGAACTGGATGTGATCCTGTGTGTGTGAAAGCTGCTCCAGCTCAGCGTCTCTCCTCCTCAGATCATTGATCTCCTGCTTCAGTCTCTCCAGTCGTCCTTCAGCTCCACTCACTGCTTGCTTTTCCTGATCTCTGATCAGCCGTATCAGCTCAGAGCGGCTTCTCTCAATGGAGCGGATGAGCTCAGTAAAGATCCTCTCACTGTCCTCCACTGCTGTCTGTGCAGAGCGCTGTTAGGACACACAGTGATTCAGGATTCAGTGAGTCTGAACTGAGACGGAGACAAACTTCTCTTCTTCTCCAGACTCACCTTATGAGACACCACAGCCTCTCTCAGCTGCTGGAGATCTTTCTCTCTCTGCTGGATTCTCTGCTGGAACGTCTTCTGCGTCTCCTTCAGCTGCTTCTGCAGGACAAACACATGATAGTGAATCTCACAGAAAACTACTGGCTCCAAATCATCATGTGAGCAGATGAATCCAGGGAAAGTGGAGCTGATAACTAATGGCTGTAGGTTCAAACTCCAGAAAGCATGGCTGATCATTTACCACAATCATACATGAATTCACATGACGCATAAGGAGTGTTTCACACCACATATATAAGTATTATAAAAGTGAAACTGACACTGACATGAAGCTTTATACTGACAGTGTTTTTGCTGTGTTCTGCGGCTCTAAACAGAAAATAGATGAACTAAGTGAAGCTATAAATGACTGAAATCATCTAGATTCTGTCAGATTTACTTAATGTCGTTTGTCAATGCATTTAACTTGTATTTTGACTGACAGTCAGAAGTATATATTTTGTCAAAAAAACGTGAATAGTTCACTCCATTACTTAATCAAAGCCTATTATATGAAAGACTGTGTTGATAAAGGTTTCCGGTGCATTTTCAGCAAACAGTGAAACTCTTCTTGTACTAAATTCCTTATTCATTGGTGACGTGCGTGTACAGAGCGCTGACGTCAGTTCCGCCAGCGCGGTTCCAATTTACTTTCAGTTTCATTCTCTGCCGCTATTTTCATTGAGTGGTAAATGTGCGTGCATGAATGTAAGTTAATTTATCTTCCTTTCCCGGTCATATCGCGATGATGTTACTGCTGCATGTCTGATTGTGGTCACCGGTTCATATTGTAGTTAAGTTTATACAGAATGTGGAGGAGTGATGCGCGTGTGATTTACGTTCATATGTTTGGCGCCATTTGTCGGGTTGTACTTAATAGTAATGGATAGAGAAGTGGTATTAAGGCAAATGTTTATGTTACTGTATACAGACGAATACTGATATTTTATTTGTTTATTCCAGATTAAACCACAATTACTACCTCTGTTAATTTAATGACTGTACAATGCTGGATGATGTGAAATGACCCATCCTGAAGAGATTAAACTGACGAACAATCATCTTTCTCCTGTCACACTTCTTATGGGAGTTCAGTAGTGGACTAGCATTCCACCTAACTATAGAAAACAGATTCCTTTACATTTCTTGCAGTTGCTGTTCAGTTCTGCTGCAGTGTGAAGGCTGTAAGCTGTTAATATGGTGCTGATATAAACACATATGAAACGAGTGTCAGCAATATTTCATCAGAGTCTAGTGTTAAATACCTGTTTCTCTGTCCTCTGTGCTGCAGCTGATACAGTGTCGTGGTTTTTATGTTCATCCATCGTACACAGCATACATATACACTTCTGGTCAGTGCGACAGAAAACTTCAAGGATCTTGTCATGTTTCTGGCAGATCATCTCCTGCAGTCGTCCAGTGGCTTCAGTCAGATTGTGTCTCTTTCCTTTAAACCAACTCTCATGTTGTTCGAGGTGATTCTGACAGTAAGAGTTCAGACACACCAGACAGGACTTGACGGCTTTGTGTTTTCTTCCAGTACAGACGTCACACTGAACATCTCCAGCTCCAGCATCACAGTCAGCAGAGAGTTTGGTCTTCTTCAGTTTCTCCACCACTTCAGCCAGCATGGTGTTTCTAGCTAAAGCAGGTCTTGGACTGAAGGTCTGTCTGCACTGAGGGCAGCTGTAGACTCTCTTCTGATCCTCCTGATCCCAGCAGCCTGTAATACAGCTCTTACAGTAACTGTGTCCACAGGGAATGGCCACTGGATCCTTCAGGAGATCCAGACACACTGCACACAAGAACTCATCCTGAGAAAATCTGGCTTCTGCCATTTTACTGTAAGAATCTAGAGACACAAACACAAAACAGCTCAACTACACTTCAGCTTCCCTTTCCCTGAACTCAGGTGATTTGTTTCCTGCTTCTGTGTTTGAGTGACGTGTGTAAAACAGGTTTGTCTGTGAGTCCGTAAAGCAGGTTCCTCAATCCTGCTTCTGCTGAGTTTAGGTTCAACACACCTGACTGTAATGAAACACAAAGACCTTGACTATTTGGTTCAGGTGAGTTTATTTAGTGATCAAACTAAACAAAAGTGACTCTCCTGTGGCCTGTAGCACGAAGCCGGTTTCAGTTGTTACCCAGGTAAGTTCACGTTTAGTTTGAGCAAACTCCTTGTTTTCAGGCTCAAGGAGATGGGTTGGTTTTTAAGGTTTCTTCACCATGGTAACTCATGCAACACGGCTGCTCTTCTCTGGAGCAGGTTTTATTCTGGGTTAGAGATCACAAACCCAAACTAGACCAATCGGCTGTGAGCAAAGTGACATATATCTGATGCAATGAAGCCACTCCCCCGTATCTCTCGCTCCAAATTAAAGCAGTTTACAGTCAAATAATTTAGAGACAGAATTGAAGACTTTTGCAGCTACTTATCTATTATATTTCTATTATATTAATTGTAATTGTATAATACATACATTCATATAGTTGTTATATGAAGTGGCAATTAATTAAGCTTTGTGTGTGTGTGTGTGTGTGTATATATATATATATAGTATCTCACAGAAGTTAGTACACCCCTCACATTTTTGTAAATATTTTATTATATATTTTCATGTGACGACACTGAAGAAATTACACTTTGCTACAATGTAAAGTAGTGAGTGTACAGCTTGTATAACAGTGTAAATTTACTGTCTCCTCAAAATAACTTGCAAGGATCCCCTCGCTAGTCCAAAAGCAGAATCCAGCGGCCTGGTCGAAAGTTTAATGCACGTTCTGTCTTTTACTTGCGCCTCTGAATTTATCTGGATTTAATTTCAATTTTAGTCTAGCTCCGTGCTAGATCTGACTCCAGTTTCAAGTGATCGTTAAATTTAGACAATATTTATAATTAAACATTGACCACAGACATCAATTGTATATTAATCTAGATATTTGATTATTCTAGAAATCCCATACTTTCAATTCTTTGTTCATTAGGGACCAGGTATCGCACAGGAATTAACACTTCGGTCGATAGTGAACCCACGGACACAAACTCATCAGTTCTGAACTTACTCAGAGGATGCAGAGTGGTTATAATGAGCTGCGCCTGCATACTCATAACAAAAAGTGTATTTTTCCCTATAACCACGAGAGCTATACCGTGTGTTAGCCAGTGACAGTCAGAAAACAGAAGCCCCTCATGATGTTCCTCATGGTTTATCCACTGGTGCTTCGGTGTGATCTGTCCTGAACACAGATTTGCAGAAATACCAGGCTACACACTAATCTACTTGAAAAATGATTTCAGAAGAGATCAGAATAAATCAAAATAACAATTTATTATTAATTTATTAAAAACGTGTCATGGAAATTACATAATTAAACAATAAGAAGCCAATTCAATGAATCTGGGAGTAAAATGTATACCTGACTTCAGGAAGATACATATTATGGAGCATTTGAAATACACTCCACACTACGGGCTGATCTGGCTACAGAATCGCAATGACTGATTTGCAGCTTTCCCTTAAATACCGACAGAACAAAAGGGCTATAAACATTTATTCTCGGCCCCCCATAGATTACATCTGTGTACAGGGGATGAGAAACCTCTGTAGGAGCTGCTCTCGTGCACCAAATGGTCACACCTGTAGAGCAATGTTTATCAGATTTTTAAAGGAGACCACCCAATACAGAAGTACAGAATTCACTTTAAGTTTTCAATATTTTTCATAATATAAGTGACTACTGTGAAATTGAGACCAGTTTATCAATCGCACAGAGACCTTTAAAACTGAACATGAAGGGGGGAAACAACAGGTTCACAAGATATATGATATGTGGCATATACATGTTCTTAATGAACTTTGAATGTGACCTTTTTGGGGGGAAAGAGGGAGAGGCAGAGAGGAAAATGATCAAAGAAGATAAGTTTGGTTAGGGTGGTGTTGTATGTTCTCTTTGGAGATCTTTTCTCCAGATTAGTTTTATGGCTTTATTGCATGGCATCCTTCTTTGGGAGAGTTCCTGAGTTTTGGCCTCAGAATTAATTTAATAAAGACATAAATTCACTCCTTGCAGCCCTCCCTTGGTCCCTTGGGGAAAACGTTGAGTGGTACCTAAGGGACCAAAAGGAAATGATCTCCATCTGATGTCTACTGCTAAAGTTTTTGCAGAGCAGGCAGCCCCAGTTGATGCATATGAGCAGAGTGGTCACCTGAAATGACAACATTAAGACAGGTTGAGGAAAGCACTGCAGAATGCACATCACTGACATGCCCAGTCCCTTGAGCGTAAGCATTCTGTATCGCTGCAGTCTTTTGGTCAGGTGTGTTTCCACCTGCACTGGCTGTGATGGTAATCAGTCTGTTGGTGTTACTTGTAAGACTGCTGAAAGACTGTCAAAATTGGGGATAATCTTCCCTAAAAAAAGAAATTAAAAAAAAAGTATTTCTTTAATAATGCATGTTAATTTTTTCTGTTTGAAGTGTTGCATTAGTCATTATCACCGTCCATAAAGCAGTATCTCCTGATCCAGATGAACCTGTAAATCGCTCATAAACAGAGAAAACATGTGGAACCGGAGAGACTGAGGATGCAGCTGAAATGCGGTGGATTATTTGTCTGGAACTAATAATCCTGAAGGACTCAAACTACTCCAGACCCAGAGAAACCACAGGACTATAGTCTGGCTGTCTATTATACAGCTTTGGTCTGAAGAGATGCCATGATTTGTCCTGGAGAACTGATGGACTGATCTTCAAAAATGAAAACATGGATTATAAATGTTCCAACTGTCTGATTTATACAGATTGCGCAATTGCTTTTGTGTCACTTTGTCAAAAACACATTCAAGAGTTATGTCGGTGTCTTCTTGTAAATATATGCTGATCCAAACTGATTTTGCACACAATGTAATGTAATCTTGCATCAAACCATGGGGCCATGTGTCCTCTATGGGCCCTAAATACACTCAAACCCCAACAAAAATATGGTTGGATAAGTGAATGGCGCCATCTAGAGCACAATAATGAAATTGCCCAACTGTTCAAGCACACAGTGCATGGTTAACACGAAATCTTTGTTCACACAACTCATATTCAAACATGCAAGAGTCAAACCTGTGTCAAACACATTTGGTTAATAATACAAGTCATGTCAATGGATTATTTTTCTTGCATTATAAATATAACATTGCATATACAAATCAACATGTGTGCTATAATATATGTGAAGAAGGCTGAAATAAACTGAAGGTGCTGTGATGTGAAATAATATAATGGTCATGTGACTTCATTTACATTAAACAGCTTAGTCAATATAGGTAAGGTAAAGCATTAAATGACTAAACCAGCATTACATCATCTGCCACATTTTCTGTGGTATTTATGAAAAATAATAAACACATTAGGGATGTTTCCTGGACAGGGTTTCGATTAAGACAGGAGTAGGCTTAATCTAGAATAGTTTATCGTATGTTTCACTCCATTTCTATCAAGGTCCTCGAGTTCAGAATCATTACTTTAGCAGCTTTGAAAGTCAGTGGGTGAATTTTTTTTATTTTTTTATTTTTTCTATTCTCTAAAACGTGACTTGTTTTGATCAGTAATCCCTCTTAAGGCTATATATAGTGATTTTTTTTAACACTGACTAGTTGCAAATGTGATGTTTATTTACAACAACTCTATAATAAGAAGTTAATATTGTGGTATATATTAGACACAATATTGTCTGATTTTGAAAAAGTGTGTAAATGAGAATATTAGCTATAAATCCACAGAAGAACTAACAAAACACAATAGTTTAGGTCTTGGACTGGAAGCAGCAGCACAAACCGTTATGTGTCACATTAGAGAGCATTTCTGAATGATTGTTTTGATGTCAAATAAATCTTGCTGTTTTGCTTTTTATGTTAAAGTAGTGTCTCTGTTGTAAAGTTATACAGCTACAGTTGTGTTGCTGTGTTTTAAAGCAGGTTTGATTTTCTTCTCATCAGTCTGTATTTACAGCAGTTTCTCTCTACACTCAGGTTAAATGTGGATGAATGGCTATAGATGTGTGCACACACTGCCAGAGATGTGTTGATCACTATCATCCTGCTTTTGTGAGGGTTGTAGGAGTGTTACATAAAATAGTTTTTTCATTTAACTTTCTTAAAGCTCTTTACTCCAAATATACTACAAGCTAGTCGGTGTATTCAGTGTAATGTATTGTAAGCTGCCTCAGAGGAATAAGGTATTGCGAGTATTACATTCAACAATAATAAAACAGTGCATTGACATAAAAAAAAAAAAAATTTACTTTTGGTACTTATGTATTTTAAAAAAAGCTGTAAATCCAAAAAATGAGGATAATCAATATATATGTTTGTGATTTCTAGTCTCACATGATCCAGACAGGCCTGTCAAGTTTCATCCAGATGTTCCCAAGAACGCAGCATCAGTGACGTCCAGAAACAGACTGAACATCTTCATCTTCATCATCATCATCATCATCATCTTCATCACTCCAGACTACAGACTGTTCAGATCCTGGACACTTTTTCAGACTCGATCTGAAACAATCAGACTTATGAACGGATTCTTTCTCACATCATTGATAGCTGTGTTTTATTGCTCTGCTGCTGCACTTTACTGACATTTTCACATCATGACCCCCTCTGCATCAAACACAGACTTCTGTGCTTTAAAAAAATGCTTGTATAATTTTGCACAGCAATGCATGTTTTCATCCTTACACTTTAATTGCGGAGCTGTCGAGTTTTCACGACCAAACACTTCACGCCAGACTTTAAGCTGTGGCCTGTATGAGATCTAGAGACAGTCGTGTGGATCATATACTGTATGTCATATGTGCTGAAACACTGGATCATAGATATTCTGAAAACACTCGTCTGAGCTCTGACTGTGCAAACTCATGAATGATGCAGTAATGAAAGAGACAGACTGTTCAGTGTGTCATGCTGTACTCTACTGGAGATTATTAATATTACAGCAGATCAACAGATGAGAGAAAATCACATGAACTTCCACATCATATCAGATACATTTCTATTATCATTAAAAAAAATCACAATTAAAATATGCATCATTTTAATGCTAATTACTTGTTTTCTTTTGAATCTGGGGTGAAATTAGACGTTGCTCTATTTTCATGGGTTTAAGTGAGGCTACAACAAGCACACAATTATTCACTATAAACCTGTGATAGAAAAGCCTGTCAATCAACATTAGAGCACCAAAACACTGCATCATCTCTATAATCTTAGGAAAGAACATTCTGCCTTATGAACAGCGACAGTCAGCTCTGATAACAGATCAGTATTAATTATAATGTAGAAAACAATTTTCTGTGAAGCTGCTTTGAAACAATATTGTGAAAAGCACTATACAAATAAACATGAATGTGAAAAACTCGCAGAAATAAACCAAATCCAGATTTATGTATGTGAAGAAACTCAAACATTTCTCAAATAAACATGAATACAATAATAACATACTCCATATTCCCCTTTATGCAGTTAGATGAATTGCCTGGATTGACCTCTGACCCCTGTGATACGGTTAGACAAAAGAAGAAAAAACAGCAGCCACCTCATAAAGTTTGCTTCAAAAACAGGTTTATTGAAACAATCTAAAAGAACAATAGAAAACAATGTTGCACGCTCTACGAATGACCACAGCTCCAATCCACTTACTGTCTGATGCAGGAGTGTGTGTGTGTGTGTGTGAGAGTGAGTGAGTGAGTGAGTGAGTGAGTGAGTGAGTGAGTGAGTGTGTGTAAATTAGACTACTAGAACAAACCTCCTCAACAGTATTTATGCTTACTGAACACTCATCCCCAGAGTACCGAGGTAAAGAATATGTAGAGTGTGTGTGAGATTGTGTCCATGTATGAATTTTCTCAATCAGAGTCACAATGGTGTCAAACCAATGTTTGTAACCCCAGAGTGCAGGCTTGGTGGATCCAGAAACAGCATAGGTCACATTTTAAATAAATCCTTCACCAGGATCAGAGACTGGTTTTTCTCGTGCTTAAACTGACCAAACACTGACACTGAGGTTTCATCTGTTGGCCTGCACTGAAAACAATCAGACATTCCTGCCTTCATATGACATATTTTACTGGAAAACTGAGCTGTTCTTTGATTGGTGGAGTCACTGAATATTCATTTATCAAAGTTTCATAGAAATATTGTATTTACCTGCAGCTTCAGACAAACTGATGAAAACATCAACAAACTCCTGATGTCTCTCACAGAAAAATAAAACTGATTGTCAAGAAAAATCAATCAAATACATTTGATCATTTCAAAGCAACACGACCGGTCATCTTTACACTGATTTACAGTTCAGTTTTCCTGGTCAAACTCTCACACATTCACTGTCACAGTAAAGCAGAGGAGGTTTCTCTGATTCTTCATGATCATGTGATTGAGTGACAGACAGTTAAATGTTGCTCTCTACTGTAAATCAGCAGAATTAAAGCTCTGCATTATTCTACAGTATTAAGAAACTAAAATGAAATCAGTAAAAGTAGTAGTAGCTAATTCCAGGAGAAACGTTCATTTTGATCAGCCTGAAGATTGATAAACTTTAAACATTATTAAACTTTGTCCTTACATTAAAATTAGACAAACGTGGGGGGGCGCATGTCCTAAAAGGTTGAAAACCCCTGCTGTAGTGTGTAGAGATATACTCTCAATCTCAGCACAAGTTGAGTGTCAATTCACAGAACAACAGGGTGATGACCCAAAACATACAGCAAAGGCAACCCAGGAGTTAAAAAAAAAAAAAAAAAAAAGTGTAATATTCTACCATGGCCATAGTTCAATACAGTGTAATACACACACACACAACTGACGGAGATAGGCACTCGCCCGTCTCCATTTCCTCCTCCAGATCGAACTGTGAGCCTCACGACTGCAGATGGGACCCGAACCGCGGGGATCACTTGTGAAAATCTCGTCCACAATCAAGGATTTTCGGGAGCGGAGCGTATGCAGCAATCAGCCTCCTCACTGAACGCAACCGGCCCGTGCTACGCTCCCAGACAAACCACGCACTGCTCGTGTGTCTCCAGCCGAGATGACGCTCGTGTGTCTCCAGCCGAGATGAAGCGTTTGCAGGGAGACACACACGGCTTGAACAAGCATAACTTGCTCTCGCGCTCAGTGCCACTCTTAGACATGATACTGGTGAATGCAAATCAGTGTAGTGTCTTATCGAGTGCAGTTTTATGTATTCCTTGTGAAAGTGTTTGAGCAGACAACAGAATAGAACAGACACAAAGAGATGACAAAAAGCTGACGCCAACTTTGCCGCACGTGCTTTTATGCTCCCTGGTTTCTGACGTCACCCCTGTGACGTCGCGCCCTTCCATTGGACAGATTCAGATCAGGGGCGTTCCCAAAGCGTGGTGACGCAGCTAGACTTGAGAAAGAACAGCAGGAGCATCAGAATCCACAGACGAGCAAAAACCACCAGAACAGAGAGAAATGAAGGAGAGAGATGAGACACAAACCAGTGGAGAGAAAAACAGACAGAGACCTGTTAGACGAGAGAGTATGGACAGAATAAAACCAGAATGTAAGTGTTTGTTCATTTTTAAATTGATTTACTATTAACTCCTGTTATAAAGCGGCACAAGACAGATTCAAGATTTTCTGCAATCACAGACAGAGCTGGACAGTAACGAACTACATTTACTTGAGTATTGCACTTTATCTCTATTTGAGTATTATTTTCTCTATAAACTTATGACTTTAACTTCACTACATTTGAAAGACAGACAAATATCGTATGTTTCACTCCATTTCTATCAAATGCCAAATGAGTCGCAATAGAAACCGAATACTTCAATGGTTGCGGATGAAAGAGCTCAAATCGAGAGCAAATGCAAACCAATGACATGAAATAAAACGTCCTCCTCATGTATTAAAGAAGAGTGTCTTGATTAAGTGCTGGAAACAGCGGATGATTAGCACAGATCGGTAACAAAACTCTGAGATATTTACAGTAACACACAGGTGTATTGTGCAAACTGTACTTAATAGCGATGTTTAGATAGCTATAGAAGAATTAACATGTTAAAGTTTTTTGAAAATATTTAGCTTACAGATCTCAGTTTAAATGCTTCAGTTTGTTTTGATATTATATTATGTTATGTTAGGTCTATATCATAAACCTAATTAATAATTGACCTTGTTTTTTAATGGACTCTCTTCTGCTCATCAAGGCTGTATTTATTTGATAAAAATACAGAGAAAAAAACCCCAGTAATATTGTGAAATATTGCCATTTCTAATATTGGTTTCCTGTTTTATATACTTTAAAATATAATGTATTTCTGTGATCTGCAGCTGTATTTTCAGCATCATTACTCCAGTCTTCAGTGTCACATGATCTTCAGAAATCATAATAATATACTGATTTATAATCAGTGTTGAAACTGTTGTGCTGCTTAATTCTTTTTTGATTCTTTGATGAATACAAAGTTAAAAAGAACAGCATTTATTAAAAATAAAAAGCTTTTCTAACAATATAAGTCTTTATAAAAATATAAAAGTATCACTGTCTTAAAAAATAAAAATTACTGACTCCAAACTTTTAAATAGTAGTACATATTGAAACACAAAATTTATATTTTGAATAAACACTGTTCTTTTTAACTTTTTATTGATCAAATAATCCCGAATCCTGAAAAACTATCACAGGTCGCAAACAATATTAAGCAGCAAAACTGTTTGATTATAAATCTGTATATTAGAATGATTTCTGAAGGATATTTCAAATAGATACAGCATTGATGAGCGTAAGAAACTTTTTAAAAAAACTTTACTTTCAAACTTTTAAACGGCAGTGAATTATACTGTAAAAATAGTTTTCTCAGGTAACCGAAAATGTACATCATTTAGTTAAAATCAAGGGTCAAATCAAATAAAAATAGCACATTAAAGTTAAAAGTTTCACACTTTTGTGTGTGTGCTGTACAGGTCTGGTATAAAGAATGTTGTTGCTCAGGTGACCGAAATGTCCCCCAATAGAGAAAGGTTCTGCTCAGCAACAAAAACAATTAGAGGGAGCATTGGTCACACACACACACACACACACACACACACACACGCGCGCGCACACACACACACACACACACACACACCTTGACAGGATAATCAGGACCTCAATGTAAAGACTGACTGTATTAAACTGTGTGTTAGATTAATATTTACTTAAATTCATGATACACTCATTTGAGCTGGCCATATTACAGATTACCAGAATGAACCATTACAATGTGAAAAACAAAATCAATACTGTAATATTACAAAATTAATTTACACATTACTATTTCTTACTATTAATGTACAATAGAAGTTTTCCCCCAATAACCACCACTGAATAAACAGTAATGTATGTTTTGATATTTTCTGCTTGCTAGCAAACACATCAATACCACAGACATTTATTCAACCATGAAAATGAGAAAACATGATCGTGTTAATAGATGATTAATTGTGCTTAATTAATTGGTCACTTGCTGATCTATCATGTGACACAGACCATAAGTTCAATAATCAGCAGAAATGGCACAACATGGGATACATTATGTATACATTTGTATACATGAACTGTTTTATTATAATTTTTACAAATTATTTGAGTTGAATATTGTTTAATATCTATCTTTCATCCACTGTGCTCATCATCAAAACCCTAATGACCAAACAAAGACCAATCTCACTTCACTGATGTGTTTCTGAAGATGCACAATAGGCTGAAATCTAAAATTAATGTATTTTTAAAGTAAATGTCATCAAGAACCTGTTTAGCTGCTGAAGAGCAAGAAATGAACACCGGAGTGAAGCTGGAGCAGCAGAATAATTACAGAAATAATTTTAGTTCAGATTTAAATCCATTTCTCATAAACAGCACTGTCTGATAGACAGGAACCTCAGATTGTGATGCAGAGAGAGAGAGTAGATGAAACTGTAGATGTAGAGCTATTCTGCTCTATCATTGTGTCCATCTTCAGCAGTAGTTCATTCACCTGCTCCTTGTTATTCTCATCTCTATTGTGCTGTTCTCACTGAGGTTCTCTACGGTCTCTTCTAACTGCTCTCCGTGACCAGACATTGAGAAAAGGGTGGATAAAATCTTCTCACTCACTCATTAAATCCTCATCATCTGTGCGTCAAATAATGCAGAAGTATCAACAGACACATTGCTGACGTTCTTTCTGTTGTAGTTTTCTCACCTCTTCCTCTATTTCCTTTTTCTGTCTCTCCAATACCTCTCTCCGTCTCTGTATTCTCTCTGTCTCCTTTCTCACTCTCTCAATCTCCTCTTGTCTTTGTTTCTCCTCTTGTAGTTTTCTCTCCTCTTCCTCTCTCAGTCTCTGCTCTTCTTCTTCTAGTCTAAATCTGTGAGCATCTTCATACATCTGATTACTGTAGTGTCCTCCTCCATTCTGCTCTATCATTGTGTCAATCTTCTGCAGTAGATCATTCACCTGCTCTCTGTTATTCATTTCTTTATTATTGAAGACATGAAATCTGCCTCCACACTGATCAACTAGATCTCTAAATCATTATTATCCTTAATTACATCTTCTATGGGTTCTTCTTCTAAGTCATCTCCATGAGTGAAGAGAATGATGGAGTATTTTAACACCTCCTCACCAAACAACATCTCAATCATCTCAGGAATCTGCTTCTCAACTTCAGTGAATCGTTCATCTAATCTGAGAACAATGAGAAAAGCGTGAGGTCCAGGACTGGATAAATACACACTTCTGGCTATCTCCTCCAATAACTCTTCATATTTCATCTCTGTGTCAAAGAATCCAGGAGTATCGACTACAGACACAGATCTGTCTGAAACAGTGGAGTGTGCTTCTGAACATTCACGGGTTACTGATCTCATTCTCCTCACAGATCTGAACTCTTTCTGTCCCAGTATTGTGTTTCCAGCTGCACTTTTCCCAACACCACTTTTACCCAGAAGAACAATTCTTGTGGATGAGAGACTGGAGACAGGAGTGTGTTTTGGCTTCTGGCTCTTCACTACAGCCTGCTTAAATTTCATTGCTCCATTTGCTGTAAAAAGAAAAGCAAGTGATCATTTATCACTAATGCCATAAAAAGAATAATAATAATAAAAAAAGCAATGAATTCTAATGTAAAATTTGGTCAAAATAAATGCTTACCCATTTTAATTAAACATGCCTTGAGAATTTTTTTGATCAGCGTTTTAGCTTGTTTAGTAGGTCCTCTCTTCTTGTTGTTGAACACATGGTATCTCTGATCATATTTCTGAACGAGTTTCTTCAGTGCTTCAGAACCACCGATGAATTCATTTATGGTCTTGTTTTCAGCCTCCAGTTCATCTCCTCTGGTGAAGAGAAGCCAGGTTTTTTCCAAGCGTGCTTTCCCCAAAAGCTTCTCAATCTTCTCCACAGTTTTTCTCTCTTCTTCAGTGAATCTGTCTGCTTTAAAGACGACGACAAAAGCAGAAAGCGCTGAACTGCATTTCTGTAAAACACTCTGATATTTCAGCTGCATCTTGTGCTCCTCCAGCTCAGTGTCACAGAATCCTGGTGTGTCATAAACAGTGACTGGAAGCCCACAGACAGTCCCAGACTGAACATCAACATCTTGAGTGACAGCTGTAGGACTTTTCTCTGATTTGAAAGCTTGTCGTCCCAGTATTGTGTTTCCTGCAGCACTTTTTCCTGCTCCTGTTTTCCCCAGTAGCACCAAATTCAAAACTTCAATATTTTCTTCCATCTTCAAGATGTGCTGTAAAACAAAATTAATACATTTGTAACTAACATCTCACAGATTTGAAAGTAATATATATATATATATATATATTAAACTTGACACTTGGTGGACAGAGTACTAAATGGATTTTTACATTAGTTCTGTTTTTAGAATTTTGTGTCTCCATATTTTTTTTTATTTTAAAGCTGAGTTTGAGTTTAGTTGTACTGTGCTTTACACAGCTGAGAGTAAAGGACATGTTGTCCATCATGGCTGTCAGAGTGAAGAAAAACTCAACACCAAAGGAACAAATATGAAAACATAAAATGTTTGAGCATAAATCCAGTATAACTGCCCTGGATTTGTTGGAATGAATAAGTTCACTTAAGTTAACACTTTAACAATTTAATAATAACAATAACTTTAAGAGTAACTTTAACAATAACCTGAAACTCGAATAAGAATAGGAACATGGGACAAATCCAGCACAGAAGTTACAACAACAATGTCTGCTCTGAAAGAAATACGTGTGTGTGTGTGTCTGTACTGTATATCAGTTAGAAGGAGAACGCATAGAAGAAGTCATCATTCAATACTTATTTGAGGAGAATGATGATTTAAAACATAGTTGATTGGTGTGGAATCAGGGTATTTTATTATTATTTAATATTAAAAACATACAAATAAGAAAACGGTTCCTTTTTTAATTTTTCAATTTAAAAAAAAAAAAAAACGAAAAAACAAGAATTAGGCTTGATTTTCCGTTTTTACATTCAGGGCTAGAAAATGAATAAACAGCTTGAATTTTTCATCTCTGGTCCGTGAAGAAGGTCCGTGTACGTTTTGATCATTTCATTTTTTATTTGGAACGGAAAAGCGAGAAATGAGAAGACGGCTCCTTTGTTCGTATTTCTGTTTAATTGAACAAAGGGAAAACGAAATTGTGGCTTGATTTCTCATGTTTCGTTCGCGCTTCACAAATCGGTTTCTAGCGTCGATATTTCATTCGCACACGTGGGCGGCGCTGAAACGCCCCTTTCATCTGATTGGCCAAATTGCTCCGCCTTCAGTACAGGTTTAAATGCTGTCAGGCAGAATAAAAGTCCGTATGAATGCGGCGCAGAATATCGCACTTTAATAACAAATTGTCTGAAACCACCACTCACTGTTACCTACGCATAACATTTAAAGCAGAAATATAATAATGTGAGCTAGCCTATATAGGCTATAGTTTGCTAATACATTATTTCTTGGTTATATAGCATTGTATAATAGTCGCATGTCCCATTGATAAATGCTGTGCAAAAAGTTCTGTTCATCTGGATAAAAGTGAAGTGCAAATAAAAATCAATATTGGGCTGAATAGTATAATAATGTGTCCGTGACATTTCCCACTCTTGTGCTTTATTTATATTAAAAGGCATTAGGTGTGTGTATAAGTAATTAGAGGAGCATGGGCCCACCACCCACAAATTGGGTTATTTCGCACACTGATTACAGTCATCGAAGTTTCTCCAGCGCAGAACTGCAGTACACTTTTAATTTTCCAGCTGTTCCAAGCCACAAGTATTTACGAATATAGTAATATTCACAAATTATTTAATGCTGGGACAAAATTTCAGTCAGGCCGGGAGTCTCACAGTCATCCTGGTTACTCCAAAAACCTACAGCTGTTGCAAAAATAATTTATATTAATATAATAATTGATATAATTTTTGCGTCCATTCATTTTCAACTAACAGAACTCGTTTAAAGTCGACAGATGTTCGGAAACAACGATGGTTATTGTCTGCGGTTGTCAATAATGTGGAAGTAAGAGGTTAAAGGTTGAAGCTAAATGTAATTGTGATACTGTCTCCTCTCTTTAGTTTCTTCTAAGACTTGCACAGTTTGCTCTTAACAAAATTCGAATAAAGAATTTCAACAACAGAGGATAGCTACTCGTTAAGAAAACATTGTAGGAGTCTCTCTGGAAATACTCAACTAAAATGAAACATAAAATGGCGCTTTGTTGGAATATGTAATTAAAATAGGCAACATACATAATCATTTAACAAAAACAAAATACTCCACATCAGCGTTAAACTCTTGCAATTCTTGATGACGCACTTCGGCTGTAAATAGGCTACATTATAGCTTACATTCATTTACACGACATAAAATGCAATGTAAGTCAATTTGGATAAAAGCGTCTGCTAAATGCATAAATATAAAATAATTACAGTTAAGGTAACATCAGATTTATGCACATGGATAATACAGAATACACATGAATTTTTGGACCTGACCTCGAGCTTCGAAATACCGTCTGGCGTCAAGCGGAAGAGAGAAAATACTTTCGTTTTCAAACTAAACGCAGAAAGGCGGAGCAACAGAAACACAAACAGAGACTGACGCCGGCAGAGAAGAATGGCGAATTCAGCTCGCATCCGAATCGGTTAAGCTTTATACAGCAGACTGTCGTAGAAGACAACTTATATGCGATTCAGAAGACGATTTGTTTTAAGGCAGTGCGTTCTTTTATACAAGTACAAACCGACGTTAGCTGAACAGTGTCTCTCAGAGCTGCTTTACACACTGAAAAGAATGATACATTGAATTTACTAATTTTTTAAGGTAAGTGTTTGCAATCAATTTATTTTAGCTACATTTAAATAGAAAAAAAATACTGAAAGTTAGTCAACTAAATTTGATTATTTAAATGTAGCTAAAATAAATTGATTGCAAACACTTACCTTAAAAAAAAAAAATTAGTAAATTCAATGTATCATTTTTTTTAGTGCAGTAGAATCTGAACTGTCTCCATAGTTTGAGTTTCCATAATTGCTTCTGTTATTTTCCTGTTTATAACTGTGAAGCAGCTGTAGGCTATACAAATATACAAAGCAGTGTGATATACAAATAAAGATGGATATATTCATATTCATAAATGTGCATTGACCCAAAAGATCAAAATCCATAAAATAGGCTACACCAAAACAGAGGAGCATTTCCCGCTGGACACCCCCCATCCCCGCTCCACTCTCATATATGACTGGACATTTGAGAGGTAATGGGATTTTGATCACATAACACCACAGCTTTGCTAAACCTTAGTATCGCTGGCATTCATGTTTTTATGGGGGAGCCACAAACACTTGACCTTTGGTGTCCCACATTAGGCAGTGTCCCACTTTAGGGCAACTCACCTTACATGAAATAGTTTTAATGCTATATTATTGACTGTTTATGTTGTTAAGGGTGTTGCTCAGTAATACACAGAACAGTTGGGTGAAGGAATGGAAGTAATTGTTTTTATAATGAGATTTACAGTACAAATGTTTGTATATACAAAGAATAATACAGCAATTGCTGTAATAATATTGCATCATTCTATGCAATGCATATCAATCTATGTTTACATCTGGAGGTTTTGTAACTTGGTTAAGATCTCCATCATTTTTCTGTCATTTATATGAGTCAGTTCTGCCTCCTGTCTGACCTCTCTGAGTTTGGTTTCATAAAATCGTTTGTACTCCATCATTTTACACACGTTCCTCCAATTTATTATTTTTAACTCTTGTATCTTTTCTTCTTTCTCCTGCTCTGATGCTGTTAGTGCCTCAATTGTCTGCTGTAATTTCCTCTTTTCTTCAGTAAATCTGGACTCTAGCTCCCTCTCTTTCTCTTGTAGTTTCTTCTCATAGTGTTGCTTCAGCTCCTCTTCTTTAGTTTTCAGCATGAGCTCCACACCCTGGTAAGACTCGCTAGTGTAAAATCCACCTCCAGTAGCAGCGATCATGTCATCTACTTTCTCCAGGAGCTCCAGAACTTGAATACGATCCTCCATGTCTTTATTATTGAACACATGATATCGTCCCCCGCAGCGCCTCAGGATTTCATTCAGGTTCTCTCCAGCCTTACTCATGTATTCTTCAATAGTGCTGGTCAGTTCATCACCGTGGGTGAAGAGGATGATTGTGTGTTTATCTGCTGTTTCTCCGAATATGGCTCTCAATTTTTCCACGGACATCATCTCCTCTTTTGTGAATGGACCGAGTTGAATGACCAAGATGATGGCGTGAGGTCCAGGAGCTGTCATATTCACACATTTACTGATCTCCTGTTTCAGATACTCCTCAGAAACGTCTGTGTCAAACAGACCTGGAGTATCTACCAGGGTAATGTCTCTTTTAGCCACTTCTGCAGTCTCTTTCCAGCATTCTTTGGTCACAGATGTACCACTACTAGCGGCTCTGAAGACTCTCCTGCCCAGGATTGTGTTTCCAGAGGAGCTTTTACCTGCTCCAGTCTTTCCCACCAGCACCATTCTTCTAATGGACACTGAAAAGTGTGACAGAATTAAAATCTCATTTTTAAGATAAAACAGATTAACAGACTGCTTAGTAAATTAAGTAAAAAAAACAAAGCAATCTGCATTTACTGTGACCGTTTGTATACTGTATACTCACTATTTGGATGATCTAAATCAAAGCTTCCCCTTCTACCTACAAGACAGAGAGAGAGAGAGAGATGGCATTCATTTCATTTACTTTTTTATGTTGCTAATTAACATTTCCAAAGACTAGTTTAAGTTATTTAGGAAACATTTTCCTATACATTTTCCTAAATATTACTTGATACATAATATTTGCAATCGCATTGCGTTCCTCAAAAATAAACTATTATTAGTATTATTGATGAAATGACAATACGACATGGAAATGGAATCCCAGGCGCAAATCGAAAGTAAAACGAACGTAAGATCTAGGCTAGTATTCGTGAAATCTACGAAACCGCTAGATCTAGGCTAGTATTCGTGTGTTTAATTAAGCTAAACAATTAATTACTTAAAAGGTAATCTCGAATCATTACCTTTTGTCGCTACTGCGGTGCTTGAGGAGGCCATGCCTGAGATTTAGAGCAGATCACAGCACGCGCAGGTTACGCCGAATCTCTCCTCTGCGAGCACATCCGGAAGCAGGAAGCAGGTCATAAACTGAAGTACGTCATAAGAATAAATCTGCCTGAAAATATGATATTAAGAAGTAAAATATACTGGATTTCTGCTAACCTATGCAGGCTATGCACGTATGTATTTGCACTGAATAAATGTTCAAAGCATGAAGAAGAAAGAAAGCTTGTTATAAAGTCACTTAATTGAGTATTAACTCTTTTAATTCTGTCAAGTGTTAAAAAGCAAGGAGCTCCTCATTAGGGCAAATATATTAGGCTGCATTAATGTTTTAATTATGATATCTTGAAGTGAATTAGCTACAGTACTCCTAAATGTAATATATGATTCATATAGTCTTCTGGATATTTGATGCTTACCTGTCCTTTTATACAATGTGGCCTATAGAGTAAAGAGTTAATCATCTACATTTACATATAATCATTTAGCAGATACTTTTTATCCAAAGTGACTTACAAATGACAAATCCCAAACCAGACTGTCATATAAACATAGATTACTGTGTTTATAGTGCCATATACTTTATTGTACTTCTTTAACTAATATAATGAAGAGAAAAAAAATTGATTTGAGGGAAATATTGATGATGAAGGGACAAGACTTTATCTTAATAAGACTCAACAAGTATACTATAAAACAATATACAGTAAAAATACATTATCTGCAAACCTAGAGATGATTCTCTCTGTCCTGTCAAACAAAGAGAAAGCCTACAACATAATAATAAAAGAGGATGTAAAAAGTGTGATGAATCTGGATGTGATTAATAGTAAAGTGATGAGGTCCTCTGCTGGTGAACAAGTGGAACTGCGGAGGTGAAAGGGGCAATATTTATTTAAAGAAAAATGACATACTGCATAACCAGCATTTCTCCTGGTGTCAGTGTTGCGAACTTAGCATCTTACACAAGTCTGTTTTACTCTAAATCACAGATCTTTCATTTACTCTTCAGCTAACCAAAACCAGCCGATCTCAGCCGAATATTTGACTTTTTCTGGCCGACCAAATTCCAGCCACGGCTCAGCCAAATAGATACAATGAGATTTAAGTTTGTTTGGTTGGCCAGACTCCAGCTAGAGCTCAAACCAAATGCTGTTTTACACCAGACTGTGAAAAAAAAAACAGTGCCAGAATTAAGCCAGCATTGCCAAATGTAAGCCAGACTTGGCCCACACGCTGTTGCTATCTGGGTACTTGTTGCTAGATTTTGCATCTTTTCGGACCACCCTAGAAACTTAAAAAAAGCACCTAGCTAGCAACAAATTTAGCTATGTTTACAATTTATTTGGCAACTTTTGAAAAGTGACTCAAACTATAAAAAAAGAGAGAGGAAACCACTGAACAGCTGCCAGCCAAGCAGCACATGAGTCTGGAGAGAGTTGGGAAGAGGAGACTAACAGTACACACAACATATGGGAATTAAGTTGCTAGTTGCAGTTGTTCAATAATAATTGTTCATTACACTTTTTTATTAACTTGTACCTATAATTGTCCATCAGGTACTGTATAAAGAAAATAACAAAACAGAAAATATACTGGTGATTTTCTGCTAGGATATTATCCATTAAGTTTACAGACATTTCCTGTAACCCTGAAACATAACAAATTTAATACAAAATTTAAAAATTAGGATAAAACACCTGTGAATTAATGAAAAAAAATCCTTCATGTTAACAGTACATTGTGCACAATTTTTACATATTTTTTTAAGTAGATCATATTAACTAGACTGCTAAAACTTGTTCACAATGTGTAGATTCACTAGCTTGTAAGAAAATACATATAATGTAATTGTTCAAAATCATGAACAACTTTTCAATAATTCAAGATTTTATGAATTAAAATCTGATCATAAATATTTTTACAAACAAATATAAATGAACATTACAAATCTCATTTTCAATCTCATCTCACTAAGAATGCCAATCAGTTTGAGTAAACTCAGTGTGTATTCATGCAATGACAATTTTGCATTGTTATGTGACCTTGTTTTTACATCAACCTTGAAAATTAGTTGGCAATACACACACACACACAAAATAAAAATAGAAAATTATTACAAAATATAAAAATATATTTAATTTTTATATATATATATAAATTGATTGAATGCATGCATCTGACAGTATTTAAATCATTAATAACTGTGGTAATTTGTTGCGTTGTTGTTGTTGTTGTTTTTGCAAAAACTGACCCTATAATATGACCCTATAAATCTCTTTGGTTTCTTTAGTAATTATGGAGGATGAGGTCACACTGTAAATTGTATTTACATTTGCTGTATTGTTTTGTGCAATTTTAACAGAACTCAAGTGATAACTAGGCCTTTTCTCAGTTTTGGCATAAGAAGTCATTCTTTGAGTTCTGTGAACAAGGACAACGAACAGCATTGTTAATGAGAATGACGATGGTGAAATTATATTTATAGAACTTGACCTGCAGCAGATTACCAACAATTAGGTATAAACAGTCTGAGACTATGAAGTTTATGTTGGCATGATTATTCTTTAGACTAGAGATAACAGAGTGGATACCAAAAACACATTTTCTCCCAAAGGAAAAATTATATTTGTTATGTATATATGTCAAAAGAAACCTTACAAACAATGAGCCTACAAACATTTAAACTACCCAGAAAACAAGAGACCAGTGAGAACAAACCACATCTGAATACAGGAACAAACAACATTTCATTTTTGAACATTTTATTTGAAATCATTGACTGCTCTGTTTTGTAATGGGATACAGTAAGTCTCACAAAGAGAGAGAGAATCTTTCACAGTAATATTTCTTGTTAACAAAGTGTTAAACAACCTCGTGAAGCCAAGATCATTATATGCCTTGAGGATCTCACTGTGTTGAGGCCATGAAGGTCCCTAAAACAAAATGAATACATGCTATTATAGATATGATTTTGCTTACAGCATTGACATATAAAGTTGTGCATGAACCATCATCAGTTTATTCATTAAAAAGTGACTGGTTCTGCTGGTTTAAATATGTATAATGATGAATTCCTATACTGGCCAGAATGCTGTTGATAAATTTGGTGATTATGCAATTAATCTGTTTGGGTTCATTTTAATATGCTTTGTAGATAATGTATTTAGTGCATGTATTATTTATCTGATATGTAATAAATATATAAAATATTAAAGTGAGAAACGTTGTACGTTGCTGTATATGTCCCTCCAGATGCCTTTATTAAATGTGTGTATAAGAACAGCTATTAAACTGTTTGGCAACTGTTTACCTGTATTTTATGATTAGAAAACATTATATAAGCTAGATAAAGATGTAATGCTGCAGATTTTATAGTGGAAAAGTAGACAAACACAAAGATGGAGAGCCAAAAGAAGAACTAGCAACAAGTTGCTTCAGAAACACTATAGAAGAACTGAGAAAGTCCTGGCACCCTTTCAACTGATAACAACAAAACAGTCTTCTGGGCTGTAGTATGAACTGAATGCCTTTGATTTAGTTCAGATTTAACTTACTTCATCTAACCTGATAATAATAAATAATAAGGTTAAAGGTGTAAGTACACACCATAAAACAACGTTTCTTAAATGGACCTTAATAATCTAATAGGATTTACTAAAGCATATGAGTAGCATTAAAGTATTATTTGTGCTTCAACATAGTAAACACATTAGATCTTTTATCAGAAACGTGCATGATGACGTGATCGTAATCAAGTGACAATAAATAAGCAGCAGAGAAGAAATGACAACAGACTTCTGAAAACATGGAAATTATGAAAGCAGGTAAGTTTTCTTAATGTGTAAATAATATCAGAAAAGTAAGTGCAAGTGTAAAAAGCAGTGCATAATGCGACCGGAAACACTGAGAAACACCATGTTTGATTGAACCAAATTAAAAACAGGTTCTGCTCTGTTTGGATACAAATGACACTGAATGATGTTTGAACAATGACTTAATGCAATAAATGTCAACATCTTCAGTCACAGTTTAAAATAAATACAATCTGCATTTATATTTAATATTCTGATTACCTGCAGCTGCTGATCCAGTGTCAGTATATCTGGATGTAGATGATCATTTCCCATTTCTGAGTCGGTACACAGCGGTGAGGATGATGATGGTGATTAACATGAACTGTATTGCAATGTAACAAAATATTCATCATAACTGCACATCAAACAACATCAATATAGTGTGGTGCAATATCATTGTATGTGTTTCAGTTTTCTGGTTTATGCTCTTCAATCCAGTCTCAAAGATGGCAAAAAATTCCTTTACATTTAATGGGACTCATTTTTACTTTATAAAACAAAACATTAATAAAGTAATCAAACCAAACTTCTCTGTATCTGCTTAACAGAACACTGATGTTCACTTGCTGCTCCTCCAGTTTTCTCTGAAGATATCTGAAATACTGTAGATTCTCATTTTATTTCTTTCTTGATCCCTTCTTCTTTTTAAACTCCTATTTTTCTCAGCTCATTTAGCATCTCTTGAGTTTTGCTCTCTTATTGTTTGAAATAAGAAACAGTTTTAAGATTGATCTGAGCTCTGACTGTGCAAACTCATGAATGATGCAGTAATGAAAGAGACAGACTGTTCAGTGTGTCATGCTGTACTCTACTGGAGATTATTAATATTACAGCAGATCAACAGATGAGAGAAAATCACATGAACTTCCACATCATATCAGATACATTTCTATTATCATAAAAAAATCACAATTAAAATATGCATCATTTTTATGCTAATTACTTGTTGTTTTTTCTTTTTAATCTGGGATGCAATTAGACGTGGCTCTGTTTTCATGGGTTTAAGTGAGGCTACAACAAGTAACTCATTTACTATGAGTTTACTGAGGTAAACTCATAGTAAATATCGAGGTTAGTGTTTAACTACAAATACCACAGTAAAACTATGGTTACTGAGGTAAACTCATAGTAAATATCGAGGTTTGTAATTGAGGTTTTAAATTTTAACACTGATTCAGGTGGATTCGAATCCCTGCAGACAGTCGGTCAGAACTGTATAACGAAATCTAATTTGAAGAATTCACCCCAGACTTCAGAATCTCAGTAAAGCCTTTACTGATGGCAAAGTTGTGGTTCTAGAACAGAATACAAAAGGAATCTTACATGAGTAAAGTATTAATTAACATTTTTAAACAATTATCATGCCATAACAATCCTTTCACGTATAAAAACAAACACAAATTAAGGCAGTTTATCACGTGTCTGTGCAGATAATTAGTGTGGTCATTCTATATGGGATGATATTAGACTCAAAATGATTAATAGATGAATGTACAATTATCCATGTACTGCATAAATTTTATGCATGTATCTTACTAACTACGAACAAATGTCTTTCAAATTTAATTTATGATCAAATGATTGTGCAGCGATTTTAACAAATACAGATATGTTTGTGTATAACAATTTTGTGATCTGCATTAATATATCATAAATTGCTCATGCAAAAAGGAATCCGTGCATTTGTGGATCAGGTGACACACGTGCATGTATTGACATCTTGTTTGCATTAATCTTGTTCGGTTCATTTGGATTTTGAGACTTCATTTTCGCAGTTTGCAGCATTCCACGACGCCCACACACACAACTACCAATGAACAAAGCCCAGTGCAATTCATTAACGTGTACACGATTTGAAAAATTCGCAAATGTGCATCACTACACTGAAACAAATACTTTTCAGCCAGTGTCTGCAGAGTTTAGAATTACATCAATGTGCAGCATTTTGTACAAATATAGACTTATTGTTTAATACAAATGTTATAGTTTGTATTAAACTATCATAATTTGTGCATGCAGCGATTAAAATGTGCATTTGTGGAACAGGCGACGCACGTGCATTCATTCACATCTCTTCTCAGTCGATTCTATTTGATTCATTTAATTTTGAGACTTTCATTCCGCCCGTTTAGCCTTGCCCAATCCACACACACACAGCTCGCGATCCACACGCAGCTGAGCCTCAGAACATCAGCGACCATCAAGTCTGAAGGACACACTACATCAGTGACGTCCAGATACCAGCGGCTGAAGACCTTCACAACGTGAAAGAGAGTGACGTGTGGCCAAGTATGGTGTCCAGTACTCTGTGTGCTCTGCATTTACCCATCCGAGTCCACACACACACACACACACACAGCAGTGAGCAGTGAACAGTGAACACACACATACACACACGAGCAGTGGGCAGTCATTTCTGCTGTGGTGGCCGGGGAGCAGTTGAGGGTTCAGTGCTTGTGGTGTTGAATGTGGAGGAGAGCGCTGGTCATTCACTCCTGACAGCTCCTGCAGTACCGAGACTCAAACCCACGACCTTCAGGTTACAACTACTTCTCTCTAACCATTGGGCCACGACTGCCCAGAGTCCAGATACCAGCGGCTGAAGACCTGAACAACATCATCATCTCAGACTACATTCTTTCAGCTCCTGGACTATTTCAGCTTGTAAAGACTCTGATCACAAACAGACTAATGAATGGATATTTCTCAGATCACACAATTTCCTAATTTCAGAGTAATTTATCTAGTTGTATCTATTTAGCTGTAACGTAAGCAGTTCTGTAAGGAAGGCATGTTAGAAAAAATGTCCTGAACATGAAAATATTCTAGTCTGGTTTTACATTCAGCTTCAACTACAATTCTACAATCATTACTCAAACGAACCAAATAAACTGCTACAGCTTCATGCTGATCTATGGATATGCTGCACTCATTAAGTCGAAATTCAAGGGTTTTAGATGGAAATCCAAAGAACTGGTTTGGTGTGTTCAGTGTTGCATGCTGTCAATCATCTCAGCACCGCTCTAGATTTACGTCATGCATCTTTCCGAGGGCAAAGAAAGAGGTGAAGCCACACGCCTCTCATCGGGAGGAACAGCAGAAATGTCCCTGCAGCTCTGATTGCATTCAGATGTTTTTCAGTTTGAGTCTTCATAGTGACAAACTCATTATGTGCCACAGAGCCCTCCAGTGATCTCTAAACAACATCTTTCACAACAATGGAACATTTTTGAAAGTCTTTCCAACCTGCTGCTGTCAGGAATTACAGTAACACTCATGCTGATCTGAAGAAGTTCACTAATGTGTTTAAAATACTGATAACACATACAAGAATATATTGTTTAAAGATCCAGTGAACGATGGCAGATATAATGCTGATATTGTCATTTAATGATGTCAAATAATATACAAATTACTAAAATCAATTTACACTTACTTTACACTATTTATTAAATTCTCACACACACAAAAAAAGTTCTTTATGGATGATTGTTTATGTTTATGATGATTGTTTATGGTATGATAGACTCAAAAAGAAACGTTCAAAAATTAAATCAAGCTCAACTCAAAACATTCCTAAAATAAAATAAATGAAGACAACAGGCTCAATATTCCTCTTTATGCAGTCAGATAGAGTGCTGGATTGACCTTTGACCCCTGTAACACAGTCACGTGTCTCCCTCTACAGGAGATCATCAGAATCACAGCAGAGTTAAAGATCTACAAATATATCTGAAAGTATTTTCCAGCAACAGCAATGAAAACACACTTCATCAGCTGATATGATGTTATCTACTGGATTCATTTAATAAAGAGTTTGTGAGAAATCATTAAACACAGACAGAAAAGTGTGAAACATTATTGAAGTGAAACACAAAGATGTGAAATGTGCCTCTAATGGATCAGTTCTGCTGTTTTCATCTCTTCCGAAGCTTTGAATGGTTTGATCAGAATCCAGATCTCTTTCATTTCCACTCAATTCTGTTCATGATTCACTCCAAACCTTTGCTCAGTATTTCATCTGTTCATCTCTGCCCCAATCTGCCCCGGGCCCATATGCACCTGCCTACCCTGCACACCCAGACGCTACGCCCCTGTGTGTGTGTGTGTGTGTGTGTGTGTGTGTGTGTGTGTGTGTGTGTGTGTGTGTGTGTGTGTGTGAGAGTGTGTGTGTATTGTGTGTGTATTGTGTGTGTGTGTGTGTGAGTGTGAGTGTGTGTGTGCACCTGGTATTCATCACGTCCTGGGGACCAAATGTCCCCACAAGGATAGTAATACCAGTAAATCTTAATCTTGTGGGGACATTTTTTGGTCCCCATGAGGAAACAAGCTTATAAATCATACAGCATAAAGTTTTTTGAAAATCTAAAAATGCAG